>NC_090817.1:65996368-66307306 GCF_000390325.3 Nicotiana tomentosiformis
CCTGGTTTTCCGTCCTCCCGTCTTTGGTTCCACGTGTCCCCTTCTTTGGTGGCCACGTGACGTAACATATATTATGCAATACATAAACTAGTAATCTAAGAAATAACCATTTGAATCATGTACATATAGTTTTGTAGTACTTGAAAGAAGTTACCATCAATGGACTAAGGTATGAGTTGAAACATATACTATAAATATTTTCACTTCATCACTAAAATTTGGACTTGCCATACTATAGAGGGCTATCTATATTTTTCCCAACTTGCTCGGTAAATTAATAGTGAATCAATCTAACGTATATCTATGAGTGTATACTTCAATATATCTGCAAAAGTAAAAAATATTATAAAATAAAGACTGTAAAGTAAAGAAACCGAAGACATGTTTAGAGAGAGATTAATATATTATTCAACTTCAAACGGTTGTACATACTGAACTAAAAACTCTTCTATTTATAAAAGAAAGGAAGAAACTGCGAGGCTTTTCAGGAAGCAGCTGCGAGGCTTTTCTTGAGCTGCTTGTAAGTTGTCCGCATGAGCTGCTTGCAACCTGCTGATGAGTGGGGAGTTTGACTACTTATTAGCACCTTTTTACTTTCGTTTTAGTTCGAAAGCGTTTAATTGTATTCCCGAAATCTGATGAAATATTCTTAAGTGCAGGAGTAATTGGAAAATGAGCCACTAAGATGAAATCCAACTCAAGAAGGAGTGATCTGAATTCAAGGACAAAATCAGGCACAAAAGCTCAAAGTGCGGACCGCAGATTTTCATCTGCGGCCGCAGATTGCGAAGGAAAGTTTATCAGAGTCCAAATGCAAAGTGCGGTCCGCACATGAAATGTGCGGCCGCAGAAGTTAAGCAAGATCAGAAGTTCAGAGAGTTCTCATTCCAATCTCAAAGGAAGTGCGGACCGCACAATTATTGTGCAGCCGCAGAAGTCAGCTACGCGATCGCACTCAGAAATGTGAGGTCCGTAGAAGAGCCATGTGTGGTCGCATTCAGAAATGTGCGGTCAGCCGAAGAACCTTGTGCGGTCGCACCCAGAAAAGTGCGGAGCACAGAATATGAGAGATGCGGCCGCGGTTCAAAATTGTGCGGCCGCAGATTTAAATCCTGTCAAGACTGAAGCAGAGTGCGGACCGCACATGGAATTGTGCGGCCGTAGAACTTCCGAGAAGGGAAATTTTGTCCGAAAATTTCAACAATGTATAAATAGAGTAGTTTCACATTTTTAGGTCAACTTATGTACTTTTTGACATCAGCAGCCGTTAACTTTGCTTTTTTGTTATTTTTGCCATTTTGATCTTTTTTAATATTAGTTTTATCATTTAAATCTTTAATATGGGTTTAATTATCACTTCTTCTTCATCATCTCCTAATTTAAGCATGAGTAGCTAGATGTTTACTAAGGTTGTGACCCAACCCTAGGGTGTGAACTTAATGGGTATTTGATTTATTGCTTGTTTATGGTTGGGTGTTGATTATCTAGCCTAGTTCTTGTTTTTATTTGAATATTTAATTGTTGCAAACATTATCTCATGCCTAATTGACTTGGTCTCTACTTGAGAAAGAGAGACTTAGTATAGGAAAACTTGGCTAGCAAGAAATTAGGTCAATCGAGAGATTGATAAACCCAATTAAAGGGTTGAACCTAGAGATAGTACAACCCGACTTGAGCTTATTATCAACTGCTTTGTTCAATACCCATTTGGACTTGAGAAAGCCAAATTGGGCAACATCACTCTCTGACCGAGAGGTATTGAGGGGGTACTTGAGTGTTGATAGCTATAATACACCCCGACCAAGAAAATAAGCTATAAGGCTTACAACCTATTAAGCGAACACCTAGGTGAATGACATAGCCCTAGGCCTTTTTACCATTTGAAAAAAAAACAACTATAATTTGCTAGTTTTAATTCTTAGTTGTCATTCTTAGTTTAAAATAGATTTAAAAACAAACCAACTTTTGTGGAAGTGTAATCCGAGATAATTCAAGCTCATTCACTCGAATATATACTCCTAAGCCTCATTCATAGCTCCCTGTGGAAAATCGACCCCGACTCCTTGTTGGGTACTATTATTGCTCCGTCCGTTTCACAACCCCAAATAGAGGTGTGGCTTGGACGAGATCAATTTTTGGCGTCGTTGCCGGAGAGCTAATAACGGATTTAGCTATATATTTGGTTTTGTGTGTGAATTATCTCATTTTCCTTCCTTGTTACTAACGTGTGAGTATTGTATGTGCATTGATGGCAAACAATGAGTTCGGAAACATAGCCGTGGGGGATGTGGACGTTGATGATGATGCAATGAATGAGGTCCCTCTTGAACCTCAAGCCAATAGACGAGGCCGACCGCCTCAAGACAATATGCCCATTTCAACCCCACCTCCACCATGACCGGCTCCACACCGAATGTTGTCGAATGAAGGGTATGAAAGTGCTATAGTCCCACCCCGTATTAGGGCGGACAACTTTCAAATAACCAATGTGATGCTCACTTTGCTCGAGCAACCAGGGTTCTTCACCGGTGCACCGAGTCAAAATGCATATAAACATTTGAAGGGGTTCGTTGATACGTGTTGGGGAAACAAACAAACAAATGTCTCCGAGGATGCTTTGAGGCTAAGGCTTTTTCCCTTCTCTCTACGGGGGAAAGCTTTAGATTGGTTGGAACGTTTGCCAAATCACTCCATTCGTACATGGGATGAACTTACGGAGAAATTTATTTCAAAGTACTTCTCTCCCGGGTTCATGGCTATTCTTTGGGATGAAATTCTAGCATTCAAGCAAGATCCTAATGAACTACTACACGAGATATGGGAAAGATATAGGACAATGGTGAAAGAGTGCCCCAACAATGATATGACGAAAAACATAATTCAACAAACTTTCTATCTGGGGATCAATACCACCAACCAATGTGTAGTGAATCAAATTGCCGGTGGGAACTTCATGACTACGCCTTATGCGGAGGCATGTGAGGTTTTGGATGAAATGGCGAATACTTCATCGGCGTGGCAATCTAGAGCTAATGTCCTACAAGGTGATCCAAATATGATTCTTCTTCATAAAGAGTTACATGGCCATGGGCAAGCAATAGCCGAGTTGACAACCACTATGAACCAATTGGCAAAGGCTCAATTTCAACAAGTGCAAAACCTGAGGCAAATCAATGCTATGGAGGGAGTCAATATGATGGTAAACAAAAGAAGACCAAGAAATCCATAAGTGCAACAGAGAATGGACAATTTTGTGCAAGATGATAGTGGGTTTGATCAAGGCGATTCTTACAATGATCAAGATGAAGAGGTCTAATATGTGAACAACTTTCAAGGGCAAAGAAACAACCACCAAGGCCATAGTCAATAACAATGGAGACCTTCGAATAATCAAGGCAATTGGAATAGTAGAAACAATCAAGGCAAGTGGAGTGGAATCAATAACCAAGGGAATTGGCAAAACAATAATAATCAGGAAAATTGGGGAAGCAACGACCAAGGCGGGTGGAACTACAACCAAGGAAATCGGGAGTCAGATTTTCAAAGGCCCCCGATATACCAACAACCGAGCAACCCACCTCTTTATCCTTCTCATGGTCCTAGTTCCTCCAACAATGAAATGGGTCATATTGAGAACATGTTCAAGCAAATGATGGAGAAGAATATAGATTCCGATGCCCAACTTGCTTCACACACCATATCAATCTGTAACTTAGAAGTGCAAATGGGTCAAATCTCTCAAGCTTTAAATTCTCATCCTAAAGGGGCACTACCAAGTGATACGGTAGTGAACTCGAAGGGTGTGAACACTACGGGGCATGCCATGGCCGTTACTACAAGAAGTGAAAAAGGTAGGAATGCACCTACCTCAAGTCAAAGGCAAATTGTGGATGATGAGCAAGTGGTAGAAGCAGAGGAGATCCCGAACAATGTGGTGCAAGCAAATGATGAAGTGCAGATTGATATTGATGACATAGTGGAAGAGACTCAAGAGGATGTGAACCCGTCTAGGGATCATGTGATTGACATACCGGAAATGGTAGTGCAAAAAGCTAAGGCACCATTGCCTAAGCCACCTCCTCTCTATCCTCAAAGGCTTGCCAAGAAAAATGGCGAGAATCAATTCAAAAAGTTCATTGATATGATGAAGAGTCTCTCTATAAATATTCCATTAGTTGAAGTTTTGGAGAAAATGCCCGGATATGCTAAGTTTATGAAAGACTTGGTGACAAAGAAGAGATCGATGAATTTTGAAACTATCAAAGTCACTCACCAAGTGAGTGCAATTGTGCATTCGATGGCTCTAAAGTTGGAAGTTACCGGCGCTTTCACAATTCCTTGTACCATTGGAAGTGCCGAATTTGCAAAAGATCTTTGTGACCTTGGGGCGAGTATCAACTTGATTCCCTATTCGATTTTCAAAACATTGGGAATTGTGCAACTAAGACCCACATTTATGAGATTACAAATGGCCGACCGTACAATGAAGAGACCGCTGGGGGTGATTGAGGATGTATTGGTTCGGGTTGACAAGTTCATTCTCCCGGTGGATTTTGTGATTCTTGATTGTGAAGTGGACTATGAGGTGCCGATTATTCTTGGTAGACCTTTCCTTGCTACGGGAAAGACTCTTGTTGATGTAGAAGCCGGTGAACTCACTTTTCGAGTGGGTGATGAAAAGGCGGTGTTCCACGTGTGCAAATCTATGAAGCAACCAAATAGCAATGAAGTATGTTTGTTCGTGGACTTGGTGACCGATGTTATTATTGATGATACAAGTGCCGCGATTATTGTGGGTGACATGTTGGAGGCCATTTTGCTAAATTGTGATGATGAGGAAATGGATGGCTTCATGAAATGTGTAAATTCTTTACAGGGGATGGGGTCATACAATTATGCACCTCAGAAACTTTCCTTGGATCTCGAAAATAGGAAAACTCCTCCTACAAAGCCTTCAATTGAAGAGCCTCCTATCTTGGAGTTGAAGCCATTGCCTTCACATTTCAGGTATGAATTTCTTGGCCTTTGTTCTACTTTACCGGTTATTCTTTCCTCTTGTTTGACTAACATGCAGGTTGACTCTATATTGGAGGTGCTCCACAAGAGGAAGAAAGTTATTGGGTGCACTTTGGCGGATATTAGGGGAATAAGCCCCGCATTTTGCATGCACAAGATTAATTTGGAGGAAGATGCCAAACCCTCCATTGAACATCAAAGGAGACTCAATGAAGCAATGCAAGAGGTGGTCAAAAAGGAGATCATAAAGTGATTGGATGTCGGGGTTGTCTACCCCATTTCTGATAGTTCATGGACTTCTCCAGTGCAATGTGTTCCGAAGAAGGGGGGCATAACTGTGGTCACCAATGATAAGAACGAGTTGATTCCAACAAGAACGGTGACCGGATGAAGAGTGTGCATGGACTATCGAAAGATAAAAAAAAGTCACGAGGAAAGACCATTTCCCACTACCCTTTCTTGACCAAATTCTTGATCGTTTGGCCGGCCGCCGGCCGGGCGTTCTATTGCTTTCTAGCTGGATATTCGGGCTACAATCAAATCCTTATTGCCCTGGAAGATCAAGAGAAAATAACCTTCACTTGTCCCTATGGCACTTTTGCTTTCAAGCGGATGTCATTTGCCTTATGCAATGCACCGGCAACTTTCCAACGGTGTATGATGGCGATCTTTACGGATATGATAGAGCACTACCTTGAAGTCTTCATGTATGACTTTTCGGTAGTCGGGGATTCCTTTGATGATTGTTTGGCAAATTTGGTTAAGGTTTTGGCAAAGTGTAAGGAAACGAACTTGGTGTTGAATTGGGAGAAATGTCATTTCATGGTCGAGGAGGGTATTGTCCTTGGCCACAAAATTTCAAACAAGGGAATAGAGGTCGACAAGGAGAAAATAGAGTTGATTTCTAAATTTTAACCTCCAACATCCGTGAAGGGCGTGAGAAGTTTCTTGGGTCATGCGGGGTTCTACCGGCATTTCATAAAGGATTTTTCCAAGGTGGTGAACGCCTTGTGCAAGCTTTTGGAGAAAGATGCTAAGTTTCACTTCAATGATGATTGCATGAGAGCCTTTGAATTGCTCAAGTTCAAGTTTACAACTACTCCCATTATCACCGCCCCGAATTGGAGCATTCCTTTTGAACTCATATGTGATGCTAGTGATGTGGCGGTTGGAGTAGTTTTGGGGCAACGTATCAACAAGCCCTTTCATCCGGTCTACTATGCTAGTAAGACCATGAATGATGCCCAAGTCAACTACATTTTAACCTAAAAAGAGCTCCTTGCCATTGTGTTTGCTATTGAGAAGTTTCGCCTGTACTTGATGGGTGCAAAAGTGATTGTCCACACGGATCATACAGCACTTCATTACCTTATGAGAAAGAAAGATTCCAAAACCCGGTTGATTTGATAGGTATTTTTGTTGCAAGAGTTTGACATAAACATCCAAGACCGAAAAGGAAGTGAAAACCAAGTGGCGGACCACTTGTCTCGTTTGGAGGAGGGGAGGCCACATGATGGCCTTGAAATCAATTACTCCTTCCCCGATGAGCAACTCTTAGCCATTTCAATGAAAGAGGTGCCATGGTTTGAGGATCTAGCAAATTTTCTTGTGAGTGGTATTAACCTGGATGAGTTCTCTTCAAACCAAAGGAAGAAGCTCAAACAGGATTGTCAAGACTATTATTGGGATGAACCGTACCTTTTTCAAATTTGTACGGATGGAGTGATTAGAATATGTCTACCGGAAGAGGAACAATGTGAAATTATTGGGGCCTGTCATTCTTCGCCATATGGTGGTCACCATGGTGGAGCAAGAACGGTGGCCAAAGTGTTATGTTGCGGTTTCTATTGGCCCACTCTTTACAAGGATGCAAGTGATCTCGTCAAGCGTTGTGATGAATGTCAAAGGGCCGGTGGAATCTCAAAGAAAAATGACATGCCCCTCACCACCATTTTGGAGATTGATATTTTTGATGTTTGGGGTATTGACTTCATGGGTCCCTTTGTGAGTTCTTGTGGAAACACCTACATCTTGGTAGCTGTTGATTATGTGTCAAAATGGGTTGAGGTCGTTGCTCTACCCAATAATGAAGCAAGAAGTGTGGTGGAATATTTGGAGAAGAACATTTTCACAAGGTTTGGTACTCTGCGGACTATCATAAGCGATTGGGGGGTCACATTTTTGTAACAAAGCTTTTGACACCTTGCTTAGCAAGTATGGTGTCACTTATAAAGTTACGACTCCCTATCACCCTCAAGCAAATGGTCAAGTGAAAGTCTACAGCCGGGAGATAAAGAGTATTTTGTCCAAAACAGTGAATGCTAATCGGACGGATTGGTCAAAGAAGCTTGATGATGCAGTATGGGCTTATCGAACTGCTTTCAAAACTCCTATCGGGATGTCTCCATACCGGTTGGTATTTGGAAAAGCTTGTCATATTCCGGTGGAACTTGAGCACAAAGCCATGTGGGCTTTAAAGAAATTAAATGTTGATTGGGATGCAGTTGCCACCTTGCGGGTTGCACATTTGAATGAATTAGATGAATTCTGGTACCATGCATATGCAAGTTCGTCCTTTTACAAAGAAAGAATGAATTACCTTCATGACAAATACATCTAAAATAGGGAATTCAAGATGGGCGATCTTGTTTTGTTGTTCAACTCACGATTGAAGATATTTTCCGAAAAGTTAAAATCCAAATGGAGTGGTCCTTTTGAAATTGTGGGTGTGACACCTTTTGGTGCATTGGACTTGAAGAACTAAAGTGATGAGGTATTCCAAGTCAATGGTCACCGGGTGAAGCATTATTTGGGACAAGCTGATGATGGCCACGTGGTAGCAGTGATTCATTTGAAGTGATGTAATCTGCGTCGTGCCGCGACGTTAAATCAGGCGCTTCTTGGGAGGCAACCCATGTTTCTTTTTTTTTTTGTTCTTTTTCTTCTTCTTTAGATAGGTCTTCTTTTGTGCTAACTGGTTTTGAAGTGTGTTGCAGGAATGATTGTGCTTTACAGGGACTGTGCTCAGAAAAATTGACTAAGCATGGAAAAAGTGCGGACCGCACAATTTTGAACGCTATAGTAAAAAGGGATCTACGGCCGCACAAGTCTTGTGTGGACTACACAACTTGAGATGTAAAATTGCACACTCTCTGAAGTTTGTTTGTTAGAGAAATGGCCATTGTGCGGCCGCACATGGAAATCTGTGGTCCGTACCAGAACCTACTGTCGCACAAGGAATTCCGCGAACTGCAGATCAACAAAGGGTAAATGCACATCAGGTCAAAGAGTGCGGACCGCAGAAGGAATTCTGCGGCCGCACTCATTTCCTGAACTTTTGGCCAACCCGTTAAGTATAAATAGTAGCCTTCACTTTACTGTTACAACTTTACACTCTCGGAGAATTAAAACAAAGGCACAAATATTGCACTCAACTGAAGCACTCATTCGCCTCCTCAATCATCATCTTTGATCACTCCTTAACACCACTTCATCACTGGTATGTTCAAATCATCCCTAGAATTTTTCAATTTTCTTAATTTAGTTGATAATTTGTTTAGTTATTTCCAATTGTCAAATTCATAACCATGTGGACTGTAATTTGTGTTGGGTAAACTCCTAGTTGCTATATGGAGATGTATATTTGGTTGATATAGTTTAGTTGCTACTACCATGTCCAAATTGTGTGTAAGAGTAGAAACCCTAGAATCTGCCCGATAAACTTTTGAATTGTGCGGCCGGACAAGGAATTGTGTGGTCCGCATATCAATAGGCTGGGGCATTTTGCATAGAATGATTTTGTGGACCGCACTTGAAATTGTGCGGTCCGCAAAAATTCAATCGCGGCTGCAGAAAAGTGTGTGCAGCCGCAGATCAAGCAATTCTCTATCTTCAGAGAGTTGTCATTTTTGAAGTTTCAATGTGCGCCCGCACCCAAAATTGTGCGAACCGCACTTCAAATGTGCGGCTGCACTTAAAATTGTGCGGACCGCAGAATCATTATTGCAGCCGCACTTTCAAATTGTGTGGTCCGCACAACCCCATCTGCGGCCACACTCATAAATGTGCATTCCGCACTTCCCTAACCTGCAACATGTTTTATTCTGCAAATTTTTTGCTTAACTGCACTTAACTAAAACTGACTCTTACTGCTATTTTGTGCAGAATATGGTTAGATCACATTGTCATGGTGATACATCAAAGGGGAGGGGTGAACCTTTCAGAGGCAGAGGCAAAAGCACCTTACCCTGAGCCCTCCAAAAAGTGATCAGTAAGAAGGCAACAGCAGGCCGAGGTAGACAGCCGGAGCCCTCCGAATCAAGTTCATATGCCTCATCTAGGGAAGCATCAGAAGGCGACTCAGTGCAAAGGCATCTTGTTGTGCAATCACAACCACAGCTGCCCCAGGACAGATACCGACTGAGAAATGAGCCTACCTCTTCTGAGAGTACTTCTGAGGGGTCGGAAGGGAACAGTCAGGCTTTAGAGCCTTCATCTACACATGCTCCTAACACACCAGCAACTACAGTGGAGGTGGATGAGATCCAAGATGATAGCCGGGGGATGATACCAGAGTTGCAGGCATGGAGAGGTCAAAGAAGAAGGAAGTTTGGGAATATAGGTTTGTGAGCCTGACTACATTTAACAGGTTCTAAGAGTGGTGGCCACAGAGATCGCTCACTCTTGAGTGGCAGTTTGTGTTGAAAGATCTGGATAGAAAAGGGTTAAGACAATTTTGGGAAAGAAAAGGGTGGACATGGTTCACTTAAAGTTTAGTGGATGCCAAAGAGCACTTGGTCCAGGAATTTTGTGCCAATGTGGCACATATCAATAAGGGGACCAATGTGACGAAAGTGAGGAACTTGAAAGTGAAGTTTGACCAAACCACCCTGAACACATACCTAAGGTTGGAGGATATGGAGCCAGTGCAATACTTGGAAAAGGTGGCTATGGGCGATGCAGCTCGCCCATGGCTAGTTGAGCTTCTGGCAGCTCCGGGACCACCACCACCATGGATCACAACAGGGATTCCAATTCAGCGGAAGACCGTGAATTTTGAGGCAAAGGGATGGCAGACGTTTGTGTATAGCAGAATAGACCCATGTCAGAATGAAACAAATCTACAAATCCCATGAGCAGTGCTAGTCGCCTAGATCATGGCCGGGTACCCAAGCAATGTGGGTGCCGTGATGTCGGTCAACATGTCCTTGGTTCCCAGGCAAGGTGACACCTCCTAATCGTATCCCAACACTATCACTGAGTACCTCACAGATACAGGGGTGGAACCAAGGGATTTTGACACCAAGGTGAGGGCGAAGAAGCCTTTCTCGTGGTATTCGTTGATGGATGGTGGAAACCCAAAGAAGAATGGTCAGCCTCTACTACTGCAGGCCAGTATGATGAGCCTGCCGGGGTAGCTTCTCAGACAGTTGACATGCCATCTACTTTAGCAGATCCTTCTGATAGTGCAGCAGCTATGCCTCCACCTCTTTCTTTAGGTCCTTCAGCATCAGTGCCTTCCACATCGATTTTGAAGCCGGTGCCCATGCCGCTCATCCACTATATGCACTGTGAGTCTCCCAAACATTGGCGAGCCTCAACAACTAGATGCAGACAGCCACTACAAAGCTGACTGACATATCCAGTGTTGTTGCAGCACAATCATCCATCTCGGCACCCCAGATTCCTTCGACAGTGGAGGACACATTGAAGAAGATATTGGAGAACCATACCACCATCATGAAAACCCTGGTAGCACATATCTCCCTGTGGAATATCAACCCCGACTCCTTGTTGGGTATTATTATTGCTCCAACCATTTCTCAATCCCAAATAGAAGTGTGACTTGGACGAGATCTCCTGCCTGTTTAATAAGAAGTTGCTGCAAATCATTTTATTGAGTTGCTTGCAACCTGCCTGCATCAGGTGCTTGTAGATAAACTTCAATAGAGTGCCAAACGGATAATCTTCTTCAAGAAAATTATCTATAGCGAAGTAATAAATGGACATCCATATTATAATTATTTTCATAACACTCCTCCTTAGATGTTCATTAAAAGATATTGTGCCTCGTTAAAACCTTACTAGGAAAAACCCAGTGAGAAAAATACTAGTGAAGAAAAAAGTGTACATATATTTAGTAATATGCAATTCTAGCTGCCTCATTAAAAACCTTACAAGAAAAACCCTATGGGAAAAACCTTAGTAAGAAAAAAAGAGTACAACGCGTATTTCACTCCCCCTGATGAAAATCTTGTTCCAAATATTTAAGTCTCTGCATTCCAATCTTGTATACCATCTTCTCAAAAGTTGAAGTTGGCAAAGATTTAGCGGACAAATATGCTGGATTGTCACTTGAACGGATTTGTTGCACATCGATGTTACCATTTTTCTGAACATCATGTGTGTAGAATAATTTTGGTGAAATGTACTTCGTTTTATCTCCTTTTCCAAATTCTCCCTTTAATTGGGCTATGCTTGCAGCATTGTCTTTGTATAAAATTGTGGATCTTTTATCACATTCCAAACCACATTTTTCTTGAATAAAATAAATCACTGATCTCAACCATATGCATTTCCTACTTGCTTCATGAATAGCTATTATCTCAGCATGATTTGAAGAAGTAGCAACAATAGATTGCTTTGTGGAGCACCATGAAATGACAGTACCTCCACATGTAAACATGTACCCAGTTTGAGATCGAGCTTTATGGGGATCAGATAAATAACATGCATCTGCATAACCAACAAGATCTGCACTACCTTTGTTAACATAAAACAAACCCATATCAAGAGTTCCCTTTAAATATCACAATATGTGCTTAATCTCGTTCCAATGTCTCCGTATAGGAGAAGAGCTATATCTTGCTAGTAAATTAACATAAAATGCTATGTCGGGCCTTTTAGCATTAGCAAGATACATAAGTGCACCAATTGCACTGAGATAGGGTATTTTAGGACCAAGGAGCTCTTCATCCTCTTCTGGAGGTCGAAACAGATCCATATTCACTTCAAGTGATCGAACAACCAATGGTGTACTCAATGAATGCGCTTTGTCCATGTAAAAGTGTTTTAAGACCCTTTCTATATAGGCAGACTGATGGATAAAGATTTTGTCTGCTAAATGTTCAATTTTCAGATCAAGACAATGTTTTGTCTTTCCATGATCTTTCATCTCAAATTCTTTCTTAAGATATTCAATTGCCTTTTGGAGCTCATCTGGAGTTCCAACAAGATTTATGTCATCAACATAAACATCAAGTATAACAAATTCTGATGCCATTTTCTTTATAAAAATACATGGACAAATAACATTATTTATGTAACACACTTTCAATAAATATTCACTAAGGCGATTATATCACATGCACCCAGATTGATTTAAACCATACACAGATCTTTGTAATTTGATTGAGTATATTTCACGATACTTTGAACTATATGCATCAGGCATTTTAAATCCTTCAAGGATCTTCATATAGACTTAATCAAATGAGTCATATAAGTTATGACTTGCATTTAGATGGCATGACATCTTCAGGTGTTTGGACTACAGGTCTGATCCTCACAATCATTTATAATATTGTGTACTATATTGTATCAAATATATCGCAGACGATCATTTTATATCGGTTCCTAAGCGACATAACTTGTTGAGATCTCATCACTTTCTTTATTTTCAGGTACCTGAACTTCTTCTGGAGTTTTATGAAATGTTATATCGGGGGCTCTTCTAGAGATCACTTCCTCCTCATTATGATCATTTTGATCATTTTCTCCTATCATTTTTCAAAGATTGTTACCTTTGGAACCGATCGGTTACTACGCTTCATGTGTGCAGTAAACTTTATTCTTCAGGGACTTTAATTTTAATATGAGCATTTTCAGCTGAATTATGATATTTAATTTTGGATCAACAAATGCTTCTGGCATTTGACTTGAATTATCTTCCAAGTGAGGATCATATTAATGATAATTCGATTCATATAGCATATTTTTCAGTTGTTTATTCCATCCCCCAAATGTTAGAAAAGCTAACACATATCTCCAATCTTCTTTGGGAAACCTATCTTTATGCATTGTGGTAGAGAAATTAATCATATACCACACATCAAAAGTTATTAGATAGTAAAAATATTTGGTTTCTGATCCTAAATCAATTGTGAGGGGAGGACTTATCATATTTTATTGGTCTGATGCATACAAGTATTGTTGTATGCAATTTAGAAAATCTTAGACCAACACATGAGGCTTTGTTCTCATAAGCAACAGTTTAGCTATTAATAGGAGGTATTCGATGCTAAACTAGCTTGGATATAAACCAGCATCATCAAGATGAACTATCTTGATTTCATAATTTGAAAATTATGCTCTTAATTGAGAAAAAGCAATTTCAAATGCCAAACTGCAGGTTGACAATAAACACACATGTAATCATCTCATATATGCATGTATAAGTGGTTCACATAATAGGTGAATGTGCCCATATTCACCTTTTATATATTCCGGAATTTAGGGGTTTTAGTCCCAACTTTAGCTGGTATAATCAATTTATTATGAGAACAAGCAACACAAGAGAATTCTTGAAGAATCTTCTAGTTCATCAGTATATGCTTATCTCAATTCTCAAATAGCTCATTTAAAAATGGCAAATAAAAACTTCAAGTTTATCATGGCATGTGCTATCTCTAAGTAAATTTTTGGTTTTGTATGGCATAAAATTTTGCATCAGTAAGCTTCTGATTTACTGTGGCTACTTTTGTATCAGTAAATTTCTAGTTTACAGTATCTACTTTTGCCTCAGTAAAATTTCTGCTTTACTGTGACTGCTTTTGCATTAGTAAATTCTGGTTTACTGTGATATATGATGTAGTACAAATTGAAGAATAAAGTGGGTAACTTCTCACATACATATTATTTTACCCCTTATGATTGTGGAAACATGAAGATTTTCAATCTTCCAATCATTTGTACTCTCAATATGATAGCCATTTGTATCAGTAAACTTCGGGTTTACTACATCATACGTTTTGACCATAATCATATAATATGAATGATAAATTTGCATATAAGCTCTTCGAGAGACTTCATTTATTATTCACAATCTAATATTATTCGGACACTACTGGTGTCATGTATTTTCTAGATAAACAGTTAGCTCTTCATGAGTTTTTGATACATTTTGTACTATCAAATATTGCTCAGACACTTCTGGTATCATGAGAGAAAATCATAATAAAATAAATAATATAAAGACAATTCTAAATTTATAAATATCAGAAATTAAGAATTTCAATATTTTTACCACCAACATTGTGACAAATATCTCCTTCAGGGAGAAACACCATTAACATTTGAATATTTTATATCAAAGCGGCAACCACATAGTTATTACATCCTTCAGGAAAATATACATGAGTTGTTATTTTCTTCGGGGTAGTTTATAACAACTAATCATAATATATCAATGTGGTTGTAGTGGAAAGCATCCTACAAGAATGCTTTTGCCTTAGAATGATACTTAATAAAATTATCCAAGATGTTTTATGTACAACAGGTACGTGTGGTAATGATCTTTATGCTACAAAAATAATATTTATATCCTCTGTTATTCTACCTCTTCAGGAGGTGAGTTGTGGTATTTCTTCATTCACTCCGGGGAATGAAATTGTGCTTCAGAAATAACTTTGAACAGCTCATTATTTTATTTAAGCACAGAAAGACACCGCTTCAAAATATTTTCCTACTTCAGGAGGAAATTTTAATTGTTTTACTACTTCAGGAGCAAATTTAAAATATAAAATGTTGAGTATATATATTCTCTCAATCATATTACCTCTTCTGGAGGTGAATTGTAATGTATTCACATCAAGAGATTTACGAGCTTTATTAATATTATCACATTCACTTCAGGAAATAGATTAATATTTATCAAAAGTTCTCATCCTTCAGGGAACGGAACATAATTATCTGAACGTGTATTAATCACACCAAATTGTGTGATGTCTTAGAACCTCTTTTACGATTATACTACTTCGGGAGCAAATCGAGGCATGCATGTAATATAGAGAATATTTCTCTAGCTTATTTTCAATTGTAACCATAAAAAGCCTAAATTATCACTTCTGGTGCTCATAGGCATATACCACTTCTGGTGGTTAACAAAATTTAGTTACAATGAGATATACGAAACATAACCACTTCTGGTGGTTGTATATTTCTTGCAAACTTTGCTGGAGTTTAAGTGGATCTAACAATGTTATCCACTTTGTAATCCTTTATTAAGATAATAAGGATGAAAACAAATACCAAAATAGGTACTGTATACGTAGCATATAACCAAGCAAGCGATGATAAAGATATTAAATAAAATATAAGCAAAATGCTCAAATTACTTTACACAAATATAGTCACTCCAAACATAAGTGTTATCCACATCACTACTGCCAAGAAGAAAATCTCACTACCTCAAGGATATAATCTGCCTTATGATGCTAGGAATGAACAAGATCTAACCACGGACGTAAGAGCATCGCCTTACATCGGAGATGAACACTGAAATAGAAATTAAATTCGAAGTAAGTGCTCAAAATAGTAGAGTCTCATGCTGATAACGTGTTATAAAATAAAGACTGTAAAGTAAAGAAACCGAAGACAAGTTTAGAGAGATATTGATATATTATTCAACTTCAAACTGTTGTACATAATGAACTGAAAACTTCTCTATTTATAGAAGAAAGAAAGCAGCTGTGAGGCTTTTCAGGAAGCAGCTGCGAGATTTTTCTTGAACTGTCTGAATGAGCTGCTTGCAACCTGCCTGTTTAATAGAAGCTGCTGCAAATCATTTCATTGAGTTGCTTGCAACCCGCCTGCATCAGCTGCTTGTAGATAAACTTCAATAGAGTACCAAATGGATAATCTTTTCCAAGAAAATTATCGATAGCGGAGTAATAAATGGACATCCACATTATAATTATTTTCATAACAGAAAAGTATTTGTATAGTGTCTCAATATTTAATTAGAGGGTGTCTTACATCACGACCGCTTTGACTTGGAATACGTGTCGTGTTGCTTCCATGCAGTGGTGACACCGATCTAAATACAACATCGTACCGCTTCCCCTTCATTTCTATCTCTACTAGTGAGATGATGCCCCGGCTAAGCCCGAGCCCAACAGCTAGAGTGAAACTTCATGTTAACAGATTTACTAACATTTTCATGTCCATTGGAATTATCAAAACAAATAGCAGAAGTAGCAACTAAATCTAACATTCTGCTAGTGTTGTTACCAAAGATAAGATATATTCTTTTCTCCACTTTCAGCAGTCTACTAAGATGAATTCATGAAGTTCACAGAAGAAGAGGATAGAAATTATCAAAATTGTGAAGGTTTGTGCCAACTAATAAACACTGTGTAAACCTGAGAGCACAGAAAGTGGCAAGGTTGTATCCAATTTGTCGTTTCCATGAATATTCATATGAAGGAAGAACACATTTACAAGAAAATACAATGGAACAATCAGTGGAAGCCTAAAAGAAGAAATAGCATCTTGAAATTGCAGAAGATGAAATCTAAAGGCAATGTATCTGTAATATGCAGGAAAACATATTCGAATAACCACCTTTGGTATTGTCAATACTTTCTTCTCTTGAATCATCAGGTGATAAATCTTCTCTGCTACCTAAGTATTTGAAGAAAACAACGATGAGAATCAAAACCTTTGCACAAACCAACTATCTTGAAAGCTTCGATCTAATATTCTATCTCTAGTAATGTGCGGAGCTCCACTACTCAGAACATCCCCCTTATCAATTCCCTTCAAGATACCCTATACATAAATTTGAGCAGTTAAGACTTCATCCAAACAACCTGAACATCAGATTAAATTCTGTTTATACTAAGTAAATATCATATTCAAATCTCTCTGCGTGTTACCAACTAGTCACGACTGGGTGCACATAATGCGAGAGGTTCGAGAGATTCATCTTGTGTAAGCGAAGGAGATTATATTGTTTTTAGAAAGAATACTTAATTGTATAACTTCACTCAATCAAAGAAACTTCAAACCCATTCATAGTGAAAACTGCAAGCCATGAGAATTCTTATCTTAGACACTAAGTGTTTCATATTTGAAGGTTTAAGCATAGAGAAACATTAATCCATTTATTGAATCAAGCCAAAGTATCTACTGCGTCAACAGACAAATACAACTTTACATATTCGTTAAAATCACAATTTTAAGTCATCCTTGTATTCAAAAACCCATTATCTTTAGAGTAAGTCATCACTCCAGGTAGACAACCTACAATGGGTAAGGAAAAGGACAGTCAGCTACTAAATGATTTTCTGGTTCAATTTCACTCTACAAGGATCAATAAATAGAAATACCAGAGCAATTTCCACTTTTCTAGTATGTAAACACACAAAAATTATCAAGGTAAACAACGAAGACAATATAATGTAGTAGAAAAAAAATGATTAAATCTACCATAATAGTTAAATGGTATGCCTGAAAAGGAAACCATTAATGACAAGAAAACTACCTTGTATCCTCGATTTGCTATTGATGTACTTATGAAATACGTGAAATTTAAAGTGTTAAACATTTTAATTCATAATATTACTAAGTGTATTAATCATAAGTTCTAACGCGATCAGAATACCTTTAAGAATAATTTTTTTGTGTATATTTGTCTTGAATGGACGAAAACATCAGTGTCTTCTCAAAGCCTTTGCTGAAATTTGGCCCCACGTGAGTTTCAATATCGGGCTCTGAATTTGCAAGCCTTTTGAACTATCACTTCTCCCGGTTGATAGTTTACTATAGTAGAAAAATAACTTTTATGTGAATGTCAGTTCAATATGCCAATGATATTCTGCTTCCTATATATGTGTGCGACATAGGCATCATTATCCACCAGTCACTGAGAATATAATTGATTTCACAAATATATGGTACACTTGTTAATAATTTTATCCAAACACCACCCAGGGCAGCACACTAAAAAGTTACCAGGAATAACTGGAAAATTTACACATTTTCAAGTCCTTACCACTCTGCCTTCTCAGGTTCCATACGTACTACTTCAGCAAAACCCTCAAGTACTCCTTCAGGATCAGTTTCGATCAAACCTGTGTATGATATGAATATAGATTATTGCTTTGATGTTGTGTTTGAATGGAAAGGGAGAAGGATCTACAATGAAACACATCAATACAAATAGAAAGTATATCTCTAGGCAGCAATACCAAAAATTACAAGAGCATGCATAAAGTAATAAAAAGGCAACACTTTTACTTGGCATTTAGCATCAACAAAAGGTACCTTACAACTGAATAATACTAAGAAGGAGCAGATTACCATTTTTTTACAGTTACTCAATATGTATATTGGCTGACTCATTTAAGCAGTGCTATACTTCCACCTACAGTGCAGTTTAGTTTGCTAATAAAAGTACATCCTTAAGAATGTCGTAAATGTAGTCATTATCAAAAAAAAATGTCTTATATGTAGCTATTTCACTTCAAGATGCAGAAGAAAACAATAGCAGCAATTAGCAAAATTTGTAGTAAAGTTATTACTACTAAACATGAAAGAACTGTGATGGTGTAACAACCCGACTGGTCGTTTTGAGCAATTGTACTTTTTTGGTAGTTTGAGCGCTCGAGAATCTCCCGCGTGATGTATTATGATTTGCGTAAATCGTCGGTGTTGGTTTTCAAGTTATCCGGAATTGATTTGGAAGAATGAACTTCAAGATTTAAGCCTTGAGTTGGAAGAGTTGACCAAGTTTGACCTTTTATTATTGGATCTCAGAATAGAATTCTGCGAGTTCTGTTAGCTCCGTTGGGTGATTTTGGACTTAGGAACGCGTTCGGATTATTAGTTGGAGGTCCGTAGTCGAATTAGTCTTGAAATGGCGGAAGTTAAATTTTTGGGAAGTTTGACCGAAAGTGAACTTTTTGATATCGGAGTCGGATTCTAATTCCAGATGTTGGAATAGGTCCGTAATATCAAATGTGACGTGTGTGCAAAATTTGAGGTAAATCGGACGTGTTTTGATAGGTTTCGGCATCGGTTGTAGAAGTTAAAATTTCAAAGTTTATTGACTTTGACTTGAGGTGTGATTCGTCATTTCGAGGTTGTTATGCATGAGTTGAAGTCCCGAGTAGGTTCGTTTTGTCACATGGAACTTGTCTGCAAAATTGTGTAACGACCCGGCCGGTCATTTCGAGAGTTATAGCCCCGTTTCCCCCATTTCTGCTTCTTTATATGTTATTTAGCTGTATTATGTTGTATCGGGTTGGTTGGTTCGGGTCTGGAGTGGTTTCGGAGTGGAATGAGACACTTAGTCTCTAAAGTAAAAGCTTAAGGTGGAAAAGTCAACCGGATATTGACCTATGTGTAAACGATCTCGGATTTAAATTTTTATGGTTTTGTTAGCTCCGTTAGGTGATTTTGGACTTAGGAGTGCGTCCGGAATGTGATTTGGAGGTCCGTGGTAGAATTAGGCTTGAATTGGCGAAAGTTGAATTTTGGTCAACAGTGGAAAATTTTGATATCGGGGTCGGAATGGAATTTCGGAAGTAGGAGTAGGTTCTTAATATCATTTGTGACGTGTGTGCAAAATTTGAGGTCATTCGGACGTGGTTTGGTCAGTTTCGGCATCGGTTGTCAAATTTGAAAGTTTAGAAGTTCTCAGGCTTGAATCCGAGGGTAATTATGTGATTTGATGTTGTTTTGAGTGATTCGAAGGTTCGACTAAGTTTGTATGTTAATATATGATTTGTTGGTATTTTTGTTTGAGGTCCCGAGGGCCTCGGGGTGATTCCGAGTGGTTAACGGATTGTTTGAAGTTGGAAAATGCAGCTGAAGTTGCTGCTACTGATATTTCCGCACCTGCGGAGGGGAGAACTGCAGGTGCGAGGTCGCTGGTGCGCGTGGGAGTACACAAGTGCGGACAGTGTCGAGGTATGCTGGGTCCGCAGGTGCGTAAGTGAGGTCGTATTTGCGAGCCCGCAGGTGCGAGGCCTGGGGTGCAAATGCGGAGAGGGGGATGTTGGGTTGGCTTCGCAGATGCGAAGTGTTAAGCGCAGGTGCGCAAGCGCAGGCGCGCGATTTGGTCTGCAAATGCGAAATTTGGGCTCTTTAGTGAGTTCCACTCTTGCGATGGAAATTTCTGCAGGTGCGGCGTCGCAGAAGCAGAAACTGAGGCCGCAGGTGCGATAGTGCTGGGCAGAAAACCTCCAGCTCGTAGTTTTGTCTTTCATTTTCAATTTTGGGCTTGAGGAACTCGGGAGAGGGGCGATATTTCGAAGGTTTTCAAGGATCAACGTTCGGGTAAGTGATTCTAACCCATAATGGTATAAATTTTGTGAATCTATCGCTTTGTTCATCATTAATTAGTAGGATTTTTGAAGTGAAATGAGGGGTTAGGGCTTGGGATTTTGGAGAGTTTGA
Organism: Nicotiana tomentosiformis; assembly: GCF_000390325.3. Lineage (NCBI taxonomy): Eukaryota > Viridiplantae > Streptophyta > Magnoliopsida > Solanales > Solanaceae > Nicotiana > Nicotiana tomentosiformis. The sequence goes on from NC_090817.1 coordinate 66,016,847, forward strand.
TTTAAGGATTTGAGGGACCAAATGAGGTCGGATTTTGATGAATTTTGTATGTATGGACTCGTGAGTGAATGGGCTTTCTAGTTTTGTAAATTTTGTCGGATTTTGAGACGTGGGATCGGGGGCCGGGTTTGAGTGAATTTCGGGTTTTTGGTCTTAATTGGTAGTTTTTCTTGTGGAATTCATTCCATTAGCGTATATTGGTGGTATTGTACTGATTGTGAATAGATTCTAAGCATTTGGAGGCCGAGTCGGGAGGCAAGAGCATCGAGGGGTAGAAATTTGACCGGATTGAAGTAAGTAACGATTGTAAATCTAGTCTTGAGGGTATGAAACCCCGAATTTCGTATCATTTACTATTTTGAGGTGACGCACATGCTAGGTGACGGGCGTGTGTGCGTGTACCGCAGGGGATTGTGACTTGGTCCGTCCCGTAAAAACGGTAAAGTTGCATATTTTGTTGAAACTATATGATACTTATGAGTTTTAGAAAAGAGTTTCTGTAAATTAGGTTGAATGCCATGTTTGGACCTTGTGTCAGCGTTGTTAGGACCCTTAGGGGCCTTTTTCTTACTATCCTCTCACTATTTTCGATTGAAAATCTATACTCAGTCATGGTTATACTTGTTTACTGCATAACTCAATTTTATTACTCTGTTTTGATGCATATAAATGTTGTTTTAGGCTGAGAACCCGATTTTACTGAGAGCCTGAGTGGCTTGAGAGGTTTACGACTGAGTGAGGCCCAGGGCCTGATTTGTGACTATATTTAAGGGATCGGGCTACACGCCGTAGCATGTTTGATATAGGCCGAGGGCCTGAGTGATTTATGCCATGACTTGGCTTGATATAGCGCTTGGGTTGAAGGAGTCCATCATGAGTCTTTACACACCCCCAGTGAGCGCAGGTACCTACTGAGTGCCGAGTACTGAGTAACTGGGAGGCATGAGTGATTGTGAGATATGCCCGAGTGACATGAGTGATTGTGAGGTATGCCCGAGAGGCATGAGTGACAGTGAGGTTTTCCCGAGGGGCTGTATATGAGTGATGTTTTGCCCGAGGGGCTGTTTATGATTTCATCATTTTCGCTCACCTTTGCATTGAGCCTTTGTTTGAAACTATTGAAAAATATCTTTAAATGATTTTTTTACTGAAACTGGGTTTTAAACGAGATGATTTGATTCAAACACTGATTTTTAAAGCATGTTGTATTTTACCGAGATTTCATGATATTTTACCGAGATTTCATGATATGAACTTTACATGCTTTGTTGCTCGTCACTACTGCTCAGTCTTTATTTACTGTTGTTACTTACTGAGTTGGCGTACTCACGTTACTCCGTGTACTTTGTGTGTAGATCGAGGTGTAGCTGGACACGGTAGTGGCTATTGACTATTCCGGTTGCAAATTTTCTCGTGGATAGGAAGGTAGCTGCCTGGCGATCGCAGCCCTGCTCTTCTCCCTCTTATCTTCATTTAGTTGTATTTAGCTATTTTCTAGATTATGTTAGTCTCGATATTGTCAGAAAAATTGTAGTAGATACTCATGATTAGTGACACCCCGATGTCGGACTTTTCTTTCCACACTTTTGTTTAGACTTGAGCTCCTTTACGAAGGTTTTTATGTTAAATACCCTTGAAATTATGTTTGAAATGAAAATATCGGGCACCACCAGCCCAGCCGGTTGCAGCTGCACAGGATTATGTGGTTCCTGCTATGCCTGAGGATGATCAACGTAGGTTGGAGAGGTTTGGGAGACTCCTGCCTCTACCTTTCAGTGGCACAGAGAGAGAGGATGCCCAGGACTTCTTGGACAGGTGTCAGAGGATACTCCGTATTGCTGGTATTCTGGAGACTTGTGGGGTCTCATTCACTACTTTTCAGTTTTCTGGGGCTGCACTCAGATGGTGGGAGACTTACAAGAGGCGTAGGTATGTTGGCGCAGCACCCCTTACTTGCCAACAGTTCTCCGTGGTCTTTTTGGAGAAGTTCGTGCCTCGATCCCGCAGAGAAGATTTGCGCAGACAGCTTGAGCGGCTTCGCCAAAGTGATATGTCTATGACGCAGTATGAGATGCGATTCTCGGAGTTGGCCCGTCATTCTATCTGGTTGGTTCCCACTGATAGGGAAAGGATCATGAGGTTTATTAATGGTCTCACTTTTCAGCTACAGTTGCTTATGACCAGAGAGAGGGTGTCTGGTGCTACCTTTGATAAGGTTGTCGACATTGCTCGACAGATTGAGATGGTTCGCAGTCAGGAGAGGGTTGAGAGGGAGGCCAAGAAGCCTTGTGGTCAGGGTGGATTCAGCGGTGCTTCTTTTGGGGGTCAGTTCCAGTATGGTAGAGGTCATCATTTCAGACAGGCTCAGTCAGCTCGGCCATTTCACCGTGGTGCATCATCTGGCCATGGTTCTCACAGTTCTCATCAGTGCCACTCATCATTCGGTGCCCTTCCAGCCCAAAGTTCATCCCGTGCTCCACCAGTTCAGAGCTCCTCCATGCTAGGTTCTTCTACCAGTTATCCGGGTGCTAGGGGTTCCCTTCAGTTCCTGCCACCAGCAACAGGGAGTTGTTTTGAGTGTGCGGAGTTTGGGCATATATGGAGGCAGTGTCCTCGTCGTCATGGAGGTCTATCTCAGCAGAGGAGTCAGCCTTCAACTTCAGCACCAGTTACTTCACCACCCGCCCAGTCAGCTCGGGGTGGGGGTCAGTCAGCTAGGGGTCGCCCTAGAGGGGGAGGTAGATCAGGGGGTGGCCAGGCCCATTTCTATGCCCTCCCTGCCAGACCAGATGCTATTGCTTCAAATGCTATGATTACAGGTATTGTCTCAGTTTGTCACAGAGATGCCACAGTATTATTTAACCTTGGTCCCACGTATTCATATTTTTCCTCGTATTTCGCCCATTTTCTGGATATGCCCCGTGAGTCTTTAGTTTTATCTATTCATGTATCTACTCCTGTGGGCGATACTATTGTTGTGGACCATATATATCGGTCATGTGTGGTGACTATTGGGGCTCTGGAGACCCAAGTGGGCCTTTTGCTGCTCAGTATGGTTGACTTCGATTTATATTGGGTATGGATTGGTTATATCCATGTCATGTTGTTCTAGATTGTCACGCTAAGATCGTGACCTTGGCAATGCCGGGATTTTCGAGGGTTGAGTGGAGCAGTTCTGTAGATTATGTACCTAGTAGGGTGACTTCATATTTGAAGGCTCAGCGTATGGTTGAGAAGGGTTGCCTATCTTATTTGACTTTTGTGAGGGATGTTAGTGCAGAGATTGCTACCATTGATTATGTTCCGGTGGTACGTGATTTTCCGAATGTGTTTCCTGCAGACCTACTGGGCATGCCGCCTGACAAGGATATTAACTTTGGTATTGATTTGGTGTCGGGCACTCAGTCCATTTCTGTTCCACCATATCGTATGGCACCAGCGGAGTTGAAGGAATTGAAAGAACAGCTTCGGGAACTCCTTAATAAAGGGTTTATTCAGCCTAGTGTGTCACCTTGGGGTGCACCGGTTCTATTTGTGAAAAAGAAGGATGGTTCCATGAGAATGTGTATAGATTACAGGCAGTTGAACAAGGTCATGGTCAAGAACAAGTATCCTTTGCCTCGTATTGATGATTTATTTGACCAGCTTCAGGGAGAGAGGGTGTTCTCCAAGATTGATTTGAGGTCCGATTATCATCAGCTGAAGATTCGGGATTCGGATATTCTTAAGACAGCTTTCAGGACCCGTTATGGCCATTATGAGTTCTTAGTGATGTCTTTTGGGCTGACCAATGCCCCAGCAGCGTTCATGCATTTGATGAACAGTGTATTCCAACCCTATTTAAACTCATTCGTTGTTGTATTCATTGATGACATCCTGGTGTACTCTCGTAGCCAGGAGGAGCACGCTCAGCATTTGAGGATTGTATTATAGAGATTGAGGGAGGAGAAGCTTTATGCGATGTTCTCCAAGTGTGAGTTTTGGCTCAGTTCAGTAGCATTATTGGGACACGTGGTGTCCAGTGAGGGTATTCAGGTGGATACGAAGAAAATAGAGGCAGTGCAGAGTTGGCCTAGACCGTCCTCATCGACGGAGATTAGGAGCTTTCTTGGTTTGGAGGGTTACTACCGTCGCTTTGTGGAGGGATTTTCATATATTGCTTCGCCCTGACCAAATCGACCCAAAAGGGTGCTCCATTCAGGTGGTCGGACGAGTGTGAGGAGAGCTTTCAGAAGCTCAAGACCGCTTTGACCACAGCTCCAGTATTAGTTCTGCCATCAGCTTCAGGTTCTTACACTGTGTATTGTGATGCCTTGAGGATAGACATTGGTTGTGTTTTGATGCATGAGGGTAGGGTGATTGCCTATGCCTCGCACCAGTTGAAGACCCATGAGAAGAACTATCCTGTCCATGATCTTGAGTTAGCAGCCATTGTTCACGCCTTGAAGATTTGGCGCCATTATTTGTATGGGGTTCATTGTGAGATCTATACTGATCACCGAAGTCTGCAGCATCTGTTTAAGCAGAAGGATCTTAATTTGCGTCAGCAGAGATGGTTGGAGCTTCTTAAGGACTATGATATCACTATTTTGTACCATCCGGGGAAGGCCAATGTGGTGGCCGATGCTTTGAGTCGCGGGGCGGAGAGTTTGGGGAGTTTAGCATATCTTCCAGCAGCAGAGAGACCTTCGGCATTGGATGTTCAGACCTTAGTGGGCCAGCTTGTGAGATTGGATATTTCGGAGCAGAGTCGGGTATTGGCTTGCGTGGTCTCTTGTCTTCTCTTTATGACCGTATCAGGGAGCGTCAGTTTGATGACCCCCACTTACTCGTTCTTCAGAACAGGGTTCGGAGAGGTGATTCTAGGGATGTGACTATTGGTGATGACGGTGTGTTGAGGATGCAGGTCCGGATATGTGTGCCTAATGTAGATGGGCTTCGGGAGTTGACTCTTGAGGAGGCCCACAGTTTGCGGTATTCCATCCATCCGAGTGTCGCAAAGATGTACCAGGATTTGAGGCAGCACTATTGGTGGAGGCGGATGAAAAAAGATATAGTGCGGTTTGTAGCTCGGTGTCTCAACTGTCAGCAGGTTAAGTATGAACATCAGAGACCGGGTGGATTGCTTCAGAGATTAGAGATCCCAGAGTGAAAGTGGGAGCAGATCACCATGGACTTCGTAGTTGGGCTCCCACGGACTTCAAGGAAGTTCGATGCTATTTGGGTTATCGTGGATCGGCTGACCAAGTCCGCGCACTTCATTCCAGTGGGCACTACTTACTCTTCAGAGCGGTTGGCTGAGATTTACATCCGAGAAATTGTTCGCCTGTATGGTGTCCCAGTTTCCATCATTTCAGATAGGGGGACTCAGTTCACATCGCAGTTTTGGAGGGTCGTCCAGTGAGAGTTGGGTACTCAGGTTGAGTTGAGCACAGTTTTTCACCCTCAGACAGACGGGCAGTCCGAGCGCACTATTCAGATATTGGAGGACATGTTGCGCGCTTGTGTCATTGACTTTGGCGGTTCATGGAACCAGTTTCTGCCACTCTCGGAGTTTGCATATAACAACAATTATCAGTCGAGTATTCAGATGGCTCCGTACGAGGCTTTATATGGGAAGAGGTGTAGATCTCCGATTGGATGGTTTGATCCGGGTGAGGCTAAAATCTTGGGTACATACTTGGTCAAGGATGCATTAGATAAGGTGAAATTGATTCAGGAGCGGCTTCGCACGGCGCAGTCTAGGTAGAAGAGCTGTGCGGACAAGAAGGTCCGTGATGTATCTTTCATGGTTGGGGAGAAGGTTTTGCTGAAGGTATCACCCATGAAGGGTGTTATGAGGTTTGGGAAGAGGGGCAAGTTGAGCCCCCGGTTTATTGGGCCTTTTGAGGTGCTTTAGAGGATAGGGGAGGTGGCTTATAAGCTTGCCTTGCCGCCCAGTTTATCGAGCGTGCACCCGGTGTTTCATGTTTCCATGATCTGGGTATATTAGAGATCCGTCTCATGTTTTGGATTTCAGCACGGTTCAGTTGGAGGGTGATATGACTTATGATGTGGAGCCGGTGGCCATTTTGGATCAGCAGATTCGGAAGTTGAGGTCAAAGGATATAGCTTCGGTGAAGGTGCAGTGGAGAGGTCAGCCTGTGGAGGAGGCCACCTGGGAGACCGAGCGAGAGATGCGGAGCAGATATCCACGCCTATCCGAGACTCCGGGTATGTTTCTAAACCCGTTCGAGGACAAACGATTATTTAAGAGGGGGAGGAAGTAACGACCCGAACGGTCGTTTCCAGAGTTATAGCCCCGTTTCCCCCATTTCTGCTTCTTTATGTGTTATTTAGCTATATTGTGTTATATCGGGTTGGTTCGTTTGGGTCCGGAGTGGTTTCGGAGTGAAATGAGACACTTAGTCTCTAAAGTAGAAGCTTAAGTTGGAAAAGTCAACCGGATGTTGACCTATGTGTAAACAATCTAGGATTTGAATATTTAAAGTTCCGTTAGCTCCGTTAGGTGATTTTGGACTTAGGAGTGCGTCCGGAATGTGATTTGGAGGTCCGTGGTAGAATTAGGCTTGAATTGGCGAAAGTTGGAAATTTGGCGATTTTGGTAGGCAGTGGAAACATTTGATATCGGGGTCGAAATGGAATTCCGGAAGTTGGAGTAGGTTCGTAGTGTCATTTGTGAAGTGTGTGCAAAATTGGAGGTCATTCGGACGTGGTTTGGTTGGTTTCGGCATTGATTGTCTAATTTTGAAGTTTAGAAGTTCTTAGGTTTGAATCCGAGGGTAATTTGGTGATTTGATATTGTTTTGAGTGATTCGAAGGTTCGACTAAGTTTGTATGTTGATATATGACTTGTTGGTAGTTTTGGTTGAGGTCCCGAGGGCCTCGGGGTGATTCCGGGTGGTTAAACGGATTGTTTGAAGTTGGAAAATGCAGCTGAAGCTGCTGCTACTGATATTTCCGCACCTGCGGAGGGGAGAACCGCAGGTGCGAGGTCGCTGGTGCACGTGGAAGTTCGCAGGTGCGGACAGTGTCGAGGTAGGCTGGGTCCGCAGGTGTGTATGTTAGGTCGCATCTACGAGCCCGCAGGTGCGAGGCCTGGGGTACAGATGCGGAGAGAAGGATGTTGGGCTGGCTTCGCAGATGCAAAGTGTTACGCGCATGTGCGCAAGCACAGGCGCACGATTTGGGCCGCAGATGCGGAAGCTGGGCTCTTTAGTGAGTTCCGCACCTGCGATGGAAATTTCCGCAGGTGCGGCATCGCAGAAGCAGAAACAGAGGCCGCATGTGCGATAGTGCTGGGCAGAAAACCTCCAGCTCGTGGTTTTGTCTTTAATTTTCAATTTTGGGCTTGAGGAACTCGGGAGAAGGGCGATTTTATGAAGGTTTTCAAGGAGCAACATTGGGGTAGGTGATTCTAACCCATAATGCTATAAACTTCGTGAATCTATGGCTTTGTTCATCATTAATTAGTAGAATTTTTGAAGTGAAATGAGGGGTTAGGGCTTGGGATTTTGGAGAGTTTGATTTAAGGATTTGAGGGACCAAATGAGGTCAGATTTTGATGAATTTTGTATGTATGGACTCGTGAGTGAATGGGCTTTCTAGTTTTGTATGTATGGACTCGTGAGTGAATTTTGGATTTTTAGTCTAAATTGGTAGTTTTTCTTGTGGAATTCATTCCATTAGCATATATTGATGGTATTGTACTGATTGTGAATAGATTCGGAGCATTTAGAGGCCGAGTTGAGAGGCAAAAGCATTGCGGGGTAGAGATTTGACCGGATTGAGGTAAGTAACGATTGTAAATCTAGTCCTGAGGGTATGAAACCCCGGATTTCGTATCATTTACTATTTTGAGGTGACGCACATGCTAGGTCACGGGCATGTGGGCGTGCACCGCTGGGAATTGTGACTTGGTTTGTCCCATAACAACTGTAAATTTGCATATTTTGTTGAAACTATATGATACTTATGAGTTTTAGAAAAGAGTTTCTGTAAATTGGGTTGAATGCCATATTTGGGCCTTGTGCCAGCGCTGTTAGGACCCTTAGGGGCCTTTTTCTTACTATCATCTCACTGTTTTCGATTGAAAATCTATACTCAGTCATGGTTATACCTGTTTACTGCATAACTCAGTTTTATTACTCTATTTTGATGCATATAAATGTTGTTTTGGGCTGAGTACCCTATTTTACTGAGAGCCTGAGTGGCTTGAGAAGTTTACGACTGAGTGAGGCCGAGGGCCTGATTTGTGAGGATATTTATGGGATCGGGCTACACGTCGTAGCATGTTTGATATAGGCCGAGGGCTTGAGTGATTTATGCCATGATTTGGCTTGATATAGCGCTTGGGCTGAAGGAGCCCCTCCGGAGTCAGTACACACCCCCAGTGAGTGCAGGTACCTACTGAGTGCCAGTGTCGAGTGCTGAATGACTGGGAGGCATGAGTGATTGTGAGGTATGCCCGAGTGGAATGAGTGATTGTGAGGTATGGCTGAGAGGTATGAGTGACTATGAGGTTTGCCCGAGAGGCTGTATATGAGTGATGTTTTGCTCGAGGGGCTGTTTATGATTTCATCATTTTTGCTCACCTTTGCATTAAGCCTCTGTTTGAAATTGTTGAAAAATTTCTTTAAGTGATTTTTTTTACTGGAACTGGGTTTTAAACGAGATGATTCGATTCAAAGACTGATTTTTAAAGCATGTTGTATTTTACCGAGATTTCATGATATGAACTTTATATGCTTTGTTGCTCGTCACTACTGCTCAGTCTTTATTTACTGTTGTTACTTACTGAGTTGGCGTACTCACGTTACCCCCTGCACCTTATGTGCAGATCGAGGTGTAGCTGGACACGGTAGCGGCTGTTGACTATTCTGGTTGCAAATCTTCTCGTGGATAGCAAGGTAGCTGCCTGGCGATCGCAGCCCTGCTCTTCTCCCTCTTATCTTCATTTAGTTGTATTTAGATATTTTCCAGACTATGTTAGTCTCGATATTGTCAAACAAATTGTAGTAGATGCTCATGACTAGTGACACCCCGATGTCGGGCTTTTCTTTCCGCACTTTTGTTTTGACTTGAGCTCCTTTACGAAGGTTTTTATGTTAAATAGCCTTGAAATTATCTTTGAAATGAAAATATCGGTTTGTTTTGGAAATGAGTCGGCTTACCTAGTTCCACGATAGGCGCCATCACGACAGGGTTGGTTTGGGTCGTGACATGGCGCCATTTGGAGTTGATTTGATATGGTTCGGACGCTTGGCTGCGATTCTAGAAGTGTTTGAAGTTTCCTTTGATCTTCATGCGTTTTGGCATCCGATTCGTGATTCTAGAGGTTATTTTGATGTTTCGATTGCTCGAGCGAGTTCGTGTGATGTTTTTGGACTTTTGTGGGTATTTAGTTTGGGGCCCCGGGGGCTCGGGTGAGTTTCGGATTGGTTTCATATTGTTTTTGTTAAAGTTTTAAGTGCTGGTTCTTGTTTAATCGCATTTGCGAAGCAGCCTCGCATTTGCGAAGCAGCCTCGCATTTGCGAACCTGGGCTGCTGGGCTGGAGTTCGCTTTTGCGAAGAATATCTTGCATTTGCGATGGTCCCTTTTTCGCATTTGCGAAGCTTTTGGTCGCAAATGCGACCTTAGCAGTAAAGTCTCCAGTTCGCAATTGCGATATTTTGTTCGCATTTGCAATGCGAACCCCCTATCGTATTTGCGACGAATTCTAAGACTTAGCTTCATTTTGATATATTTTGAACCCTAGCTTCGATTGGAGGCGATTTTAGGAAGGGATTTTCATACCAAATCATTGGGTAAGTGCCTATAATCAATTCTCAACTACATTTCATGATTTTACACAAAATTTAACATCAAATTCATGAGAAATCTAGGGAAAATTTTGGGAATTTTGTCAAAACTTTGAAAATGGAAATTTGAGAGTCGAATAGGACTCGGATTTGGAAACAAAATACATATTTGGACTCGTGAGGCTATGGGTAGTCAAGACCTACCCTTAGACTCGGGTTTTGACCGGGCGGTCCTGGGAGTTGACTTTTGTTGACCTTTTAGAAATTGAATAAAAATCACATCTTTATTAATTAAAATTGATTTCCCTTGCATTGTATGATGTATTGAAGTCATCTTTGGCTAGATTGAACCGAGCGGAGGTGCATCTTATAAAGGAAAAGCTAAATTGAGTATTGAATTAGCCGAATTGAGGTAAGTGTCTTGCCTAACTTTGTTGAGAAAATTTTCCTTACTATTTGACATTGTTTGCTACATGCGGGGATGATACATATATGGGGTGACGATCACATATGCATGTGACAGGGTTAACCATGCTCGGGGGTAAATTATGTTATGAATTGTGTCTTGTACATTCACGTGATCTTCTTGCTTCATGCCTTACTTGATTCCAAGATACTAAGAATATAGTATTAAATGTTGGAAACTAAGACTTAGTTCATTATGACTTGATCAAATTCGATGGAATTCTGAGATTACATTGATGTGTTTCACTCGGTCATCATTATGCATAATCATTAATACATTGTTACGGCCGATATTCTTGAGATACTAGATTTTACACTTGTGTTGTAGATCATTTGTGAGATTTGTTGGAATACTTGAATAATAAGGTTCTTACGGGTTTATTGAATTATTGTTGGCTTGAAAAGTTGTGATTGGGATTCATTTGGAATATTCGTTTAAATACTCTCCTTGACATTATTTATGCTTCCTGCCTTATTTGTCATTGATATATATATGCTTGGTAAGGAAGAGTATAAAGCACGAAGGGTGATGCCGTGCCATTGTTTATACATTATCATGTGAGGGAGAGTGTAAAGCACGAAGGGTGATACTGTGCCATATTATCTGAGAGTAATAGCACGAAGGGTGATGTCGTGCCATATCATTTGTGAGTAAAAGTACGAAGGGTAATGTCGTGCCATGTTATGTGAGTAAAAGCACGAAGGGTGATGCCATGACATTGTATTTATATTATCATGTTTTTATGTTATTGCGAGTTCATGGCACGAAGGGTATTTCCGTGCAAGTGAGGACGAAGAACATGCATTATGTTATGATATCTTTTTCCTGGAGATATCTTCATGTCCTTACCTTGAATTGTTATTGTCGTACTTACGGTTCTTATATGACTTGTCATCACTGTTCTGTCTTTATTCTCTATCTCAATTGTTGTTGTGTTGCCCATGCCTTCTACTTGCTTAACTTGTAAATATCATGCCTACTTCCTGCTATTATAATTGCATCCATGACATATCTGTTTTGTTGCACTTAGGTACAGGTCTTCTTCCATGTTAGTCATTCATGTCTCTACTTGTTAACTTATAAAGATCATGTGTCCCCTTTCTTGTTTGTTATATCTATCTTCATGCCTCCACCATGCTAGTTAGTTGAAGTTACATTCCTTTTCCTAATTCTAAGTCCTAGATGCTCATGATTTGTACTACCAGTTCTTGGGTTAATTTGTAAAAGTTCAGATAATTCTTCTTATTTTTTCTACAAATTTTAATTGGATTGTATTGACTGTTAGTTGGCTTACCTAGCGGGTCGAGTTAGGTGCCATCACGACTGGTGATTTTTGGGATGTGACAGATGGATAAGAGGCAACTCTATTATATAACGGAGAAGAACAAATTCAAGACAAATAAAATCATCAAGAAATAAAAATGAGGCAGTTAGAGAACTAACATCTAATAGACAGTAAATCTTGTTCCTTTAACCAAACTTGGGATCGGTTGTGTTATAGTATAACTCAAACACAGCCGGAGTTAAAAATATTTTTTAAAGATTGATGACAAAGAAGTTATCAGACACACTATCTGTTTTTTTATGCAAGGGTTATTCGCCTGAAATAAAGATTGACTTAGACAACAGCCGAAGATAAAAGTATGGAGTTGTCGAATAAGCCCAACATTGCCTATTTTAGTAATATGTTATAGAATAGTCTTTTAATACAATGTGCTTCTCTCGCACAAAAATAACACTTAAGCGAAGTAAAAAAATTTATTCAAAACAAAATACAAAGGAGGAGATAGTAAATACATGTATCGTACTTCAAAATGCCCTTGATCGTTTACATCAAATCTGTAGTGTAGAGTTAAAGTAGCATCTTTATTTTGTATGTCATAAACATGTTACTTTTCTATTAGGTTACTAAATTCATGAAAATGCTTTTCGAATAACTTCATTGTAAACTACATTATATGTAGAATGGTCATCATCATTATCTGATGTAGGTGGTCGAATCAACAATCTGATACACTCTGAATTTTTAGCTCTCGATAATGCAGCGTAGAGTTGACCATGCGAAAAAACAGGCTCACGTAAATAAATACCAACAAAATCTAATGTTTGACCTTGTACTTTATTTATAGTCATTGCAAAACATAATCGTAAAGGAAACTGTAATCTTTTGAATGGAATAGGGACTTTTTCATCATCTGACGATATCAGTGGTATTTTAGGAATAAATACATGTGTACCCTTAAAATCACTCGTGGCAATTTTAGCACTTACAGCATGCGTTTTGAAATCACAGCATGTTAATCGTGTGCCGTTACATAACCCTTCACAAGGATTCAGATTTTGTAGTAATATAACTGGACAATTTATTTTTTAGAGTTAACTTGTACGGAGGCAAGCCAGAAGGGTTTAAAGTATGTAGAAAATCTCCGAACTGACTTTGATCAGTACGTTCAACAGTTTCATCAATAGCAACATATGTCTTTGATGTAAACGGAAATTTAGCAATAAGCATATCATTTAACTCATCAACAAAGCCATTTTTTGTTGTTAAAATAATACGAGAAGTTACTGAAAATGAATCAGAAAAAAATATACTTACATTTGGAAATATGATCTTAAATAATTCATCTAAAGATTCTTCTTCAGATGTAAAAGGAATAACTATAGAATCTCGAATTTCAATTTTGTTATCACAATTAACTTTTTCTGTTCCATTTCCAATTCTCATCAAATATTTACAAAAAGCGTGATCAGATTTGGAACGCATATTTTCAGATAACTATAATTTTTCAAGTAGGTTCCAATTATTACAATATAACAAGCTTTCGCGGATAAAGTCTTCCTTTTTTCTATTTCGAACTACATGAAGGGTTTGTCTAAAATCACCTCCAAACACAACTACTTTCCCACCAAATAGTGCATGTGAATCCATAATATCTTTCAAAAGAAAATCAAAGACTTTAATCATCTTACTCTTCACCATTGATACTTCATCCCATACGATTAGCTTTGCATCTCGAATTAAATATGTTAGTGAACTTTGTTTACTAATGTTACAACTGAAGTTTTGATCAACATCAATAGGAATTTTAAAACGTGAATGAGCAATTCGTCCTACAGGAAGGATAGAAGCTGCAACACCTGAGCTTGATGTTGCTAGCGCAATGAATTCTTTAGATCGCACGGTAGCTAACAAAGCACGGTATAAAAAAATTTACCTGTTCCTCCAGGACCGTCAATAAAGAATGCTCCCCCTCTATCTGAAAATATTCTGCCAATAATTACATTGTATGCTCTTCGTTGTTCAATATTCAGCCTTTTCTCTAACAATATATCAGCCTCATAAACAGTAATTGTTCTTTCAAAGTGAACTTCTCTTGCTTCTTTTGCTTCTCTAGAAATCTGTATAATTTCATAAATAAGGTTGTACTCATTAACATTGTGTCCCATCGAATGTAAAATTTCGTTAATATGACTCAAAACTTTATGTCGAATATCTTTCGCGGGAAGATCTGGAAAAATCTTAAAGTCTTCTGACATCGAATCTTCAAACTTTTCCCATAAGTCTTTTGGATTAGTAGGACAACAATGTACCAACAGTGTAGCAAATAGGCGTCTTAGACTGTAAAGGATCTGATAGCTCACCGCCTCTGACATACAATCAATCAAATTACTATCACAATGTAGTAATCCTCTTTTCTCTGCGGCCTCTCTAAATGTATCACAGCATACTCCATTCACTGTTCGTATATCTTCATATAATTTTGGACCTCTTATATTCATTAATAATAATCTAAAATAATATTTTTCTCCTTCAGTAGGGTGACACGTTACCACACGTCCAATAGTACATTAAAGTTTGCGGCGACTCCACATTTTCTCAGTTACTGATCACACAAAGTGTTCTGGGAATTCTTTATATAATAAGTTAAGCTCAATAGCATCATCATTTGTTTAATTCGTATAGAAAAATTCAGTTAACATAGTTTTTCTAATTATTGGGTTGTTTACCACTGTGACTATATTTGCAGTGCTTTTAAAAGAAACAAATTATTTTCCGTCAAGATGTAACTGAAGATGGTAAACACTTGGATTCGTTTCACTTATAGAGAAACCAAATAAACGCCACATAGCTTCAGGAGGGGACACCCATCTAGCTGACCGATATTCTTTTATTTTATTTATTTCTATAGTTGTGTCATTGTGTACAGAAAATGTAATTTTTGTAAAGATACTTGACGACTTTGATATCTGAACATATTTCAACATTCATGTGACAATTGAACTTACCAAGTAAATAAGGATTATAGGGAACAACCCAAGAATTGTCTAAAACGTATCCTCTGACTTTTACCTTTTCTCCGGTATTTCTTCTCCTATAAACTGGGTATGAGTTTTTTCCCTTCGACGTTTGATCAGTGTACTATTTTGGATATTCAAATTTACAACAATCCTTTTTTTCATGCATGAATTCGTAGGATTTAGTTCTCCACAGGGACCATGCATCATATGTTGAAGAACAAGTGAATAAAGATATGGTTCTGTATCTTCATTGGGTATTTCAGCACTGATGATATTATCATAAGAGTCAGATATCAGTAATTTATACTTGTTAGTCAATATGATAAGAAAATGAGCGTACAGAAAACCTCGCTTTTGAAATTCCACGGTATACATAAAAGCGGCAACTTTTCCAAATATGTTTCATTTTAGTATATCCTTTTTCAATTCTTCTACTTTGGATCTAAATACTTTACTAATTAAGTCATGTCTATTTTGAACTTCATCGATTGACAACAAATATTCTTTTATTTCTGACCAGGATTTGTTGCATGTCATAGTTAAAAATATATCAGGTTTTTCAAATCGTTGCACTAACACTATAGCATCCATATATCGTCGACGCCTATCTCTTGGTCCACCTATAAATGTAACGGGGAGGAAATTTTGCCTTCCAATGTTAGCAGCTTCTCTCTCACCAAGCCGTAAAGCATCAACAATTCCCTGTAACATATCGACTCTGAACAAGTCTGGATTAAATGACATAAAGTCTAATCTTTGTGTTTCAAGTTTTATATACTCATCTATAGAGTATTGCTGAAATAGTCTTCCTGTGTGTAAAATATCATCTTCATCGTCATTTCTCATTTGAAGTTTGTAACAATAATACTCACGAATAGAAACATTGCCTTTTTTTGTTTTTTTCGTTGAAGCACCTGCTCTTCCATTTCAAGATATCCATCAATTGAATACATATTTCTAATATTTGGTAACTCTTCATTTTGATAAGAAATAGTTTGTGTATGAGCTTTAGTCGCAGGCATAATTTTTTTAATTTTACAATGTCATCCCCCTTGACCATATGGAAATAGTAATGGATACTGTAAAAGATCATAATATCCATAATAATAATTTACTAATTGTGATCTGTTACTACTAGTATAAATTCGAATATGAGGTGCTTGAACAACATTACTACTATTTTCTTCAACCCATATTGCATCAACTTCTGATGCAATATGGAGATTATATATTCGTTGATTCAAGACTGCATCACATTTAAGCACAATATAGAAGATCGGCAGGTTTGAAACATCAGTCAACGATCTTAAAAAAATAGAATATGGATTATTTCTCAGCAAGTCCATCAGATTTCTAACTATACTTTCATCAATCCTATCGGAACAAGCCATTATGTTTGCTACTTCATTATCATTGTCATAGAAGTATAATTGCAAATTTTTTGCCTTTTCGTTCGCAGGAAATAGATCATCTATGAAATGATACATTTGTCCTTGAACTCTAAAAGTATAAATACCATGATTTCCTCTCGCTAAATCTTTGTAGTAGCTCACACTAAGTGATGTAAATGCAAAGATATTATTGTATGTTCTAATATATGTGCGAAAGCGTTTAGATTCCTCAGTATTTCCTACATATAAATTCTGCAATTTTGTGGGCATTTTGTGTGTAGTTAAGCTAACTGAACCATTGTGACAACAAAATGTAGGAGGTTCAAACTGAAATTTCTTAGCTCAGACAGAACTTACAACGGAAAAATAGTTTTAGTGGGACATATTCTGATCACATTTGGCTAATGATTGCAACTACCAAAACGTCAAAATGAATGAAGGGAGAAGCAAAGCCAGATTGGCAAGAAATAATGCTGCAATATACACAACCTTTATTCAGAATAGTGTAAGAATTCTGATTTTGTTCATTAGCCGTACCAGACATTGACCCTAGTAGCAGATAATTTTAGGATAAATATAAGTAAATATTTTCTCAGTTAAAAATGGTAAAAACTTTTTACGTAGAGGATTGTACTTGCCTACTTCAAATATTGAGGATGGGTGGGCAGAATTTGTTGCCCTGTCATAGTGGCCTGCCAACGTAGTGGCGCGATGCATAATAGCTAATAATTGCAATACAAAATGTGGCTAATGTCAAAGAATAACCAAATAAGCTTGACGAAGTAAGCGTATTTATCAGCAGATAGATACGAACATGTAGAAAATTCTACACAAAGGCAGAAAACACATATGCTTACTATTCTAACCTCTTTCAGATGACACTACAGATGCGGTAGATTTTTTTGCTCGTAGTCGGCGTTTTAGCAGTAGAGCCTGTTTTTCGGTGGATGCCATTTGCTTATATTTCTCACGCCGTCTGAAATTCATTTCTGCGTTTCGTTCTGCCAAGTAGGAAGAACTGTTTTTATTCTGAGAATGCATCTGTTTCAATGTAGTTTCTACCTCTAATTATTTGTACTTGAGGCCGAGTTTGATAAGAATCAATATCCACCACATGCAAAAGAGAGAGTAAATATTCTAAAGTACAAAAATAAGCAAATAACAACAGTAAAATGGAGACATCAATAACCCTATCTTCCTAAATCAATGTTGCTGGAGCAAAATTAGTATCTATTACAAATTGACCGAAATCCATAGCAAAATTTTGAAATTACAGAGCATGTCTCGCGAGTTGAAAGTTTTAAAGAGGTATTGTTTGGTGAGGCGCAGAAGAAATTAATCAAGCAGAGCAGAGAAATAAAGAGGGAAAAAAATAATAAGTGCAACAGCCAGAGAACAAGTGTGCTCACCAAAAGGCAAAAACGTCACAGAGGCACAACAGCTGAAACTGAAAGTGAAGCGAATAACACAGACGTAGAAAAAAGATTCAAAGAATGTTTCTGAGAAAAAATGCAATGGAAAGTTTCATGTTAAATTGCTGGAAGATAAGAATACAAGGCCACCGTTTAGTTGATGAGAAATGTCCAGTAAGTCCTCAGCATAAAGTGTTCCTTACCTTTTTTTTCAAGGACAAAACTGGCACATAGACAATATAAATATCTACCCTAGTTCGAGTTGTGCAAATAAAGTCACAGGTGTTGGGCCATAAAGTCACGGGTGTTGGCCATTAAAATCTCAATTCACCACATAAGCTCTTCAGACAGAAGCACACATGGAAAACTAATAATTGAACTTTAGCTCCTGTTAAACGCAAGCACGCACGATGACGGGAAGCTGCTTGGCTTTCCTTTATGTATAGTAGTAATATATCTTTCTTTTTTGTTTTATTATGAAGGAAAGGATCGCTCTAAATCTTTCTGTCCCTGTTCTTCATATATACTACCATTGTATGTCCTGTAGTAAATTAAAATAAAGGTTTGAGTCCACATAGTTTCACTTGTGTCTGAGCAACGCTAGCTAAAGCCACAAGACATATATAAGCCATGTTGGTGGATCTAATTCATAAAATTCTCAACTTAGTAGCCCCTCCGTTTACCTTCTTCAGCCTGTTGCTTTTCTTGCCACCTTTCCAATTTTTCAACTTCTTTCTCTCAATTTTGGGAACCCTATTTAGCGAAGATGTTGCTGGAAAGGTCGTCATCATCACCGGCGCTTCCTCCGGCGTCGGCGAGGTTATATTTTCAAGCATTTTAGTGTTGAATATTCATTTCTACTACCAAAACATGTTTAATTAATTATTACTGTGTCATTTAGTTCACAGTCTATTTACTCCTATATATGTTAATTGTTATGCGGGCATTATGACACAGGGCAGGGATACTGTTTATGCGATGAACATGCATAAGATGCCTAAATAATACTAGTACATGGATCGTTTATGTAGTTATAGCCCAAGTATTTTAGTATGCTAATGTGCCTATTTTATCTGTCTACTTCATTTCACATTCTATTATACAATATTTAATTATAAATTAGTAATAAAATATTCATAGATTTTTGTATAAACTCTTTCTGGTATTAAGTTATGCGCGAGTTTAACATCCGCAGAAACCGAACCAATATAATGTATTATAAGTTAAACGAATATTAGTTATCCAGTATCTTATACCGAAATAGCGATACAGAAATAAGTTTGTCATTTTGCAGTATCTGGCCTATGAGTACGCGAAGAGATAAGCATGTTTGACCC
Source organism: Nicotiana tomentosiformis (assembly GCF_000390325.3). Taxonomy (NCBI): domain Eukaryota; kingdom Viridiplantae; phylum Streptophyta; class Magnoliopsida; order Solanales; family Solanaceae; genus Nicotiana; species Nicotiana tomentosiformis. Next base: position 66,035,557 of record NC_090817.1, read on the forward strand.
TTGCAGCCAGTAGCCGATAGGGCGCGTGAACTAGGTTTTCCAGATGTTATAACAGTTCATGCTGTTGTTTCAAAAGTTGACTGTAGAAGGATTGTTGACCAAACCATGACTCACTTTGGCCGGTGTAAGATCATTTGATTATTTCCCATACTAATTAATTAGAGATTTTGTTTGTAATTGTGTTTTTATGTTTGCAGTGGACCACCTGGTTAACAACGCTGGAGTGCACGCAATTACTCTCTTTGAAGATATAGATGATGTCACTGATTTTAGATCTGTCATGGTAAAATAGAAACTCATGATTATGATATCTACAATTTTGCAAATGGTGTTTGTAAGAATGTCCATATTACAAATTCTGTAACAAATTCTTTTTACGGGTATTTAATTTCATAAGCTGGACTAGAACAAGAGTGTTTACCCTAAAAATTGAGTAATAATTAAACTTATATTATAATCTTAAGGATATGTGACTTAAACCAGTACCAATTGATAAACAACGAATTAAATAGATAAATTGGATAATAAAATAAATCAAACCGGTCTGCAAACAATGCTTCGACCTCGATTCGAGATAGTCTCGAGGTTAGTTAATAAGAACAGTAAAGAATGGAACAAACAGCGATGAACAATAGGTAAAACAAAGAAAGCAGCGTATGTGTATATTCTTATCAGTGAATAATAATTGTCCCCATCACAAGTGAATGGGATCCCTCTTTATATAATAGAGGAATCCTAAATAAGGTACAACTTTAATAACGGAAGTAGATCCCATGATTGGCACTAATAAGTACTTTAATTTGATCTGTTTCGGGATTTCCGCCGTGATCTTCGACCGGTTACTGATATCTCGCCATTCCGTTATTACGCCTCACTCGAAGTCAGTCATGCTTGATCTCGATTGTTGTTGGCCTCGATCTCAATGAACACTTCGATCTCCAGGCTTGATGTTCTATCTTCGAGCTCGAGCCCGATCTATTATGAGATTACCCTCAAGGCAACTCCCCTATCAACGAAATCGAGTATGCCCAATTTCGACCGTATACAGATACTCCCCTCGTTTTTTGGAGTGTAACGAGAAGAAACGAATTCGAGACTTCGATTTAATACCTCTGTCACGCCCCAAACTCGAGTAGCGCGACCGGCGCTCAACCGAGTGAACCCAGTCGAGCAAGTCTACGTTACATCAACCTCCCATCATAACTCATGCATGATTTTTCAAAACATAATTAGATCATGACTTTCATATTGAATACATTTGGCTCAATGGCCCATATTTTTTTTTCTTTTTCACTCGTCATGGGTACATAGCTTCATAAATATCTGTGAATATAAATACATGACGAAACTCAAAACTTAAGTACATGACCCACAGTGTACATGGAGCTTCTATGACAATAGATACCTAACTACATAATACCAACTAGACTCGAGTGCCCACTGGAATTGTAGTAGGCTCACCATAATCTGATGCGCAGAAGATCCCTACGAAAGATCCATATCATCCTGTAGAAGTATACCTGCATCCATTAAAAGATGTAGCGCCCCCGGCAAAAGGGACGTTAGTACTGTCGAATAGTACTAGTATGTATAACTAAACACCCTCTCAATAGAACAATTAATATTACAAGGAGGAATAATCACAAAATCAATGAAAGTCTCGAACAATACAAAAACATCAAGTGTCACGTAAATTCCCATAATTTCAGATTAGTGAGTCTTAGCACCAATATACCATTGTTCACAATACCATTATTCACAATACTAATACCACCGTCCTCTCAATACGGAGTCCGATCACGACCCGATCGGCTAGGTTATCTTATTCGAGACATCAAACCCTTTGTTTTTATATCAATCATAGCATTTCATATTTCTTTTATTAAAGTACATCAAAAGACTATAAAAACATCGCGTAGGTTGAAATATCAAGCCTTATTATACTTGCATCATTCTAAACTTCTTTTAGGGTCAACTGAGAGCCATATGATCTATACGCGGAACACATAATATAAAATAATTGAAACAACATGTACAAACAAGGCCAATTAAAATGGCTCATAATATCTGCGTTGACAATGCATCTTATTTGACCGTCCATATCCCTCTCTTATCTTACCCCTATGCATTTCATAGACCGTCCCTAGTGTTCACATATCATATTATACACCTATGCGTTTCATAGACCATTCATAGGATTTCATACACAATACACCTATGCGTTTCATAGACCGTTCATAGGATTCACATATACCATATGATACACTTGTGTGTTTTATAGACCGTAAACACCGTGTTTACTTACACAATACACCTGTGCGTTTCATAGACCGTTCACAGTGTTTACTTACACAATATACATGTGCGTTTCATAGACCATTCACAGTGTTCACATATCATATTATACACATATGTGTTTCATAGACTGTCCACAGGATTCACATATACCATACGATACACCTGTGCATTTCATAGACCGTTCACAATGTTTACTTACACAATACACATGTGCATTTCATAGACCGTTCACAGTGTTTACATATCATATTATACACATATGCATTTCATAGACCGTCCACAGGATTCACATATACCATACGATACACCTGTGCGTTTCATAGACCGTTCACAGTGTTTACTTACACAATACATCTGTGCGTTTCATAGACCGTTCACAGTGTTTACTTATACAATACACCTGTGTGTTTCATAGACCGTCCACAGGATTCACATATACCATACAATACACATGTGCGTTTCATAGACCATACACAGTGTTTACTTACACAATACACCTGTGTGTTTCATAGACCGTTCACAGTATTTACTTACACAATACACATGTACGTTTCATAGACTGTTCACAGTGTTCATATATCATATTATACACATATGTGTTTTATAGATCGTCCGCATGATTCACATATACCATACGATACACGTGTGCATTTCATAAACCATTCACAGTGTTTACTTACACAATACAACTGTGCGTTTCATAGACCGTTCACAGTGTTTACTTACACAATACACATGTGCGTTTCATAGACCGTTCACAGTGTTCACATATCATATTATACACATATGCGTTTCATAGACCGTCCACAGGATTCACATATACCATACGATATACCTGTGCATTTCATAGATCGTTAACAATGTTTACTTACACAATACACTTGTGCGTTTCATAGACCGTCCATAGGATTTCATAACACGATATACCTATGCATTTCATAGACCATCCATAGGGTTCATAACACATCATTATGCATATAACCATGTATAAACTCAAAGCGACATGATTAACATTACATTAAGGTCGTAAGTTCCCGGATCATTGGAACACTTCATGTTCATGCCCATCATGGAGAAACATAGAACATTACATTAGCACATGCATGGTGAATCAATAAGTCAATTTCAATGGCACATAAGCCCAATTTCCTTTCTTAAGGTTCATCATCATTTAACATAGGACATCTCTCTTCCATCTCGTTATTTACCCACTTGACATCTTGAGGTCATTAGCTAAGTTCATGATTCTTGAGGACTTAACATCGAAGTCATTTACATGCATTATTTCAGAAGCATACAACTATAGTTGAAACCATTGGGACATACAACACCTCATAATTCTCATTTAGGCGAACAACCACATTTCATCTTCATACTATCACTTCATTAGTACTTTCAATTACATACAACATCATTATTTTATTGGTTCCCTTCTTGACATACATATTATTCTTTATTCATGGCACGATGGTCGTATCTTATATTCCATACTTTCATTTCATTACTTTCAATACTCATCATCATATTTCACACATCATTTTATTTCATTGGCTCTATTGGCCACAATCATAACTTTCATTATTGGCACGGTGTCTACACTTTATATCCCTAACTCACTACTTTCACTTTTAAGCATCTTTATAAATTATCGACAACAAAGAATCTCAAATCACGAATTTTAGTACACCCATGAGCAAATAAGAGTCTTATGTACATTGAGACTTCTTACACAATTTGGCATAATAACCTTCACTTGAAACGCTACTTGGAGTCATAATATTTTTATACTCAACTCATGCTTTGAATACATTCCCAAAGGATAACATCATATGATAAGAGTATCCGAAATACATTTTGAATATATACCTTTTAACACAAAGCTTATTTGGAATAATTGATTCATAAAGAATAACTCGGGACTTACAAGAGCATCATGAAATTCAATTCTATGAAAGAAATTTAGCCAATATACCTCGCTTTGAGCTTTTCTTAAATTACTACAACATTCTGGAAATTCTAGCAATCCCAATCTGTTTTGAGACATAACAAAATTGAACCATAATTAGGAAGATATTCATGGTCTCAACTCGTTTGAGATTTTATCAAACACTAGGTGTGCAAATTTAACTACAAGGTTCTTCTACAAGATTTCCTTCACTCCATAACTCAATATTTACTTATTTGAGCTCAACAATATTCCCACAAACCTTATTGGTACAAGCATATATACATAATACTCTTACACCCAAGAATCATACTCCCAATCACCAAACTTTTACCCCAATCTCGAAATTGAAGATTAAGGGTTTGAATCTTACCTCTTAGATGAAGATCTTGTGATTAACTTCCTTGATTCTTGAACATTGGTGCAAGATTGGATGATTATAATATTAGGTTCCCTCCCTTTCTCTCTAAAATTCTCTTACCTCTCTCTTAAACCCTTATAAAAATACCGTAAAATAAGCCCCAAAGCCTATTTATCAAAATGGGGTCGGGTTATGAAAAGAGGAAAATTAACCCTCCGAACTAAGCTATGCGGTCGCACAATGGACCACACAATTGGTGTGCGGGTCGCACAATAGTCGCATAAATTGGTGCCCAGAACTGGGCTGTTCTGGTCCATTCTGCGACCAGTTTGGGGTCACATAACCATTTTGCGATCGCATAATGGTCGCATAATCGCATTCTGTCAGCCTTTGGTAATTTGGTCATAACTTCTTGTAGGAATGTCCAAATGATGAACGGTTTGAAGCGTTGGAAACTAGACTCAAAGAGATTTAATTTTATAGGTAATACACTATATAACTCTTCATATCCAGATAGGTATGCTCATTTAAAGTTATGTCTTGTGCGAACTCACTTGAAACTTTATTCTATCATGAAATTTTCAACTTTGCCTTAGCCTTGGGGATCTTCTTAAACCATAAACCATTCTTAATGCACTTCATACATATATTATCATGATCAATTGATATCATTCATATAATAGTCCTTGTCTACATACAAAATAATATAATTAGCGCACATCAACTTTCTTACTAGCGCTCAAGTACTTCAAAAGTTTCCGGGGTGTTACAACCTCGATCAATTATGACGTCAACATCGTGACGTAAGCGACAGAAGCGATTAAAGCATCACGTCTGCACAGTTCCCAAGGTCATTAATTAACGCCAATTGATGGTCGGCCACCAGTGCTTTCAAACCATCAAAGTGTCTATTATAAATAGACCACCTTCATAATCTTCTCAAATTTTACTTTCAAACTTCTTCTAATCTTCAAAAGCTCTTCTATTCTCTTCAAGTACATCAACTTTGCCGGTTTTCGTTTGCCAATCTCTTATTAAAACACAAATTCCGTCTTCTTCTTCCTTAAACCTCATATAGCAATGGCAAAAACATCAAAGACCGTTCCTCAAGAAGAAAAGGACTCCTCATCGCGGACGGTCGGTGACAAAACACCGGTGGAGCCACGTATTGAAGAGTGCATCCCCGGGCCATGTGAACTTACTTCCTACTTTAAAGTCGAAAAACCCTCTTCGGTTCCTGGCCGATGCGAGCCCATGTCTAGATACATCTGTTCGATATCCGAAGGCGATCTTGAGCATGTGAAAAAAGAGTGCCACTGGGAGAATAAAGAGGTGGTGATTCCTACCCCCAAGGAGGACATCACCACTCATGTGAAAGGGTTCTTAAGTGTGTATACTTACCCTTTCACACTGGATTCCGTCGATCCGGTCATAATCGACTTCTGTCGCCAATACCGGGTAACCCTAGGCCAGATCTACCCCTCTTTTTGGCACATTGTCATTTTGCTCAGATTCTTCTCGAGCAAGGTCGAGGGGATGTCTTTCACCATCGATCATCTCATTAGGTTATACAACTCTCGTATTTATCGGGGCGAACTGATAAGGCTTCAACGCTGGGCCACGAAGGTGTTGTTCTCGAGCATAGACGAGGACAAGAACTGAGGATGGATGGGCCGATTTTTCCGAGTCAGGACCTCCGACTTAATCCCCGCCGAGAAGATGTCATTCCCCGAAGAATGGAACATGAAGTGTAAGTAGAACCTCACTGATAACGTTTGATTACTTGTTATGTTTCCTTTACCTCTTCTCATCTATATTCTTCTTTATGGTGCAGGTTCCCCCTGGTTTCCTGGTGCAGTCCCGGACCTTGCAGGTTGGGTTCGACAACTCGTTTCAACCTCTTCGTATGCTAAGCACTCGTGGCGCGATTTGGCCAAGGGTCGATGGGAGGCCAAAAATTATGGTAAGTTCCCATGTCCGTGTTTGATGATTTCCTGTGAAATACTTCTTTATAACTTGATTTCTTCTTATACAAGACTTGAAGATAATGTCTTCATGAGGCAGCCTCCCCCGGGGAAGAGGAGGTCCCGAAGCCAACCAAAGACAAGAAAAGGAGAAGGTCCTCGCCTCCAGATACCCCAAAGCCCAGGAAAAGTAGGACTCGAAAGTCGAAGACTGATCCCGCCGTTCTGTCTGCCATTGTAGTCCAAACGTTATGAGATGAAGATGAGTATAGAGAAGATGTCGACTGCCTGCTAGTGGCTCGGAAGAGGGAAAGCATCGAAGCTTCGAAAACTACTGAGCCAGTGACGGTCGGGGAGGTTCAACCGCAGACCGAGGTGATCTCGGAGGAATGTCAGAGCAGAGTCCCCGAGTCATCGGGTATTAATGATGCCTCCTGCTGTGATGAGATTTTGAGGACCTTCAAAGAGAAGAGAATGCCCCAAGTGACTCGCTCGGTGCAATTAACATTGATGATTCGCCGTCCGACCCCACGTTCTCTGAAGGGCAGTTTTGGGATGCTCGGTCCATGGGGGCCCACGATAGGGGGGACGGCCCCCGAAGGGAATGATATATTTCGCGGCTGCTTCGGGGGGGTCGATGATGTTTACGACCTGGACACATCACTCATTTTTTATGAGGCTCAGCGGCTTCTGAATCAAGTGAGTTTTAGCCCATGTTACCATGCTTGCATTTGTTCTTATTTCTCTAAGTGTGATTTCCTTCTTTTTTGTACAGGCTACGATGCTCCATAGAGAAGCCTCCTCCAAATACCGAGCTGAGCTGGACCGATGTGAGGCTGATCTCAAAAAGCTTACAGAGGAGAGAGATGCCCCAAACTCCTCTATGTGCAAAAAGAAGAGAATATCATGAGTATTCGAGCCGAGATGACAAGAGCTCATCAAGATCAGACCGAGCTCATTGAATGGGTAATGTAAATTTTTGGGAGCTTGTTATGTATTAACTTGGTATTGGTGACTAACACTCTGATCCTGCAGGTTCAGCAGAAGGCCAAATTGGTTGAGCAGCTTCGTGAGGAGGCCAAGATGAAAGAGGCAGAGATTTTGGGGTGGAAGCAGAACATGGACCGTCTCGCCTCGGAGAAAGATGCAGTTCGGGCCCAACTATCTTCGGTTGAGCGTCAACTCTAAAGTGTGAAGGAGGAGAACTTGGCCCAAGCCTAGAAGGTTGAAGATCTCGAGACTCGGTTGGCTGCTAAGCTTGCAAGCCTGCAAGGGCCACATCCGAGGCAAAGGCGCTCGTGGCCTCCTACCAAGCCAACGCTGAAGTCGCTAACACTCGGGCAAAGGAAATTTCTGATGATGCTGAGGTTAGATTGTCCCTGTTGCCGAGCATGCTAGGCGCCCGTCTCGGAGAGAGACTCTTGAGGAGGTACATGCTCGTGACTTTGACCTCGCGATTGATATCGAGAGTGTGAAGGTTTTGGAGGACGAGGCCGGAGCTTTGCTTTCCGATGATGAAGACTCTACGAGTGGATCCGAGAACGGAGGAGATGAAGATGAAGCTCCCGAAGATACGGCTCCCGAGGCGGACTAGGCACTTAGGATTTTTTCTCCTTGTGTAAGACCCTGTCTGGTCTTTGTAAATACTTTGCATATATGAAAGATTCCTTTTCTTTCCGTTTCGTCTCCGATTTCTGATTTATGATAAATTCTGTTTTGCTTTTGCCTTGTGAAAACTTTATTGCAATCGGGTTGTTGTAGCCTCTATAATCGAGTGAGCAATAGCTCGAACACAAAGTAGAACAAACCTCTTAGGTTTTTTAGTTAAGCGAGGGCGAGTCCCCGAGCTCAACAATATGTTCGGGATTTTGATTTCGGATGGCTTGATCGAAGCCGTAATTGTACTATTTTTATTGTCGAGTTCGAGTAAGTTTCAACTCACAGTAACAGACCCCTTAAGGTTTTATATCAAATAATAATGAATCCTCGAGCTATATTCAAGTCAGTTTTATTTGAGCTCGGAATAGTGGAACCCTTAGGTCCGAATTGAGTGAGAACAAAATCTCGAACTCTAAGTGTATTGGCCCTTAGGCTCTTTAGATAGGGTCGATATGGCCTCTAAAAGATGGCTATTTTTTCCCCTTTTCAGCTTAGAAGACTTAGTAAAAAAATTCTTTATGCCTTAACACATATTTTTTACCCATTGGGTTTTTTAGGGTTCGATGTCGATTGAAACCCCTTTGCTTTTTTTGCCTTAGTACATTTGTGTTAAGATAATTTGATACCTCTTAAGGTTTTTCGAGGGCTGATTTCATCGAAGCCCTTTTGATTACTTGCCGAGGGTAGCCTTTTTTAACCGATTTTTCAAAGAATTCGAAGGCCTATTATTATTGTGGGATTCGGACGTCTCCGAGACGCCTTAATTTGGTCGTAGCCTTTGGGTATGCCTCTTGGGCTTATTTCCCAATAACACTTCAAACTTGTTCAAAGTGTTAGTCCCCGAGAGTGATGTCCTTGGCCTATAGATCGAGGGGTGCCTCTTTGAGGTCTTATGAATTTGAGTTTATATTACTCGAATATGTCGATCGTCGACGGCAGTCCCCGAGTGTATGAGGTATATTTGCACTTGGCCTTTGAGCCATTTCTCACAAAATCATAAGTATGGAGCTTGTATAGTAGAAAATTTTCTTTGAGACACAAGATGTTTGATATAGAAAGAATGCTTATTTGTATAATTTATACATGCGTACATGTTTTTTCATCGGGACTCGACTAATCTATACGGATACGGTTCATTCGACCATTTGGCCAATTACAAAGTTTCTCTATCGAGACCATTTGACACGAAGTATTTTTCTCGAAAGTGTAACATCCGAGGGTGATGCCCCTCAGTATTCGAGGTTGATTGTAAAGAAGCCTTGGATACTTTTGAATTGTCCTCAGGTAGCACATAATTGTTGCTTCGTTAAAAACCTCGCCAGAAAAACCCACTTGGGACAAAAACCGATCTAAGTGAAAAAGAGTGCAACACGTGCTTTAAAACCTGAGGTCTCAATGTCTTCGATCGAACACCTACAGTGAGTTAGCGTCGAATATATAAATGAAAAAAGGGATAAAGTCATACCTTAGCAATAATACCGTTTGAGAAGTGATATGTTCCAATTATTTGGCAGTTGTTCGTCGTCTATCGTGCCGAGCTTATAAGATCCCTTTCTGACGATGTCGAGGACTTGGTAGGGTACCTCCCAATTTGGGCCGAGCTTCCCTTCATTAGGATCTCGAGGATCTCGAGTGTTGATGGTGACTTTCCTCGGGACTAAGTCCTCGACTCTGAAGTGGCGAAGGTTGGTTCTCCTATAGTAGTATCTTTCGATTCGTTGCTTTTGTGCAGCCATTCGAACGAGTGTGGCTTCTTGTTTTTCATCCAATAATTCGAGGCTAGTATTCATAGCCTCGTGATTTGACTCTTCTGTTGTATGTCGAAACCTGGCACTGGGTTCCCCGACTTCAACTGGAATCAAGGCTTCGGAGCCATATACTAAGGAGAATGGGGTTGCCCCCGTATTGGACTTTGATGTTGTTCGATATGCCCAAAGAACTTCGGGTAGAATTTCTCTCCATCTCCCCTTAGCGTCGTTCAACCTTTTCTTTAGGTTTTGAATGATAGTCTTGTTCGTCGATTTGGCCTATCCGTTTCCACTAGGGTGATACGGCGTTGATAATATCCTTTTTATTTTGTGATCTTCGAGGAATTTCGTCACTTTGCTGTCGATAAATTATTTTCCATTATCACACACTATTTCGGCGGGTATCCCAAATCGACATATGGTGTGATCCCAGATGAAGTCTATAAGCTCTTTCTCTCTCACGTTCGATGTGTGATCCCAGATGAAGTCTATAAGCTCTTTCTCTCTCACTTTCTCGAACGCATGTGCTTCAACCCATTTAGAGAAATAGTCATAAATAAATAAAATGAATTATCTTTACCTGGGGCCGATGGCAGAGGGCCGGCGATATTTATTCCCCATTCCATGAATGGCCATGGGGATAGGACTGAATGAAGTTGTTCTCCGGGCTGATGGATCATCGGTGCAAACCTTTGACATTTATCATATTTTTGAATAAACTCCTTAGTGTCCTTTTCCATGCTATCCCAGTAGTATCCTGCTATAATGATTTTGTGAATCAGTGATTCAGCGCCGGAGTGGTTCCCACAAGTGCCTTTATGGACCACTCGTAAAACATAATCGGTGTCTCCTGGTCCTAAGCATACTGCCAATGGTCCATTGAATGTCCTTCTGTATAATGTTCCATCTTCAGCCTATGTGAATCGAGCAGCTTTGGTTTGTAGGGCCCTCAACTTTTTAGGATCCGATGGGAGCTTTCCGTTCTTCAAGTATTCAATATATTTATTCCTCCAATCCCAGGTTAAGCTTGTAGAGTTTATCTCGACATGACCTTCCTCGATCACGGATCTCGAAAGTTGAACGACAGTCCCCGAGCCGATCTCATCTTCCTTGACCGATGACCCCAAATTTGCAAGTGCATCGGCCTCACTATTTTGTTCTCGAGGTATATGCTGCAAAGTCCATTCCTTGAAACGGTGCAAAGTTACCTGCAGTTTGTCCAAATACCTTTGCATTCTATCCTCTCGAATTTCGAAGGTTTTGTTTACTTGGTTCACCACTAGTAAAGAATCACACTTGGCTTCAATGACTTCTGCTCCCAAGCTTTTAGCTAGCTCGAGACCTGCAATCATGGCCTCGTACTTGGCCTCATTGTTAGTCAACTTAGAAGTTTTGATAGGTTGCCTAATAGTGCTACTCGTGGGCGGCTTTAAAACGATGTCTATCCCGGACCTCTTCACATTCGAAGCACCGTCTGTGAAGAGGGTCCATACCCCCGATGATGTACCCGATTTTAACAAGAGTTCCTTTTCAACTTCGGGTACGAGGGTTGGCGTAAAATCGGCCATGAAGTCTGCTAAAATTTGAGACTCGATGGCCGTCCGGGGTTGATATTCGATATCGTACCCACTAAGTTCGATGGCCCATTTAGCCAATCGGCCCGATAGTTTGGGCTTGTGCAAAATATTACGAAGTGGGTAAGTGGTTAATACGCATATGGGGTGACATTGAAAGTATGGTCTTAACTTTCTAGAGGCGCTTATCAGTGCAAGTGCCAATTTCTCCAAGTGTGGATATCTAGTTTCTGCTTCTCCTAAGGTTCGACTTACATAATAAATGGGAAATTATGTACCTTGCTCTTCTCGAACTAGGACACCACTTACCATGATTTCCGATACTGCCAAGTACAAGTAAAGTTTCTCATCTGCCTTTGGAGTGTGAAGCAGTGGTGGGCTCTATAGGTATCGCTTCAATTCCTCTAATGCTTGTTGGCATTCTGGGGTCCAGGCAAAATCGTTCTTCTTTTTGAGTGGAGAGAAAAAATTGTGGCTTCGATCCGACGACCTCGAAATGAATCGGCCTAAGGCATCTATCCGTCCAGTTAGCCTCTGCACGGCTTTTACACTGTCCACGACGGTAATGTTTACGTTGGCCTTGATTTTATCGGGGTTGATCTCGATCCCCCGATTCGATACCATGGCACCCGAAAGCACATTTCTCAGGGTTGATCTTCATATTGTATTTCCTTAAAATCTCGAACGTTTCCTGCAAATGAGCCAAATGGTCCTCTGCGCGCAGGGACTTAACTAGCATGTCATTAATATAAACTTCCATTGATTTACCTATTTGTTCTTCGAACATTTTATTTACTAGGCATTGGTAAGTAGCTCCTTTTTTTTAGCCCGAAGGGCATTACATTATAACAATATGTTCCACACTTGGTGATAAATGAAGTCTTTCTCTCGATCCTCCGGGTTCATTTGGATTTGATTGTACCCGGAATAGGCATAGATAAAAGTAAGGATCTCGTGGCCGGCCGTGGCATCGATCATGCGATCGATGTTAGGCAGTAGAAAAGAATCTTTGGGGCACGCCTTGTTTAAATCATTATAATCTACACATATTCTAAGTTTGTTCGCCTTTTTAGGGACTACAACTACATTGGCTAACCATTCGGGATATTTCACCTCCTGAATGGACCCTATTTTGAGAAGTTTAGTTACCCCGTCTTTATGAATGCGTGCTTTACCTCGGACTGGGGTCTTCTCTTTTCCTTCACCGATTTGAACCTAGGGTCCAGGCTTAGCCGATGCGTCATTATCTCCGGTGGGATCCATTTCATGTCTAAATGGGACCAAGCAAAACAATATATGTTATCAATAAAAAATTGAATAAGATTTTTCCTGAGTTTGAAGGTTAATCCCGTTCCCAGGTATACCTTTTGCTCAGGCAGATACTCGATCAATATAAACCGTTCCAGTTCTTCGACCGTTGATTTGGTGGCGTCAGAATCTTCGGGAACAATAAAAGTTCGAGGGGTCAGAAAATCCTCCTCTTCTTCTTCTTCTATCTCCTGCTTCCCCGATTCGGTCGAGGCCGGTGGCTGTGATTACTATTTGACTTCCTGTTTACCTTTGATGCTCGACCTTTCCGAGGTTGATAGTGTCGAAATCGATGTTACCTCATCGACCGCAAATATTTTCTTTGCAGCATGCTGCTCCCCGTATACTGTTTTTACACCGTCCGACGTCGGAAATTTCATCATTTGGTGGAGAGTCGAAGGGACTACCCTCATATTGTGGATCCAAGGCCTTCCGAGCAGGGAATTGTACCTCATGTCACCCTCGATTACGTGGAACTTGGTATCTTGAATGGTTCCAGCCACGTTCACCAGTAGAATAATCTCCCCTTTAGTTGTTTCACTGGCAATATTGAAGCCGTTTAAGGCCCGAGCTGCGGGCACGATTTTATTTTGTGGGCCGAGCTGCTCCACGACCCTTGATTGGATGATATTCGCCGAGCTACCTGGATCCACTAAAACACGCTTAACTTGAAATTTATTTAATAAGATAAAAATTAGCAGAGCGTCATTGTGGGGCTGAGAAATGCTTTATCCTTCTTCGTTGTTGAATGATAAAGTGCCTTCGGGCACATAATCTCAGGTTCGTTTTTCCCTAATGATTGATACCTTAGTGCGTTTGAATATGGGTCCCTGTGGAATGTCGACCCCACAGACGATCATATGAATGACATGTTGGGGTTCCTCATGTTCATTTTTCCTGTTGGCATCCCTTTCTCTGAAATAATTCTTGGCTCGATCACTGAGGAACTCTCGAAAGTGGCCCTCATTGAATAGACGGGCTACCTCCTCCCTTAATTTCAGGCAATCCTCGGTCTTGTGACCATGCGTGCCATGATACTTGCATATCAAATTTGGGTTTCTTTGGGAAGGATCGGTTTGTATGGGTCTGGGCCACCTAGTATCTCTGATCCTTCCGATTGTCGATACAATTCATCGATGCTAAAGTTATACTCCGATAACTGAGGTGCCTCTGTGGGATCAGCATACTTGTAAAAACCACTTTTGCTCATAAGTCCCCGAGAATTCTGTCCTCGATCACTTCTTCGATCTTCCCGGGCGAAATTGCATCCTGAACTATTGTTCCTTCGATCTGCGGTATATGGTTGATATCGGTCTCTGGTCGACCTTGCCTCCATGTCGACGTCTCTCTGGTTTTTAACTGTCGACCTGTTTGGATGTACTGAACCGGAAGGGGCTCCTAATTGGTCATCCTCGACCCTGATCTTCGATTGATATCGATTGTGCACATCTGCCCAAGTTACAACTGGATACTCGATCAAATTTTGTTTTAACTGACGTGATGCTATCGAACATCGCTCGTTCAACCCTTGGGTGAAAGCTTGAACGGCCCAATCATCTGTGACCGGTGGCAACTCCATGCGTTCCATTTGAAATCGGGACACGAACTCCCTCAGCATTTCATTATCCCTTTGTCTTACCTTGAAAAGGTCTGATTTCCTCGTTGCGATCTTTATGGCCTCGGCGTGTGCCTTTACGAAAGAATCTGCTAATATGGTAAATGAGTCGATGAAATTTGGTGGCAAGTTGTGATACCAAATCATTGCTCCCTTCGAAAGGGTCTCTCCGAATATTTTCAACAACACATATTCGATTTCATCATCTTCTAAATCGTTACCCTTGATGGCGCATGCATATGAAGTAACACGCTCGTTGGGATCGGTGGTCCCATTATATTTCGGTATGTCTATCATACGAAACTTCTTTGGAATAGGCTTCGGAGCCGCACTTGGAGGAAACGACTTTTGTACAAACTTCTTCGAATCCATCCCTTTCAAGATTAGCGGTGCCCCCGGTATCTGATCAACTCGAGAGTTGTATGTCTCCATTTTTTTATCGTCGGCTTCGATTCTCTTCTCCTCTGATTCAATTATTTTGGTGAGCTCCTCGAGCATTTTCATTACCATAGGATCAGTCCCCGATTCACTACCATTCGACCTTTCCGGTATTGGCTCGGTACGGCGAGTAATTTCTGGCTTGACCCTATTCGAAGCTCTATGTTGATTTTGTAACTGAGTAATAGCGGCTTGCTGAGCCTGAAGCATCTCTAATATCACTTGGAGATTGACTCCTTCGTCTCTTCTGCCCAGTGTTTCTTGGCCACTAGATCGGCCTTCTCTGTGTACACTCCCATGAGATCTGCGCCTAGGTCCGCGTTTAGAGCAACGTGCGAACTGACATTGACTGGGTTGGCAACCGGTGCTCCCCCGAGATTAGCTTGTGGCACCTCAACTCCTAGAGCAATCACATTTTTTTTTTCACCGTGGAATCCGAGGCCATTGTCACCGTGTGTGGATGCGTTTTGTGATTTTGACATGTTTTAACTTGAAAGCAAAGATACTTGATAAGAATAAGCGTAAAATAGTGTGTTTTACCAGAATCAATACTGAACAATCACTATTATTCTTAGTCCCACGGTGGGTGCCAAACTGTTTACCCTAAAAATTGAGTAACAATTAAACTTATATTGTGGTCTTAAGGATATGTGATTTAAACTAGTATCACTTGATAAACAACGAATTAAATAGATAAATTGGACAATAAAATAATTAAACCGGTTTGCAAACAATGCCTCGACTTCGATTCGAGATAGTCTCGAGGTTAGTTAATAAGAAGGATGGAACAAACAGCGATGAACAGTAAGTAAAACAAAGAAAGCAGCATATGTGTATATTCTTATCAGTGAATAATGATTGTCCCTATCACAAGTGAATGTGATCCCTCTTTATATAATAGAGGAATCCTAAATAAGGTACAACACTAATAACGGAAGTAGATCCTATGATTGGCACTAATAACCACTTTGATTTGATTTGTTCTAGGATTTCCGCCGTGACCTTCGACCGGTTATTGATATCTCGCCATTCCGTTATTACGCCTTACTTGAAGTCAGTCATGCTTGATCTCGATTGTTATTGGCCTCGATCTCAATTAACACTTCGATCTCCAGGCTTGATGTTCTATCTTCGAGCTCGAGCCCGATCTATTATGAGGTTACCCTCGAGGCAACTCCTCTGCCAACGAAATCGGGTATCCGATTTCGACAGTATACAAAGAGCTTTACCAAATCCAAACTTGAAAATTTTCGAGTCAGCTTTTTATAATGCCCGAAGCGCGATGGAAGAGTTGCTTAGTCGCTAGTTTGTCGTGCCTGTGCCTGATAAATGGGGATCGCACTGATAGTGTAATAAATACGTGAAGGGTCGGTTAGTTGCCTTATTTTTGAGATACTGATTTCACATTACCTAATACTATGATAAATTTTGTTGTTTCCGTGTGTAGAAATTAAACTCAAAATTGTGTATCATGGCATTTTGCAGGACATCAACTTCTGGGGTTCTGTTTATATGACCCGATTTGCTATCCCCTATCTTAGATATTGTGGGGGGAGGATCAGTGTGCTTTCTTCATCTGCTTCTTGGCTGCCTGCTCCAAGATCAAGCTTTTACAATGTAATTACGAACTCTATCTGCTTTTATTGTTCCCTTTATGGGAATGACAATAGTTGATACTGACCAAGTACCAACCCACACCAAATTTAGGCAAGCAAAGCAGCAATATCTCAATTCTTTGAGACATTAAGGATTGAGTTGGGGCAGGATATCAAGATAACTCTGTTAACACCTGGCTTTGTTGAATCTGAACTCACGCAAGGCAAATACATTGCTAAGGGTGGCGATGTAGAGGTTGATCAAGGAATGAGGGATGCAAGTTTTTCTCTTTGTGCCCTTTTTGCCTTGTTTCTACATTTTAATGTGCGGCAGTTATTAACTAGCTTTACCGTGAGTAGTAAATCTTATTAATTTGCTGAACTACACAAAGGTAGTAAAGAATCGTTTTAGTCGGCCATAACATGTGTCAAATGTTGACGGCGTAAAAATTATTTACATGGTGATTAGTACATGTAATTAGTTAATTACACCTTTTAAAAGACTAGTCTAGTACTAGTGTATTTATTTATTTAAGTTTTCCTTTTTGCAGCAAGCAATGATCTCACATGTGTTGTATGTGAAACGGCTTCTCGTAGTTAATTTTTAACAACTGCTATCATGGCTCAGTTTCTCTCTCTATATATGTAGAGTGGATGATGTTAATTTATCAAATCCAAATTAAAATATGAATTAGACTAATTGATAGTAGTAATTTGAACTGAAATTGCTGAAATTTTGACCAGCTAAAGCAGTCATAGAAAATGGGCAGAGCAGGGAGCATGTTTCCTCAGTAATTTATTGGTTTAATAACTTTTTGGGTTAAGGTTAATGTTCCATCATTTGCCTTTGCAAAGAATTATGTTACTCCTTTTCATCTGACTGGCCCGGAGACAAAATGTCTTATACCCAGAGACTATCAGAAATGCAGATATAAAGACCGACTAATCAAAAGTTTTGTATTAACTTCGTCACAATAGTGAGTTGCTGTAGTGGTGAGCACCATCGACTTCCAACTAAGAGGTTGTGAGTTCTAGTCACCCCAAGAGCAAGGTGAGGAGTTCTTGGAGGGAGAGAGCCGAGGGTCTATCGGAAATAGCCTCTCTACTCCAGAGTAGGGGTAAGGTCTGCGTATACACTACCCTCCTCAAACCCAACTAGTAAAATTATTCTGGGGAGGGTCTATCGGAAATAGCCTCTCTACTCCAGGGTAGGGATAAGGTCTGCGTATACACTACCCTCCTCAAGCCCCACTAGTAAAATTATTCTGGCTGCGTATACACTACCCTCCTCAAACCCAACTAGTAAAATTATTCTGGGGAGGGTCTATCGGAAATAACCTCTCTACTCCAGGGTAGGGATAAGGTCTGCGTATACACTACCCTCCTCAAACCCCACTAATAAAATTATTCTGGCTGCGTATACACTACCCTCCTCAAACCCAACTAGTAAAATTATTCTGGGGAGGGTCTATCGGAAATAGCCTCTCTACTCCAGGGTAGGGATAAGGTCTGCGTATACACTACCCTCCTCAAACCCCACTAGTAAAATTATTCTGAGTTGTTATAGCTGTGAAGTGTGTGTTGTACTTGTACATCTGTGTTTCGGACTTTTTAGATCTGTGCTAGTTGTAGTGTAGCTATAAATAAAAGGATGTTTCAGTTTGTTGCAAAGAGTGGTTTGTTTTTTTTATAAATCAGCATATGGGATGTTACAACTTATCAGGATGTAGATAATAGAAACATAACCTTAGCAATATGACACTTACGCAGGCGCATCCTTTTTTTTTTCTTTGGTCCTTTTAGCAAAGTAAAGGAAGTCAAACCTATTGTAAGTTAGTAGTAATTTGAAGAAACTCTCTTCTAATTTCATTGTTTATTATTGAATTGCTGTATCAATAAATGAAAACTCCCTAGAAGTGTTTCTCATTATGCGGAAACAATTAGAGACGAACTACCAAATTTGACTATTAAATTATGGTAAAAGTCACTGGGACTCGACTCAACTCAATATTATAAGAAGATTGATTAGATTCAAAGTATTGTAAGAAGCTTGATTAGATTAAAGCTCAAATTAAATTCATCTCGGCACTAGAATAGGTTTAGTTTATCTCATCAGGCTCAGTTCGCGTCCATAATTATGGCTAGATTGAATTAATTTGGTTGGACCAACTCCTTCATTTAAGGGTAAATCGAGAGATTCATTTTTATAATTATATGTGTTATTTTAGTTATATAGGAGTAATATTTTTATACTTAATCAATAAAAGTTTAATACAAAATACGAATTTATATTCGTAAGTGAGCATAGGAGATGATTTTATCCACGAATTAACCCCTTGCTATTAGTAGTCCTAATAATATACTCTAGTAAAGTTGTTTGTTGGAAAAAAAAAAATAGAGCTGACAAGAGGCATGGCGGGAAAATTGATGTTTCCGAATCCGGATCCGCAAATTCTCTTTAGCACAATTTTTTGAAACCCAATCGAAAATTTCCCCAACTTTTTTAGCTCCAAATATACCCGCCCTTTCCAAAAGAAAATTCCCGCGATCTTTACTAGTATTCAATTCCGGATCTGACAAATATGGATCCAACACTTAACTTCCCTCATTTGCAACAGTTTTGCTTAAAAATAATTCTCTCTTCAACACACTGACAAAACCTACAGATCACTACCATGGCTTCCGAGAAAGAAACCCTAGAAGAGAAGAAACAAGAAAAAGAAACAAACGAGCAAGAAGAAAAGGAAAAACAGAACAGTGAAGAAAGAATAACTGATGATGATAAGGATGAAATAGGAGAAGACAGAGAGGGTGCAGGGGAAATGGAAGTAGACAAACAAGAGGAACAGGAAGAATCTGAGGAAAAGGAAAAAGTTGTGAAGAAGGGAAAAGATAGAGGTGCAAGGAAAAAGGAGGAAGGGAAAAGGGATAATATGGATTCGCCCACAACACCAGGTTCAAGGCCATCGAGGGAAAGGAAAACAGTGGAGAGGTTTTCTGAGTCTTTGGCTGCTAGAGGTTCTGCAACTAAGCCCTTGTCTATTGAGAAGGTATAATTCAAAAATATTTCCTTTTAGAAATTCATTTCATTTCTAGTTTTATTCAATCAATTATACTTCAATCTGAAACTGCCTGTGTCTTATGGTTGCCAAATCCAAGAGTCAAGCTAACTAGAAATATGAGCATTTTTTATATTCGTGACCAGTTGAATGTCTATTTTTAGTAACCTGCCTCTGTTATCTTTCGGGTTTTGTTGATTCATTTTACATTTTCCTTGTCAAGTTTGGTTTTTGTTGCTTTGTTGAGGAAGATGGAAAAAGGTGGTACATTAAGTTCTAATTAGAGTTAATTTCTCAATTGGTCATTTAGCCTAAGCCATGAACGGAGTAAAATCACTTTTTTGGTCACTGTGAAATTATCCTGCTTAACCCGACCCTCCCAGAAAATCATTTCAGCCAGAAGATCGATTTTCAATACTGGAAAAAAGACATGGCATGCCATGTCATCCACTAAACGTTCAAATTTCTCAAATAGTTATCTAACTTATGAAATGCCATGGCATGTGTTGGCCGGAGAGACCTCATAGATTTATTCCTTGGGCTATGCAGTCATCAAGCCCAAAAGTGTGTGTACTATGTGCACATTATTCTTGTATAACACTTCACTTTTCTATCTCTTTCTAATTTGGGATTTGTCTAAGGTGTCATATGCTATGTGGACTTTGCTTTTCTCTCCCTTTCTGATTTGAAATTTGCTTAAGGTGTCATATGCACCCCTTCATTGGAAGCTTATTAGGCTAGAATTTTGTTAGTCTTTCTCTTTGACTTGTTCTTGTCAGTTTGCCTACGTCATGGGTGTCACATACACCCCTATTTATGGACTTAGCGTTCTTGTTGAAGTTTGTCCCACTATCATGTTGCAAAATCAGGCTTTGATGCCACCTGTCATGGTTAAGACCTACTGCCAAGGTATTGATTGCTTTTGCTCTACCCCGTTGGCCCACTACAAGGCTTTTGCGTCTCATGGTTTTATATAACTTGTTACAACCCAGGCCCAATTGTTCGCTTTGGTCTGACCTTTTTAATGTTCTCAGGCTTTTCGACCTTATAGTTTTGTCCCCATGGGCTTTAACCTAAAAAATGCATCAACTGTTAAATCCTGAATAGCCCTTATATGGTCTCGAACTTTCCCTCTCATTCTGTTGTTCAATTTGCCTGAATTCAACTGCCAGCAGTCTTTGGGTTGTTGCACTCATCTCTCTTAGGGACTCAGGTCTTCATTGGGTTTGACTCACAATCATATCAGGGATGTATCGGCTTTGATACCACCTGTCATGGTTGATGCCCAATTCCTAAGGTATTGTTTGTTTGACCTGGCCCCTCTGAGCCACCTCAAAGGTTTTGGGTCTCACAGTTTTGTCTCTTTGGGCTTAACCTAAGAGGTGCCTTCTTTGTCGAATCCCGAACTCTCCCTCATATGGTTCCTAACTTTCCCCTTCCAACGCCTAAGGTAAGTTCCATAGTGAACTCCCTTTTATGTTCTAACTGCCCAGGGTCCAGAGGTTGTTACATCAATTCATCTTCCATCTTGATGTCTAAGGTAATTTGGGCATAGAAAGAGAAAAGGAGAAACTGACCAAATTCCTCATAACATTCATTTTTGATATTATTGCCACTATCCCTACACCTTTTCAATTTGTTGACGGTTGGTCTCCTGTCCGTTTTTTGTATTGCTTCAACTAAGAAATTGGACAAAGGGGACTAGACAATTTATTTGGCATTCTTTTCCAAGTTTCTTATTTCCGAGTAGTGAATAAATGCTACTGAAATGTCTTATTTTGATTTTTACCATTAATGCTAGCTTTTGTCATGTTTTGGAATCCCTCTTATTATTTTGGTGTCAAATGCAGGGTAGAGGTACTCAACTGAAGGATATCCCAAATGGTACCTTTTTTCTTTTGCTGAATCACTTTCTCCCTTTATTGGATTCAGCCTTTTCTTTGCTTGCTTTTATGTTATATTACATCAAGTTTATTCCCTTAGAGAAACAAACAAGGTTTGCTTAATATTACTTGAAAAATATGCACTGATACTGTAATAAAAAATATGCTTCTCTTGCCAACAAAAATCCTTGTGTTTGTTTCTTGTACTTTCATTCTGTTGATGCCTGGTGGCTAATTAGATTTTGCAGCAGTAGCTTGTTTTTTAAAAAAAAAAAACTTTGATCAGTAATGAACTTTGCTAGGTTACTGGTGCTTTGTTTTATTTATCCCTGACAAGACCATTTCTTTTGAGGAGGAAAGGAACCGATGAGCCTGGTTAAGTATTTAAATGCATTTGTTGTACCTTTACTGTTTCTAATATCCATAAGAGCATAGGACAGTTAGCATAGATTTGCTTGACAAATTCCACTTGACTCACTGGAATGATGAATAACCTAGCTCAATTACAACAGCTTGTTTTTTTCCCCTTTTCAATTAACTAGGTATGATCTTGGTTATCAAAAAATAATGAGGTATGATCTTATAAAGAATTTATATTTGTGTATCTGTCAACTCATACTGCATACTGCTTGGTTACCAGCTAATGCTCAGATTGACTGACTAGTAACTGCAAAATTGTCATACTTGATATCCAACATTCTTCATAATCTGTTGTCTCATACTATCATTGTCTTTAGTCTTCTTTTTATGCCTTTGTCCTTTCTTGGTACTTGGTTCTAGAAAAGGATTCGTCAATATAACTTACCTACAAATACTAAAGGATCTATTAAACAAAATGGGAAAGGAGTGGTTAGAGCTGCTAAATGATTTAGGTTTACTTCCCCCTTGTAGTCTACTTATTTGTATTATGTACTAGCAAATTTTAAGTATTTTGTCTTTGAGTTGTGCTCATGGAATTTATTTTGTGGTTACTTTATATACGTTTTATCTTCCTTTGCCTTTCTTTTGGTTGAGTAAATTTGTAGAACTTACATTGTGTGAAAATAATTCCATTGACAGCTATGGTGTTTTGAAATATTTCAGTGGCATATAAGTTGTCCAAGAGAAAACCGGATGACAACCTGCAAATACTTCACAGTATTCTTTATGGCAAGAGAACAAAGGTAAAGTCTTCTCACACTAAAATCGTTTAATCCCTAAAAATTAATTCCCCTGCTCGTGCACACTTTCCGTCTCTCTTCAATTCATTATCATGTACTTTTTGGGTTATGATAGTGTGTTTGGCAGTTGGTTTTGCTTCTTAACCTTGCAAGTCTTAAACAAAGTCCTTGCCTTTGCAGGCACATAATCTGAAGAAAAACATAGGGCAGTTTTCTGGATATGTTTGGGTTGAAAATGAGGTAGTTAGTCTCTCTCCTTTCTAAATCTTGTGATTGCATCATTGTTCTTTTTTCGGTAATGTGACATATGGGCATGGAATACACAAGTGTTAACATCTTTATCCAGTGACTTTATGATCTGTGAATGACATATGTATCTTGAGTATTTTCCCCTTCTTTCTCAAGCAGGAAAAACATAGGTCAAAAGTGAAAGAGAAGCTTGACAAGTGTGTCAAAGAAAAGCTACTGGTTTTTTGTGATATACTCAATATCCCAGTCAGTAGATCTGCAGCAAAGAAGGCATGTATTATCAATGGCTTCACCGTTTGCTGTGTGATTCCCTACAGTAAATATATGTTTTGCTAATCATTGTTGTTGCATGTTTCAATTCGCAGGATGAACTCTCTGTGAAGTTAGTAGACTTCCTGGAATCTCCTCATAGTACGACTGACTCGTTGCTTGCTGATAAGGAACAGGTATAGCCGATCCTGCATTTTCTGCTTTCTCTTACTCAATAGTGTTGCCTTTTGTTTTGACTTTGGTATTTTTTTGCTATATGTTTATCTAATGTAGGTATTCTCATTATTGTGTTTCATTTTGATCTCAGAAAAGTAAGAAGCTAAAAAGGAAGGGCACAACTTCCAAAAGCAAAGGTTCATTGGATAAAGCTACAGGAAAATCCGCAAAGGTTAACTTTTTTTTATTCTCTCCTTTCTCTTCAAAGGAAATGACGGCCTGATACTGCAATAGTTATTGGTTCTGCAATAATATTACTTGAACTTCAAATAAGTAATGGTTTATATCATTCTCTTTATGTTAATAGTCCTGTCTTGATATGTTAAGGGATCTGGCTGCATTTACACAATGTCACAATTACGGGAGTCTTTTCTCTCCGCAACTATTGGTTTCTGAATGTTGCCTGTTATCTCTATTTAATTCGCATTACTAGTGTGATTACTCAGCTTGTCCATCAGGAAATGTTTTTTTTTCAAAGTTGTCTTCCCTCTTTATTGCAAGGCTAGGCTAGGTTAAGGCTGTTCATCATAACATTATAGCCTCAATTGCAATCATGGCATTACCTTATTCAAACTTACAAATGTTTTTTTCTTGGTTCTGGGGTGATCTATGGACCCATGTTTTGCAATTGCCTCAGCTACTGCTACATAACTACATAACAGAACTGCAAAATGTAAAATATGTAAAAGCAATAAGACAAGAATGTAGCCTACTTGGCTTACTATTGAGTTCTGCCTTATTTGTTAATACAAGCTTTGTTGGTTGCTTGAATTCACATGTTCTGTAAGCAGCAATAAGTGCTTTGCGTCAATATTTGAAAAACTAAATGCATGTATGATGGAATAACTGTTATGTGTTGATCAATTTGTCAATTCTAACTCCTGGCACATAGAGCCTACTCAACTATAATCTGCTTAAAAAAGTTTGGGCTCTTACTCAATCACATCCTATTCTTAATTATTTGCCATCATTTTTATCCCAAAAAGTAATTATTTGTGGTAGGGTTTCAGCGAGCTTACATTCATACTTTAATCAAATTAGTGTGGAGTCTATTGAGTTGAGGAAACTTATTTACACATACAATGAGTGAAAGAGTGTTTTATAGCTTCCTTTGAACTATGTTAGAAACAGAATCTATGGCCTTTGGCTAGTTAAATTTGTGATGGATCCAATATTTGCAAAGGGATGAACTTGGAGTTCAGTGCTGGTATTACTGTTACATGACAAATTATGCTGTAGTTTTTCTTTATGTAAATGGACTCTGGCTGCTCGTTGCTAGCAAAACTTGAATGCCTCTCTATCTCTTCCTTTTCATTTAGCTGATGTTTTTCCTGCCTTATTTTGCTGAAAGTGTGATTCTTCTTTATTGTTTGCAGCAGAAGTCTGAAGTTGGGAAGAAGCGGAAGCAGTCAGAAGAAATGGAGGAAGAAGAAGCTGATGATGAACCGTCAAATACCAGAGATGAATCGGGGGATGACAATGATGATGAGGAAGCTCATGTAGTAGGAAGTGATGAAGAAGAGAGTGGTTCAGAGAAAGGCGAAGAGGAAGAAGTGGAAGAGGAACCAAAGAAGTCTAATGGGAAGATTTCTTTAAAGGAGGATTCTGGAAGAAAAGCTAAAGAGAAACCCAAGGCCGTGAAAAAGGATAACCCTGCTAAAGAAGTAGGAAGTGACAATGACGATGAGGAGGCTCATGAAGTAGGAAGTGATCAAGAAGAGAGTGGTTCAGAGGAAAAGGAAGAGGAAGAGGAAGAGGAAGAGGAAGAGAAACCAAAGATAAAGAAATCTAATGGGATGATTTCCTCAAAGAAGGATTCAAGAAAAAAAGCTACGGAGAAATCCAAGGCTGAGAAAAAGGATACCCCTGCTAAATCTCCCAAAAGCTCAAAAATTTCTTCCAAAGTGTCTTCAAGCAAAGCTTCCAAAAGAGGTGCTTCCAGTGCTGATTCACTAGCTGAATCTAAGAAACAAAAAGTAGAAAAGAAAAGTCAAAAAGAAGAAAATGATTCAAACAAGAAACAATCAACCAAGTCTCCTGCTAAGGTTTCTGAAAAGGAGGGTGAGTAACTTTCTATTTATTTGTTGGTGATATATATGTGGTTTTATTCCTCTTTTATTGAGAAAAAAATCATTATTTTTGGTCTTCATTTTTGAGATATTGGTTTGAGGAATGGTGTTTCATCATACAATATGCAGTGGCCCTTCAGTATCTTCACTCAACTACCTGTGATATGCCATTCTATTGAACTTCTTTTAATATGTCGGTGATCATTCTATAATGTTTAGGATTCAGGGATAAATGTACAAGTTAATTATCACAGAACAATTCTGAACAGGAAAAGGAACAATTCTGAGTAGGAAAATGTACATGTTTTTGACTGTTGTTTCAAAATCTTCTGGAATAGGAAAAGGAAAAAGCGCCAAGAAGGCCAAAACAGACCCCAGCAACGAAGAAATTCATGCAGCAGCAGTAAATATTCTGAAAGAAGTGGACTTTAACTCTGTAAGTGATATCTTGCCATTGCATTTAATACATACACGAACTGTTCTTACTAATCAGACTTGCTCTCTTCAAAATGCAGGCAACCTTATCTGATATCATCCGGAAACTAGGTATGTCTTAGGAAACACTCGTTGCTTGTTATTAATGGTTGTGCTCTTTTATTTGGTGATCACGTAGCTGGGGTTCATTTCAGGTAGCCATTTCGGTGTAGATTTGATGCATAAAAAAGCAGAGGTGAAGGCTATAATCACTGATGTAATAAATAACATGAGTGATGAGGAAGAAGGGGATGACCCTGAGGCTGGGGATGATGAAGAAAAAAATGATAGTGATGCTTAATTTATGAGTCAAATAGAAGGATATATGGTACCATACAGTTTGTTAGTAGTTTTAATTTATAATTTTAGTTGGTTATAAGATTTGTTATCCCAATGGGTTGGTCTGTAAGCATTTGTTTGTTTTTGCTTATTCTTTAGCATTTCTTTTAAAGCAAATCCTGTTCCTTCTGTTATTGAAATAGTTGTCAATTTATTCTGTTTATATTTATTTATATCTATTTGTCTATATTTAGACTTGTATCTATCTATATCTATCTATATTATTATAAAAGTATGAATATAATATTGGATCACAAAAATAACCTTATAATATTAAGTGTCATAACTCACAATAAAAGGATATAATTGGAATAGACATTAGCTTTATAATCTTATTAGTTTTAGGACATATATTACATGATGGGAATCTTACATGATTACCTTTGGGAATTCTATTAGTATAATTATTTTTGGGCATAAATATATAATACTACATGTTAGCATGTAAATCTAATACATTTAGAAACACGTTGGGTGCTTAAAAATTTCTATTTCTAATTTAATTTGAAAACGTATTATAATATCCTATTCCTAATTTAATTTGAGAATGTATTATATTGTTCAAATTCATTTAGAAAAAAGAGAGCCTATATATATTATTATAAAAGTACGAATACATATATTGATAGACTAAAATATTAATTAGAAGAACTAATAGGGAATGGACATAAATATAATAACCTATTTTTTGGACTGCAATACCTTGTATGTTAATTTTTTTAATATTTGAGATTTTAACATTATACAAATTTATCTATTAAATTCTTATTAAAAATATGTACGAAAGTTTAATAAAATCAATTTCATAAGAATCCTCTGTATTAGCAATAGGTTACCATTCCATAATGTCCAATACCAAGAAAAAATAAAGTAATGTTAAATGGAATGCATAAAACATTAGAATTGATAAAATAAAATATCCCCACGATAATATATTTTCATATTTAGACAAAAAAGTGTTCGTTAAGATACCATCACATTAAATACTTTTAAACTATAATATATAATTATCTAACTAACATGACAAAATTGATCATTTGTGTAAGTTTTGATGATGTCATTTTATTTTAAATTCATCTATTATGCTAATATAATAATATTTTTCGGCATTTAGATAATTGTTGTATTATTATACATAAAATTTCTCTCATTAATTAAATTTTATTGTTCCTTCATATCAATAAATGTTTAAATCATCACATGTCATTATTAACGTGCAACGCATGTTCATAGATACTAGTACTATATTAAAAAAGAGAACCCCAAAAGTTCAAAGTTAAATTAATTAAATGTCCCTCCTATTAACCCAAGTATTTTATTTAATAACCCATAGGAAAAGAAGGCAACGCTTCATATGCCTATCCTGTTTATATGAAAAAAAGACCTAACGCCTAGGAAAAGAAGATAACGCTTCATATATGCCTTAAAAACAAATACCTAACGCTTGGCAAAAGAAGCCAATGCTTCGTAAGTCTGGTTTGCAAAAAACACTTTGTGTCTAACATGGATGATCTGTGAAGGAGAAGGAGAAAAAACATTAAAGATGTTTGCAACGGTGGCGGATTTTACTGATTAAATAAGCAAAAATCTGAGCCTCATACGGCCATCCTCTCAATCTAACTTTTGTTCCTCTTCTGAGGTTGTAACTCTAACAAGCTTTGTGGGAATAATTCTGAACCGAAGGTATTGATTTAGTCTTACATTGGTTTGCTTCTCCAAACATTTATTTTTGAATATTAGGTAGTGAACAGGGAATGGAGATGATAGCAAGACTTCCACAACCACAACCAGCAATACATTTTCTAACACTCTATAATGAAGTGCAATACCGCTTCTCTGATATCGGTGTGCCTAAATAAATTTTCTTCTAATCAGAATTCTGGTACTGCTACTGCTAATGCAGTAATGCTAACGTCTATTTTTTAGTTTTTGGTTGTTGTTGTTGATAATTGTGTTCATTTTCTAATTTTTGGTTGACTGAATAACTGGCTTCTAAATTCTTAACTCTGCATGTTTGTTGAATGGTGAGATATGGTTTACTATGCATTTTTTTAATATCAATCTCCAAACATGTAAAACTTGCCTCTTATGACTAGGATAGTGATTAAGAGAAGGAAGTTGTGATAGATTTTTTTATTAAAACTAAATAAGTGGTTAACTAATAGTCTAAAATCTCAATAAGGAGAGTGGTTAGATTAAAAAAAAAATATCTAACAACTGAATGAATATAATGTAACCTTAATTTATATCAGTTTGAGTCCTTAGAGAAGAAAAATGTGAATAGTACAGTTGTTAGATAGAATATCATATTTAGGCTTAACTAATGAGAAAGTATTAGTTTTTGTTCGTTTAAAATTTAGAGAAGGATTTTTTTTTAATGAAGGCATGAAGGTAAAACTTCTGAAGAGTAGGGAGTATTATATTGAGGTATTTTAGGTAATGTAGCAAATTGAGTTTTTCTATCAAGAATATAGAACAAAGCGTTAGATTACTAATTGATCCAATGATAAATACAATTGATAAATTGAAGTGAAGTGACAAGGATTCTGATTTCTGCAGACTCCAACCATTTAAGTGTGACTTGGGTAGAGCAAAAACGAAAAGGTAAATAATGGTCTAATATTTTGAAATTTCATTGTTAGTTTGAGTGCCCGTATTAATTACTAAAGAACTTGGTTCTTTACCGTGTTCTTTAAACGTGAAGTAAAATAAGCAGTAAAGTAAACACAACGATTTTTACGTGAAAAATCACCCAGCTCAAAATGTGCAAAAATCACGACCTACTACATAGGATTTTCAACTTCAACTCCACTAGAACAATGAGCCAAAATGTATCAATTACAAGACTGTAATTCAATACTCTCCAGTACTCCTACTACAACTATTTGATTTACAAGTTACTCTAACTTGTAAAGCAAACACTCACTTCGCTCACTAATTATTTGTGACACTTTGATTACAATTAATTTTTCAAAATACATTCACTAGACTGACTCAAGAAGAACACAACACTGGTACTCGACTAGAGTGTACAAAATGTAGTTCTTCAGTTGATCTATAAAAAGATGATATCAGAAGTCCAAAATAGATAATATTTAAACGTCTGGACTTCAAGATCTTCTAGGAGTCCTATGCAGAGTCAACTTCTCGTTTGATAGGGCTCCTACTGTTCCAAGGACTCCACAAGTTTTGGGACTCTTGTCTCTTATTGATTTATTCGTATCTTCTTGGGCAACAACTCTTATCACATGTAGCAGCCTTCTTCCACCAAACTCAGACCTGGGTAACTTTGAGATAAAGTTACTGTCTTGCACAGACGTTCAATCATCAACCTGAGGAGCTAGTCCTTTACCCTGAGGAGCTGGTTCTTAGAACAGTTAAGCAGCTACGTTGAGGACCTGGTTCTTTGAACATTGCATCTAAATAAACTTTTTTAATCATCAAAATCTCAATACTCAACAAATTCCCCCTTTTTGATGATGAAAAACTTTGTACACACTAGAACCAGGTAATCACAACAAGTCGCAATCAATCAACATGCACATTACACCATAGACAAATATATTCACAACAATACCCCAACCTTATCTTCCCTCTTTTGGCATCATCGAAAAAAAAAGATGTTAGATATATTAAGCACATTTAATTTAAGATTCAAGGCCATACAGGCTACATCACAAGCTCAAAAATTATCAAAGCAAATACTCTAGGCTGATGATCCAATACTGTACAAAGAATTAAAATAGAATAAGAGAAGTCATTTAGTAGTGCCAAAATAAGCCCAGGGCCTCGTCTTAAACCATTAGAACAAAATACACCAAACATAATGCAACCTACTCAGACTAGAACAGAAAGAGAAAAAAGATTAAAGCATCACTGGGATAGAAAAAGAGACTAAGGACACTGGGAAGGAACATGTTCATGATGAGAAGTAGATGTGGTCAATGCTTTCACAAGAGTGGCTAATCTGTTGGGCATGAGCTTCCCTATCTCTTCTGAGATCTTCCCTAAGCTTCCTGGTTTCTTTTCTCAGCTCATTATTGTCTTCTCGAAGCTTGGCATTCTTCTCAACAACCAACTCCAACCTCTTACTGAGCTCTGCTGCCCTGCTGCTTCCAGGTAGAATAGCGAATCCTGTTGGTCCTCTAGCCTTGATCTCTCCATAACCACATTGCTTGAGGGTAACAACATCAAAAATATCATTGTGATTTCCATACTTAAACTCAGGCAAGGCAATATTGAGTTTGTCAAACAGCTCAGCCAACATGAAGCTATAAGGCATAGCATGCTTAGGCTTGAAAGTGTCTGCAGCTCTTGCCATATGCTGAATCATCAGGCTAGGGAGATTGATAGGTCTATCAGTTTCAAGCAGTTCCATTACATCCATGTCTAATAGAGTAGCCTCATGCTTTCTCTCAAATCTCTGCAGAATGCAGGAATTGACAAAGTGAAACAACAGCTGGTGGAAGGGGGTCATATCAGTCTTGTACACCTTCTGGGGAGAATCCAGTTCAAACTTTTGGGAGAACTTTCTTGTGACCACAATTCCTGTGTCAACATCATTGTCTATGGCTGACCACTTTTTCTTCAAGTAATTATCAAATCCTAAAGAGGAAATATTCAGAAGCATTCCCAGCTCCTCAGCATCAAATTCCATTTCAAATCCCCTTACCTTACTTTGGACCACTTTTCATCAAATTGGAAATTTGCATAGAACTCCACCACAACAGGAAGTTAGCTCCTCTTGCATGGATATAATCCAATCTGGATCCTTTAGAGCTTCCTTGGTGGTCTTAGGTTTAACCTGTGAGAGAAATGCTGTGAGTGCACATAGATTTCTCAAAGATGACCTGGTTTGCACTCCTGCATTTGGATCAGAGATGATGTTCTCAAGATGATGTTCTCAATAGGATGCGAACTTTGACGTTTCCATGTCCTGATCTACATACCCAAAGATGATTCACCCAAGGAGTGACCCAAATGAACTGGTTCAGTAGGTATGGCTTCATCAGTCTGGTTAGCAGTCAAAGTAGTTCTCTCTTCTTCTTGTTCCTCATGATCACTGTCAATTTCCTTGTGGTCTCCGGATCCATCTTCAGATTGAGGTTCAGATTCCTTAGGAGCTCCATCACCAGTGAGTCCTATGTCATAGCCTTTATCCTGTTATCTGTCCCCTTTTTCCATTTCCAAATGACACACTCCCTCCTTGGAAGGCTGTCAGTGAGAGGAAGTTTTTCTTTTCTCCAGTCATATGTCTTGAGCATCCACCGTCTAGATACCAGTTTTGATTGTTCCCTCTCACTTTAGCCTGCACCAAAAATTACAAGTTAGTCTTGGAAACCCAGACAAGCTTGGGTCCCTTTTTATTGGAAAAAAGGATGAATCAATTCTCTTCTTGCTCAAAAGGGAAGAGGTTAGAAGCTATTTTCTTATTAACCTTAATCCACTTAGTATGGATAAAAGGCTTTGCTTTTGGTTCCTCTTTCTTCTTCACATTTTTAGCAAGACCAAAGGTTTTTCTAAACTGAGCATGAATTAAGGCAGGACAAGTATCTCTAAAGTATCCTACCTTTCCACAACGAGTGCACATTTTATTATCAGAAATTCCCACATACTTTGGATCAAACTTGGGAAGCCAATTCCTGATTTGTTAGAGCTGCAATTTTTATTAAGCCAATTCAAGGCATCTGAAGATCTATGCCATTTGCTTAATCTAGATAGTTCATAATTAGTCTTTTCTAGATTTCCTTGCAGGACTTTATTCCTACATTCAACGTCACAAAAATTATCTTTATCCCCTTTTTAATTCTTCTTCAAGCTTATCCTTTAGATCACTCATTTTTCCCTTACCATG
This sequence comes from Nicotiana tomentosiformis, assembly GCF_000390325.3. NCBI lineage: Eukaryota > Viridiplantae > Streptophyta > Magnoliopsida > Solanales > Solanaceae > Nicotiana > Nicotiana tomentosiformis. The sequence continues at coordinate 66,067,635 of NC_090817.1, forward strand.
TATATCAGAGGACTTCTCATTTTTAGAAGTGAGCTCAAGAACATGGTTCTTAAGATCTTTGACCTGTCCTTCCAGATTAGATTCAAGCTCTTTGAGATCAAGTTTGACACATGAAAGATTGCTTATTAACTGATCATTTCCAGCACTCATTTTATCCATTTCACTCATCATGGTCACAATTATGGCCATCAGTTATTTTTTTAGACATAACATGAATGTTTTCTTTTAAGTTAGAGATACTTACCTGATTTGTTTCATCTTCACTTTCTGAATCACTCATGACCATCATTCCAATCACTTCTTCTTCTGTTTGGCTTTCTTCAATCGCTATCAGTGCCACTTCGATGTTTTCATCTCCAAAGTCAGCTTCCAAGGTCCTCCATATATCATGGGCAGAGATACAAGAGGACACTTTATAGATAATATTTCTATTTATAGATAATATTTCTGGGCAAGCTTCTGTAAAGCATGTCCTTTGCTTTAGCATTTTTCTGGACTAGCTGACGATCTTCATCATCGCATTCCTCTTCTATCTTGTTGCACTTGTTACCTTCACCATCCATTTTGGTTGGGAGAATCGGTCCATGACTGACAATTACCCATAGGTCAAAGTTAGTGGCCTGAAGGAACGTTTCCATACGTACCTTCTATTCACCATAGTGAGTTCCATCAAATGGAGGAGGTCTTCCAATGTGCATTCCAAGCTGTACTGGAGGCTCTGTCTCCACTACCTGATGCTCATCAATTATAGCATAAAGACTTATAGCCTAATCCTCATTTTCTTCCTCTTTATCACTTCCACCATCCTCATATGTTTCTAAGAAGGCCTGCTTCATTGCTTCAGTGAATTCTTTACCTAGGATTTTTCCTTTGTTGGAACCTTTTTCTCTTATCTTCTTCTGTTTCTCCTTTTCAGCTCGTTCTTTCCTCTACTCAATTTTCCACATTGGGCAGTCCTTGACCATATGATCCGTCTTGCTACACTTATACACCCATGATAATTAGCTTTGTCAATCTGCTTAGGCTTACCGCTGGTCTCTCTCTTAGATACATTTTTGAAGTTCTTCATAAACCTCTTGAACTTAGCAAACATTGCTAGGTCAGGATCATCACTATCAGATTCATCTTCCTGAGACTCTTTAAGGACCAAGGCCTTATCCCTTTTTGGTTCTTCCTTGCGCAGTTATATCTTTCTTATTTCATGAATCTTTAAATTTCCAACCAACTCATCAAGTGAGATTTTGTCCAGCTCCTTGGCTTTCAGGATTGCTGTGACTTTTGATTCCCATGAAGCTGGAAGGATCTTTAGAACTTTGCTGAACAACTCTTCTGAGGTAAACACCTTTTCAAGTGATTTCAGTTCATTATTTATTATGGTAAACCTTGTCATCATCTCTTGGATGGGCTCGAACTCCTTCATGGATAAAAGATTATAGTTTCTCATAAGTAGTCCTATCCTTGATCTCTTCACTTAGTTTATTCCTTCATGAGCAGTTTGGAGTGCATCTTATATCTCCTTGGCATTAGAGCACGCAGAAATTCTGTTGTACTCATCAGGACCAAGTTCACAGATAAGGATTTTCTTAGCCTTTGCATTCTTCTCCATCATTCTAAAATCTGTTGCCAAAATTTCAGAGGGGTCCTTAGGAACTGTTTCATTTTGTGCATTTTGTTTAGTAGGAGTCAATGTACCTTGGTTCACTATGGTCCATAGTTCATAGTCTTCTGCTGTCAGGAAGTCTTCCATTCTTGCTTTCCATCAACTGTAATATTTTCCATTAAATAAGGGTGGTCTGGTAGTTGATTGTCCTTCATTAATTTAGGGTGGAGCACTCATCTTGCTTCCAAGATCTCTCTAGATGTTAGTCGTGTGTTTGAGAGAACCTGCTCTAGTACCAATTGCTAGTTTGAATGCCCATATGAATTACTAAAAAACTTGGTTCTTTACCGTGTTACTTAAACGTGAAGTAAACTAAGCAGCAAAGTAAACATAGTGATTTCTACGTGAAAAATCACTCGGCTCAAAAGGTACATAAACCACGACCTACTGCGTAGGATTTTTAACTTCAACTCCACTAGAACAATGAGCCAAAATGTATCAATTACAAGATGGTAATTCAATACTCTCCAGTACTACTACTACAACTATTTGATTTACAAGTTACTCTAACTTGTAAAGCAAACACTCACTCCACTCACTAATTGTTTGTGACACTTTGATTATAACTTAATTTCCTAAAACACATTCACTAGACTGACTCAAGAAGAACATAATACTGGTACTCGACTAGAGTGTACAAAATGTAATTTTTCAGTTGATCTGTAAAAGGATGATATCAGAAGTCCAAAATATATTGTATTTAAACGCCTGGACTTCAAGATCTTCTAGGAGTCCTATGCATAGTTAGCTTCTCGTTTGATATGACTCCTACTGTTCCAAGTACTCCACAAGTTTTGGGACTCTTGTCTCTTACTGATTTATTTGTATCTTCTTGGGCAACAACCCTTATCACATGTAGCAGCCTTCTTCTACCAAACTCGAACCTGGATAACTTTGAGATAAAGTTACTATCTTGCACAGATATTCAATCATCACCCTGAGGAGTTGGTCCTTAGAACAGTTAAGCAGCTACGTTGAGGACCTGGTTCTTTGAACATTGCATCTAAATAAACTTTGTTAATCATCAAAATCTCAATACTCAACATTCATGAATCACAAAATAAATGTGCTTTGTGTTTTCCTCTTTATACACAATGTTGCTTGTCATGATTTCTTTGTTATCAAACCAGTCATGAACTTTTTTATTTAATTTATCTCAATCTCTTCCTTGGTGCATGCTGCTATTTTCTTGCCTCTTATAAGTTGTGATGTTGCTGTGTTTACATCATATAGATGGCTGGACAAATAGTTTGAAACATTAAGTGTTTCAATTATATGTGCTTTGGCTTACTCAACTAGTTATATTTGAGTTGTATGTTGATTCCATCATGCCTATATCTCTATATTAATTGTAATAACTAAGTCCTGTACGCATCACCATGAATCTAGTGTTGCACATACCAAATACATCGTGTTAGACTTTCTGTGATCACAAGAAGGCCTTGCTAATTATTCTCTTAGCTTTATTCCCACTACTCGATCATAAGTTAGTAAATATTTTCGCTACACCGGCCACTTAAGGGTAAAGGGTGTTACACATATATAGGAGAATGCTTGCAGTCAAATAAGTCTTACCGGTCACTGAAACAGGAAGCATATATAAGTAGCGAAGCTAACACAAGTTGAGTACATTAACGATAAGCCATACAGTTACTTATCTGGTTAATTATTTCGGACTCATTTCAGTAAATCAAAATCCTCTACATTTTGCATTCCCAGTTTGTTGGTTATTCTGTTATCAAATTTGACATAGTATTATATATTACATCAATTTATGTATTATTACGTGTTTCTTGAGTTTTTAAATAGCTTAAGACAGTACAAAGAGACCCTTGAAGTGTTAGTCCCGCCAATATTGCTGTATTTGTAAATAATAATTCTGGGAAATATAAGTTATCGTAATAAAACAGTAATTAATTCGAGCCCACTGAATTCACAGTGTTTCTTTAAGAAATTTAATCCCCTCCTAGTACCCAAGGTTATGGATTATTTCCTTCCAGGATAGAACGAATCACACACTGGTGTAGCGGTACTTCAAACTCCAGTGTTTCAGCGAACACAAAGTTCGGTAGCAAATCACACTTACAGTTGCTTTATTTGAAGTTAAAACAATACAGAACAAAGGAGTAGAAACTCAGAAAATCATATAGAAATGCTGAGAGTAAGGAGTGCAATGTATAGCCAAAGTTGAGCGTTTTCAGTTTTGGTGTATCTTTCTTCAACAGCTGCTGCACATATTTATAGCAGTCAGCTTTGAAGATGAACGACCCTCCACCCTCCATGGTGGAGCATGCACTAGCTTGTTTGTGGAGCAAGCACTTGGCCATGGTGGGAAGAGCATTAGACGGCTGCTATTGCAGATGGTGGTCAATACACGGATTGGAATATATCCGTTATAAATGCGAATAATCTTACGTTAATATTTACTATTAAAAAATAAATTTGGTCCAAAAAATTAATCAATCAATCGATCATTTGACCAAATCCAAATCCAAATCCGAATCATTTGACCAAATCTAAATCCAAATCCAAATCCAAATCCGAAGCCGAGCCGAGCAGAGCGAGCGACGACGACGACGGCGCGAGGCTTGCTTTCTTCTTAACTCTTTAAGAGCTACAAGAAGAGCAATTATATATATACCCACCAAAAATCTTTTTCTCTTCCAATATAGGACAATATCTCATTGTCAAGAGGGAGAAACTTAAAATTTTACTCAAAAATTTAATTTTTCCCTCCATTTTTCATTCACCCTCATTTTAAGACTATTTCATCTTAAATAACAAAAACCTCAACAATCCCCCACATGAATGGGGAATGGCTATATCACGGAAGTATGCATGGAAAAACTGTGTGATTTGCAAGCAGGGATTAATCGCATCTGGATAAGTAGGTTTCCCTTTGAACTTTCTGTAGTGAACTTATGTCGGATATACTCGGTCAATCGGTAGATTTGATATCTTTGAACCGTCGATCTTTGGTGTATACCTAGACAAACATAAGTCACACAATCAACCCTTAACCGTCTTTGGTTCTCATTATTGTGTTCGTTTCAGCCATGAACACCGCCTGGTTTCATAAGTGCGTAGAGAACTGGCCTTACAAAGTTCTCCTTGAAGCGGCTAACACTTCACACTTACATAGGTGATTCCTAAACGTGTCATCCTGTAGATACACTATTTGATATACCCCGTATCAAATTTAGAAATCATTAAAAAGCCTTAATGCTTTATCCTTGGTACTGAACATTGTCTCATCACGAGAATGGACTAAAATTTTATTTGACAATGTTGAACCGTCATTAATGACTTTGTTTGATCTCCTTGAACCTAGATCTTGGGATCTCCAGTCTTCTAGGTAGAGTTACCGCCACAATGACTTGTTCTCGGCCATAGCCCCATTCCCCTTGATGATTTCTCAACTACCTCTCTAGTTAGGCCTTTTGTAAGTGGATCCGATACATTATCACTTGACTTTACATAGTCAATCGTGATAATTCCTCTAGAGAGTAATTGCCTAATGGTTTTATGTCTTCGTCGTATATGACGAGATTTACCGTTATACATAACGCTCCCAGCCCTTCCAATTGCCGCTTGACTATCACAATGTATGCATATTGGTGCCAACAGTTTGGGCCAAAATGGAATGTCTTCCAAGAAATTTCGAAGCCATTCAGCTTCTTCACCGGCTTTATCTAAGGCTATAAATTCAGCCTCCATTGTAGAGCAGGCAATACATGTTTGTTTGGACGACTTCCAAGATACCGCTCCTCCACCAATAGTGAATACATATCCACTCGTGGACTTAGAATCAGTTGAACTGGTGATCCAATTTGCATCACAGTATCCCTCAATCACCGCAGGGAATTTATTGTAGTGCAAGTCAAAGTTCTGGGTATGTTCTAAATATCCCGAAACTCGTTTCATTGCCATCCAATGAGATTGGCCTGGATTGCTCGTATATCGACTCAGTTTACTTATAGCACAAGCTATATCTGGTCGTGTACAATTCATGATATACATTAAGCATCCCAACACACGAGCATAATCCAATTGTGATATGCTTTGGCCTTTATTCTTTGCTAATGCAAGATTCACGTCAATTGGAGTCTTTGCAACTTTAAAGCCCAAGTGCTTGAATTTTTCAAGTACTGTCTTAATATAATGAGATTGTGACAATGCCAGACCTTGAGGAGTCTTATGGATCTTAATTCCCAGAATTAAATCAGCAACTCCCAAGTCTTTCATATCAAACTTGCTATTGAGCATACGCTTAGTAGCATTTATGTTGGCAATGTCATTACTCATTATCAGCATATCATCCACATATAGGCAAACAATGACTATGTGATTTGGAACATTTTTAATGTACACACATTTATCACATTCATTTATCTTAAAACCATTTGACAACATTGTTTGGTCAAATTTCGCATGCCATTGTTTGGGTGCTTGTTTTAGTCCGTAAAGAGACTTAACAAGTCTACATACCTTCTTTTCTTTACCTGGAACCACAAACCCTTCAGGTTGTTCCATGTAAATTTCTTCCTCCAACTCTCCATTTAAGAAGGCCGTCTTAACATCCATTTGATGAATTTCAAGACCATACACTGCAGCTAATGCTACTAACATCCGTATGGACGTAATTCTTGTAACTGGAGAGTATGTATCAAAGTAGTCTAGACCTTCTCGTTGTCTATACCCTTTGACTACGAGTCTTGCCTTGAATTTATCAATAGTGCCATCATTTTTGATTTTTCTCTTAAAAATCCATTTAGAACCCAAAAGTTTATTTCCACGAGGAAGATCAACCAATTCCCATGTATGGTTGTTCAATATGGATTCTATTTCACTATTGACTGCCTCTTTCCAAAACAATGATTCCGAAGAAGTCATAGCTTCTTTAAATGTTTGAGGCTCATTTTCCAATAAGAAAGTCACAAAATCTGGCCCAAATGAAGTAGAAGTTCTTTGACGTTTACTACGTCTTGGATCCTCCTGATTACATGTACTTTCTTTTGTTTCTTCCCGAGGTCGTTTAGATCCTTCACCAAATGACTCACATTCCTTTTTATACGGATATATATTTTTAAAGAACTCAGCATTATCTGATTCTATAACCGTATTATTATGAATGTCGGGATTCTCTGATTTATGAACCAGAAATCGATATGCTTTACTATTTGTCGCATATCTTATGAAAACACAATCAACGGTTTTCGGTCCTATCTTTACCCTTTTGGGTTTAGGAACTTGCACTTTTGCCAAACACCCCCACACTTTAAAATAATTCAAGTTGGGCTTCCTTCCTTTCCATTTTTCATATGGAATGGATTGTCTTTTGCTATGGGGCACTCGATTTAATATTCGATTAGCCGTAAGAATGGCTTCCCCTCACAAGTTCTGTGGCAAACCAGAACTTATCAACAACGCGTTCATCATCTCCTTTAATGTGCGATTCTTTCTTTCCGCAATCCCATTAGATTGGGGCGTGTAAGGGGCTGTTATTTGATGAATAATTTCATATTCCAAATATATTTCTTCAAAAGGAGATTTATATTCACCACCCCTATCACTTCTTATCATTTTTACTTTCTTGTTAAGTTACGTTTCAACTTCATTTTTGTATTGCCTGAATGCGTCTATTGCTTCATCTTTACTATTCAGTAAGTAAACATAGCAATATCGAGTACCATCGTCAATAAAAGTTATGAAATACTTCTTTCCACCGCGAGATGGTATTGACTTCATGTCACAAATATCTGTGTGAATTAAGTCTAAAGGATTTGAATTCCTTTCAACTGACTTATAAGGATGTTTAACATACTTAGATTCCACACATGTTTGACATTTTGATTTTTCGCATTCAAACTTAGGCAGTACTTCCAAGTTAATCATTTTCCGCAAGGTTTTATAATTGACATGACCCAAACGTACATGCCATAAATCATTTGACTCAAGTAAGTAAGAAGAAGCTGAAATATTATTATTGTTTTCCACAACCATTACATTTAGATTGAAAAGGCCCTCGGTGAGGTAACCTTTTCCTACAAATATTTTATTCTTAGTTATGACAAGCTTGTCGGACACAAAAACACTTAAAACCGTGCTTAACAAGAAGTCCAGTAGAGACTAAATTCTTTCTCATTTCGGGAACATGAAGGACATTGTTCAAAGTCATGACCTTGCCAGAAGTCATTTTCAGAAATATCTTCCTATATCCTTCAACTTTAGCTATTGAAGCATTTCCCATATGAACTGTCTCTCCGGGTCCAGCAGGAGTATAAGTAGCAAAAGCTTCTCTAACTGCACAAATATGGCGAGTGGCTCCAGAATCAAACCACCACTGTTTAGGATTTCCCACCAAGTTACATTCAGAAAGCATGGCACACAAGTTATCAACATCATCATGCTTTACTATCATGTTTGCTTGACCACTTTTCTTGTCTTTCTTCGGAGCACGACACTCCGTAGATTTGTGTCCGATTTTCCCACAGTTGTAGCAGTTTCCACTGAACTGCTTCTTGCTTGGGTTGTATTTCGGAATAGAAGCCTTCTTCCTCTTTTTGTTATCTTCAACAATATTTGCTCCTATTATTGTTAAATTTCCACGGCCTCTCCTTTCAGCAGCTTTATTGTCCTCTTCGATTCTCAACCGAACAATGAGATCTTCAAGGGACATTTCCTTTCGTTTGTGTTTCAAATAATTTTTGAAGTCCTTCTATAACGGAGGCAACTTCTCAATCATTGCTGCTACTTGGAATGCTTCATTGATGACAAGACCTTCAGCAAGTAGATCATGTATAATCACTTGTAATTCCTGGACTTGGGTAATAACAGACTTGCTATCTACCATTTTATAGTCCAAAAATTTCGCGGCAACGAATTTCTTCATCCCGGCATCTTTAGTTTTATATTTCTTTTCAAGCGCATTCCACAATTCTTTTGACATCTCCACGCCACTATACACATTATACATATTATCATCCAGTCCGCTAAGAATATAATTCTTGCATGAAAAATCAGAATGCTTCCACGCTTCAATCACGACAAAGTGTTCATTCTCTGGAGTTTTATCTGGCAGATCAGGAACATCTTCCTTGATGAACTTCTGTAGACATAACGTAGTTAAATAGAAGAACATCTTCTGCTGCCAGTGCTTGAAATCAATCCCGGAAAATTTTTCGGGTTTTTCTGTCGGTGCCAACGCCGGTGTTCTGCTTGTCGATGCGTTGGCAGTCACCGTCGGAACAACTTGGTTTTCGCTTTGAGTCGTCATTTTTTCTGTAAAAGAATGACAAAATCAAACGTTTAATAAATATTTTCAAACTTGAGTAAAAATCACGTAGATTTTAATCTCCAACAAAACGCCACGAAGGCTTTATTCTCCAAAACGGGAGTACACAAAACCACAAAGGTTTTAGCTTGCAGAATAATAAGAATAACACAAATACAGAAATAAATATTAAATTCCTTAAGATTGTTAGTCCCGCCAATATTGCTGTATTTGTAAATAATAATTCTGGAAAATATAAGTTATTGTAATAAAACAGTAATTAATTCGAGCCCACTGAATTCACAGTATTTCTTTAAGAAATTTAATCCCCTCATAGTACCCAAGGTTATGGATTATTTTCTCCCAGGATAGAACGAATCACACGCTGGTGTAGCGGTACTTCAAACCCCAGTGTTTCAGCGAACACAAAGTTCGGTAGCAAATCACACTTATAGTTGCTTTGTTTGAAGTTAAAACAATGCAGAACAAAGGAGTAGAAACTCAGAAAATCATATGGACATGCTAAGAGGAAGGAGTGCAATGTATAGCCAAAGTTGAGCGTTTTCAGTTTTGGTGTATCTTTCTTCAACAGCTGCTTCACATATTTATAGCAGTTAGCTTTGAAGATGAACGACCCTCCACCCTCCATGGTGGAGCATGCACTAGCTTGTTTGTGGAGCAAGCACTTGGCCATGGTGGGAAGAGCATTAGGCGGATACTATTGCAGCTGGTGGTCAATACACGGATTGAAACATATCCGTTACAAATACGGATAATCTTACGTTAATATTTACTATTAACAAATAAATTTGGTCCAAAAAATTAATAAATCAATCGATCATTTGACCAAATCCAAATCCAAATCCAAATCCGAAGCTGAAGCCGAAGCCGAAGCCGAAGCCGAGCCGAGCAGAGCGAGCGACGACGACGACAGCGCGAGGCTTGCTTTCTTCTTAACTCTTTAAGAGCTAGAACAAGAGCAATTATATATATACCCACCAAAAATCTTTTCCTCTTCCAATATGGGACAATGTCTCATTGTCAAGAGGGAAAAACTTAAAATTTTACTCAAAAATTTTATTTTTCCCTCCATTTTCCATTCACCCTCATTTTAAGACTATTTCATCTTAAATAACAAAAACCTCAACAATCCCCCACATGAATGGGGAATGGCTATATCACGGAAGTATGCATGGAAAAACTGTGTGATTTGCAAGCAGGGATTAATCGCATCTGGATAAGTAGGTTTCCCTTTGAACTTTCTGTAGTGAACTTATGTCGGATATACTCGGTCAATCGGTAGATTTGATATCTTTGAACCGTCGATCTTTGGTGTATACCTAGACAAACATAAGTCACACAATCAACCCTTAACCGTCTTTGGTTCTCATTATTGTGTTCGTTTCAGCCATGAACACCGCCTGGTTTCATAAGTGCGTAGAGAACTGGCCTTACAAAGTTCTCCTTGAAGCGGCTAACACTTCACACTTACATAGGTGATTCCTAAACGTGTCATCCTGTAGATACACTATTTGATATACCCCGTATCAAATTTAGAAATCATTAAAAAGCCTTAATGCTTTATCCTTGGTACTGAACATTGTCTCATCACGAGAATTGACTAAAATTTTATTTGACAATGTTGAACCGTCATTAATGACTTTGTTTGATCTCCTTGAACTAGATCTTGGGATCTCCAGTCTTCTTGGTAGAGTTACCGCCACAATGACTTGTTCTCGGCCATAGCCCCATTCCCCTTGATGATTTCTCAACTACCTCTCTAGTTAGGCCTTTTATAAGTGGATCCGACATATTATCACTTGACTTTACATAGTCAATCGTGATAATTCCTCTAGAGAGTAATTGCCTAATGGTTTTATGTCTTCGTCGTATATGACGAGATTTACCGTTATACATAACGCTCCCAGCCCTTCCAATTGCCGCTTGACTATCACAATGTATGCATATTGGTGCCAACGGTTTGGGCCAAAATGAAATGTCTTCCAAGAAATTCCGAAGCTATTCAGCTTCTTCACCGGCTTTATCTAAGGCTATGAATTCAGCCTCCATTGTAGAGCGGGCAATACATGTTTGTTTGGACGACTTCCAAGATACCGCTCCTCCACCAATAGTGAATACATATCCACTCGTAGACTTAGAATCAGTTGAACCGGTGATCCAATTTGCATCACAGTATCCCTCAATCACCGCAGGGAAATTACTGTAGTGCAATTCAAAGTTCTGGGTATGTTCTAAATATCCCAAAACTCGTTTCATTGCCATCCAATGAGATTGGCCTGGATTGCTCGTATATCGACTCAGTTTACTTATAGCACAAGCTATATCTGGTCGTGTACAATTCATGATATACATTAAGCATCCCAACACACGAGCATAATCCAATTGTGATATGCTTTGGCCTTTATTCTTTGCTAATGCAAGATTCACGTCAATTGGAGTCTTTGCAACTTTAAAGCCCAAGTGCTTGAATTTTTCAAGTACTGTCTTAATATAATGAGATTGTGACAATGCCAGACCTTGAGGAGTCTTATGGATCTTAATTCCCAGAATTAAATCAGCAACTCCCAAGTCTTTCATATCAAACTTGCTATTGAGCATACGCTTAGTAGCATTTATGTTGGCAATGTCATTACTCATTATCAGTATATCATCTACATATAGGCAAACAATGACTATGTGATTTGGAACATTTTTAATGTACACACATTTATCACATTCATTTATCTTAAAACCATTTGACAATATTGTTTGGTCAAATTTCGCATGCCATTGTTTGGGTGCTTGTTTTAGTCCGTAAAGAGACTTAACAAGTCTACATACCTTCTTTTCTTTACCTGGAACCACAAACCCTTCAGGTTGTTCCATGTAAATTTCTTCCTCCAACTCTCCATTTAAGAAGGCCGTCTTAACATCCATTTGATGAATTTCAAGACCATACACTGCAACTAATGCTACTAACATCCGTATGGACGTAATTCTTATAACTGGAGAGTATGTATCAAAGTAGTCTAGACCTTCTCGTTGTCTATACCCTTTGACTACGAGTCTTGCCTTGAATTTATCAATAGTGCCATCATTTTTGATTTTTCTCTTAAAAATCCATTTAGAACCCAAAGGTTTATTTCCAGGAGGAAGATCAACCAATTTCCATGTATGGTTGTTCAATATGGATTCTATTTCACTATTGACTGCCTCTTTCCAAAACAATGATTCCGAAGAAGTCATAGCTTCTTTAAATGTTTGAGGCACATTCTCCAATAAGAAAGTCACAAAATCTGGTCCAAATGAAGTAGAAGTTCTTTGACGTTTACTACGTCTTGGATCCTCCTGATTACACGTACTTTCTTTTGTTTCTTCCCGAGGTCATTTAGATCCTTCACCAAACGACTCACATTCCTTTTTATACGGATATATATTTTTAAAGAACTCAGCATTATCTGATTCTATAACCGTATTATTATGAATGTCGGGATTTTCTGATTTATGAACCAGAAATCGATATGTTTTACTATTTGTCGCATATCCTATGAAAACACAATCAACGGTTTTCGGTCCTATCTTTACCCTTTTGGGTTTAGGAACTTGCACTTTTGCCAAACACCCCCACACTTTAAAATAATTCAAGTTGGGCTTCCTTCCTTTCCATTTTTCATATGGAATGGATTGTGTTTTGCTATGGGGCACTCGATTTAATATTCGATTAGCCGTAAGAATGGCTTCCCCCCACAAGTTCTGTGGCAAACCAGAACTTATCAACAACGCATTCATCATCTCCTTTAATGTGCGATTCTTTCTTTCCGCAATCCCATTAGATTGGGGCGTGTAAGGGGCTGTTGTTTGATGAATAATTCCATATTCTAAACATATTTCTTCAAAAGGAGATTCATATTCACCACCCCTATCACTTCTTATCATTTTTACTTTCTTGTTAAGTTGCGTTTCAACTTCATTTTTGTATTGCCTGAATGCGTCTATTGCTTCATCTTTACTATTCAGTAAGTAAACATAGCAATATCGAGTACCATCGTCAATAAAAGTTATGAAATACTTCTTTCCACCGCGAGATGGTATTGACTTCATGTCACAAATATCTGTGTGAATTAAGTCTAAAGGATTTGAATTCCTTTCAACTGACTTATAAGGATGTTTAACATACTTAGATTCCACACATGTTTGACATTTTGATTTTTCGCATTCAAACTTGGGCAGTACTTCCAAGTTAATCATTTTCCGCAAGGTTTTATAATTGACATGACCCAAACGTACATGCCATAAATCATTTGACTCAAGTAAGTAAGAAGAAGCTGAAATATTATTATTATTTTCAACAACCATTACATTTAGGTTGAAAAGGCCCTCGGTGAGGTAACCTTTTCCCACAAATATTTCATTCTTACTAATTACAACCTTGTTGGATACAAAAACGCACTTAAAACCGTGCTTAACAAGAAGTCCAGTAGAGACTAAATTCTTTCTCATTTCGGGAACATGAAGGACATTGTTCAAAGTCTTGACCTTGCCAGAAGTCATTTTCAGAAATATCTTCCCATATCCTTCAACTTTAGCTGTTGAAGCATTTCCCATATAAACTGTCTCTCCGGGTCCAGCAGGAGCATAAGTAGCAAAAGCTTCTCTAACTGCACAAATATGGCAAGTGGCTCCAGAATCAAACCACCACTATTTAGGATTTCCCACCAAGTTACATTCAGAAAGCATGTCACACAAGTTATCAACATCATCATGCTTTACTACCATGTTTGCTTGACCCCTTTTCTTGTCTTTCTTCGGAGCACGACACTCCGTAGATTTGTGTCCGATTTTCCCACAGTTGTAGCAGTTTCCACTGAACCCCTTCTTGCTTGGGTTGTATTTCGGAACAGAAGCCTTCTTCCTCTTTTTGTTATCTTCAACAATATTTGCTCCCATTATTGTTGAATTTCCACGGCCTCTCCTTTCAGCAGCTTTATTGTCCTCTTCGATTCTCAACCGAACAATGAGATCTTCAAGGGACATTTCCTTTTGTTTGTGTTTCAAATAATTTTTGAAGTCCTTCCACAACGGAGGCAACTTCTCAATCATTGCTGCTACTTGGAATGCTTCATTGATGACAAGATCTTCAGCAAGTAGATCATGAATAATCACTTGCAATTCTTGGACTTGGGTAATAACAGACTTGCTATCTACCATTTTGTAGTCCAAATATTTTGCGGCAATGAATTTTTTCATCCCGGCATCTTCAGTTTTATATTTGTTTTCAAGCGCATTCCACAATTCTTTTGACGTCTCCACGCCACTGTATACATTATACAGATTATCATCCAGTCCACTAAGAATATAATTCTTGCATGAAAAATCAGAAAGCTTCCACGTTTCAATCACGACAAAGCGTTCATTCTCTGGAGTTTTATATGGCAGATCAGGAACATCTTCCTTGATGAACTTCTGTAGACATAACGTAGTTAAGTAGAAGAACATCTTCTGTTGCCAGCGCTTGAAATCAATCCCGGAAAAATTTTTGGGCTTTTCTGCCCGTGCCAACGCTGGTGTTCGGCTTGTCGATGCGTTGGCAGTCACCATCGGAACAGCTTGGTTTTCGCTTTCAGTCATCATTTTTTCTGTAAAGGAATGACACAAACAAACGTTTAATAAACGTTTTCAAATTGGAGTAAAAATCACGTAGATTTTAATCTCCAATAAAACGCCACGAAGGCTTTACTCTCCAAAACGGGAGTACACAAAACCACAAAGGTTTTAGTTTGCAGAATAATAAGAATAATACAAATACAGAAATAAATATTAAATTCCTTAAGATTGTTAGTCCCGCCAATATTGCTGTATTTGTAAATAATAATTCTGGGAAATATAAGTTATCGTAATAAAACAGTAATTAATTCGAGCCCACTGAATTCACAGTGTTTCTTTAAGAAATTTAATCCCCTCCTAGTACCCAAGGTTATGGATTATTTTCTCCCAGGATAGAACGAATCACACACTGGTATAGCGGTACTTCAAACCCCAGTGTTTCAGCGAATACAAAGTTCGGTAGCAAATCACACTTACAGTTGCTTTGTTTGAAGTTAAAACAATGCAGAACAAAGGAGTAGAAACTTAGAAAATCGTATGAAAATACTGAGAGGAAGGAGTGCAATGTATAGCCAAAGTTGAGCGTTTTCAGTTTTGGTGTATCTTTCTTCAACAACTGCTGCACATATTTATAGCAGTCAGCTTTGAAGATGAACGACCCTCCACCCTTCATGGTGGAGCATGCACTAGCTTGTTTGTGGAGCAAGCACTTGGCCATGGTGGGAAGAGCATTAGGCGGCTGCTATTGCAGCTGGTGGTCAATACACGGATTGGAACATATCCGTTACAAATACGGATAATCTTACGTTAATATTTACTATTAACAAATAAATTTGGTCCAAAAAATTAATCAATCAATGCCGAAGCCGAAGCCGAGCAGAGCGATCGACGACGACGACGGCGCGAGGCTTGCTTTCTTCTTAACTCTTTAAGAGCTACAAGAAGAGCAATTATATATATACCCACCAAAAATCTTTTCCTCTTCCAATATGGGACAATGTTTCATTGTCAAGAGAGGGAAACTTAAAATTTTACTCAAAAATTTTATTTTTCCCTCCATTTCTCATTCACCCTCATTTTAAGACTATTTCATCTTAAATAACAAAAACCTCAACATGAAGTTCTTCCTGAAGCAATGAATTAGGGTATAAGGGTTGATAGGTTTAGTTATGGCAATGTTATACAGTTAGTTAAGTTGGGGGGATTTGAAAAAAAACTTAAGAGCTGTTGAATCGCATGAGAAGGGTTAGGTTCTGGGTGAGTTGTGTAAAGAGAGGAGGGTTGTTCCATCCTCCAAGATTGGAAAAAGGACGTACAGCATTAAACTGGTGTAACTCTCTGGCCATCTTCTTCACAATTGTGTTGGGGTTTTTCTCAATTTTTGCGGGCACTTCTTTTTTCTCTTTTCTTTTCTGTTAAAATAATTATGCCTACTAAATCCCAACAACCAAAAAATTCCAGAAATTAACCTGGTAGTGGCCATCATAGCTAGAGAACTGCATAAAAATTTTGAATTCCAAATTTATTTTTCTTCATTTTGCGGACTTGAAAAGCTTCGAATAAGAAGGGAATGTTTTTTTTAAAGTAGCTCACTACTAGAAATTCGGCAAAAACCGACCAAGGTCGACCGACCAATTTTGGTCGGTAAAAAAACCGACCAAAAAACTGACCAAAGTTGGTCGGTTTTTCAAAATATTTTTTATTTTTTTTATTTTTTTACGAAACCGACCTACTTTGGTCGGTTTTCTTTGGCGCAAAAATGCGGGAAACTATTTTTGAGTCCCGCGAAATTTATGTTTCAAGAAACCGACCAACTTTGGTCGGTTTTTTAATTAATATAAATAAAAATTAATATTAAAAAACCGACCAAAATTGGTCGGTTAATTCGGCGGGTCATTTAAAAAAACCGACCAACTTTGATCGGTAATTTTACCTTTTAATAAAACCGACCAACTTTGGTCGGTTATTTTCGTGCGAAAATATAATTAAAGAGTATAAATCAAATAAAAGACAGTCTTAAAACAAAATGTACAAATGGTCTAGTGGTAGAATAGTATCCTGCCACAGTACAGACCCCGGTTCGATTCCCAGATGGTGAATTTTTTTTTACATAATTAAAATACCGACCAACTTTGGTCGGAAAAAACCGACCAATTTTGGTCGGTTTTTTTTGCAATATTTTTTTTTAAATTTAATTGACCGACCAAAGTTGGTCGGTAACTTCCGACCAACTTTGGTCGGTATTCCTTTCCGACCACAAAAATACCGTTCACACGTAAATGATCGCATTTTGATCGGTTTTTTGCCATTACCGACCAACGTTGGTCGGTTTTTTTGGTCAGTTTTTACCGAATTTCTAGTAGTGGCTGTCTTTTCATCCACATGATTATTTATAGAAACTTATTGTTTATTATTTCATGTGTTATAAGTAGTTACTCAAAGGCTTGTTTTAGTAATATTTATATTACAGTATAATGTGAACTATATATCACGCGATATACACGTGCAAAGAAATTAGTTTATGTAAAATAATCAAAGTTGTCGGGGTTTTGAAAAATCTTCTGAATGTTTTCAGCAGGTGATTGTAGCTGTCACACCTATTTTTTACCCCCAAAAGATATGTGTTATAGAAGATGTGAGTTAAAGA
Organism: Nicotiana tomentosiformis; assembly: GCF_000390325.3. Taxonomy (NCBI): domain Eukaryota; kingdom Viridiplantae; phylum Streptophyta; class Magnoliopsida; order Solanales; family Solanaceae; genus Nicotiana; species Nicotiana tomentosiformis. Next base: position 66,084,819 of record NC_090817.1, read on the forward strand.
GTTTTTCCAATTAAAGTGACAATTTTGAAATATGGATTATTTTGTATAAATCGCAGTGTTTTAGATCGCTTCTCGGCGAAACCGCAGCGGTTTGACCTACTGTTTCCAAATTATTTTCGTGCTGTTTTAGAAGTATTTTTTGGCTATTTTACAGCTGATTTTCGCTCCTTTCTCGTTTTTTTTTTGAGATGTCTTATTGGAGAAGATGAAGGGGGTATTGACAAGTTGAAGGCTAGAACTTTGGGGTGGTTTGAGGCATATTTCAGGTCTTTTGGGGGCTGTTTTCGCTGGGTTACAAGGGCTGTTTTTATAGCACTTTTTCAGCTGAAATTTTCAGTTAAGTTTGGGATAATTTTCTAGAAAGACGGGAACTCCCAATTGAGGAAGAAGGCTGCCCGTTTTTTTTCCTTCCCTTTCCTCACTGTTTTTTTTTGTTTCTCCGTATTCCCATATCTCTATCTTTTTGTTCCCCCTTTCGTGTATTCTTTTGAAGGAGGGATATATGGAGGTTGTGAGTGAGGACAAGCATGGAGGACAAGCATAAGGGACAAGGGAAAGTGGAGTGGGGATAAAATATGGGGGAACAAAGAGTGGGGGCAAGAAAAAGTGTAGCGGGGACACGCGTGGAAGGATGGGAGCGGGAAAGATGGAGTGAGAAGTGACGTATTGGTGAAATGAGTAAGAAAAAATTCAAGCACAGTAAAAAATTAGGTGCTCACAGCATGCCCCTCTTTGCTTGAAAACATGAAGAGTTTTCAGGAAAAGAAAAGATGAGCGATATGACTAATTTTTGGCCATACCATTATTCAAAAGGGAAGAGATAAGAGAAAATAGTGCAACTGAGTCTTGGTTATGGACAACCTACATATCCCGGGTTATAAAAAAATTACGCCGCGTATAGTTCAAGGAAAATGTTGGAATGCTGAGTTGGAGAGTCGAGTGAGGTTCCGTCGAGGCTCCGGTGTGTAGTCCAGTTATTACATCAAAATCAAAAGAAACTAAACAAACCTATCTGCTATGAGTTACAAGATTCCTGTTTATAAGTCTTCTAAAACTTGATTTTGAGTCTTGACTAGTTCTTCACGTAGACTCTGATCTGAACCTTGATGCTTGCTAGCTGCCGGTGCTAGTTCATTCTTCTACGACTTCTTCTGATCAAAACGTAAAATGTAAAGATCGTTACTTCTATCATGTCTTGAGTTTTTCATATCCTTTCCATCTGCTTCTGCATTTGAATTCACTTCTTTTCCTTTTCTTTTCTTTATTCTGGATTGAATTCTTCTTTTGGTCATCTCGAACCCTCTGCCTCGAGGTAAAAAAAAACCTGCTCAGACATCAAAACAAACAAACGAACAAAATATTTCTGCCCCAATTTTTTCACTAGAAAAATTTCGTGAGTTATTGTAACAAAATTCTAAAGTACTTCTTTATTGAAATCAATAAAAGATCGGGAATGGTGTACCCTAAAAAGATCATGATGAATTTATTTTCTTTTTGGACGGTGTTCTTTTATTATCAAAAAGATGTCTCAACTAAGGATTGGTGTATCTTATGTTGGGTAAATGTGGCGAGAGAATGATATACCCTATATTGGCAATGATATCATAGAGTAGTGTATCCTGCATTTAAGATCAAGTCAACTAAGGAGTGGTGTACCCTATGTTGGAAAATATAGCTAGGGATTAGAGTACCCTATACCGGTAAAGAGATCAGGGAGTGGTGTACCCTGCATTTAAACTCACATTAATTAGGGAGTGAAAACCCTATGTTGGAAAACATAGCTAGGGATTGGTGTACCATATACTGGTAAGAAAATGTAACCAGGGGTTGGTACCCTACCTTACTGAAAAGGAAATGTAACCAGGGGTTGGCGCCCTGTATTACTGAAAAGGAAATATAACTAGGGAATGGCGCCCTGTATTACTGAAAAGGAAATATAACCAGGGATTGACGCCCTGTATTACTGAAAAGGAAATGTAACCAAGGGCTGGAGCCCTGTATTACTGAAAAGGAAATGTAACCAGAGGTTGGTGCCCTGTATTACTGAAAAAAAAATGTAACCAGGGGTTGACACCCTGTATTACTGAAAAGGAAATGTAACCAGGGGTTGGCGCCCTGTATTACCGAAAGGAAATGTAACCAGGGTTTGGTGCCCTGTATTACTGAAAAAGAAATGTAACCAGGGGTTGGTGCCATGTTACTGAAAAGGAAATGTAACAAGGGGTTGGCGCCCTGTATTACTGAAAAGGAAATGTAACTGGGTGTTGGTGGGAAATGTAACTAGAGGTTGGCGCCTTGTATTACTAAAAAGGAAATATAAACTAGAGGTTGGCGCCTTGTATTACTAAAACGGAAATGTAACCAGGGGTTGGTGCCCTGTATTACTGAAAAGGAAATGTAACCAGGGGTTGGCGCCCTGTATTACTGAAAAGGAAATGTAACCAGGGGTTGGTGCCCTGTATTACTGAAAAGGAAATGTAACCAGGGGTTGGCACCCTGTATTACTGAAAAGAAAATGTAACCAGGGGTTGGCGCCATGTATTACTGAAAAGGAAATGTAACCAGGGGTTGGTACGCTGTATTACTGAAAAGGAAATGTAACCAAGGGTTGGTGTCGTGTGTTACTGAGAAGGAAATGTAACCAGAGGTTGGTGCCCTGTATTACTGAAAAGGAAATGTAATCAGGGTTGGCGCCCTGTATTATTGAAAAGGAAATGTAACTAGGGGTTGGCGCCCTGTATTACTGAAAAGAAAATGTAACCAGGGGTTGGGGCCCTGTATTACGGAAAGGAAATGTAACCAGGGTTTGCCCTCTTGCATTATTGAAAAAGAAATGTAACCAGGGGTTGGTGCCCTATTATTGAAAAAGAAATATAACCAGGGGTTGGTGCCCTGTATTACTGAAAAGGAAATGTAACCAGGGGTTGACGCCCTGTATTACTGAAAAGGAAATGTAACCAGGGGTTGGCGCCCTGTATTACTGAAAAGGAAATGAAACCAGGGGTTGGTGTCCTGTATTACTGAAAAAAAAAATGTAACCAGGGGTTGGTGCCCTGTATTACTGAAAAGGAAATGTAACTATGGGTTGGCGTCCTATATTACTGAAAAGGGAATGTAACCAGGGGTTGGTGGGAAATGTAACCAGGGGTTGGCACCCAGTATTACTGAAAAGGAAATGTAACCACGGGTTGGCGCCCTATATTAATGAAAAGGTAATGTAACCAGGGGTTGGCACCCTGTATTACTGAAAAGGAAATGTAACCAGGGGTTGGTGCCCTGTATTACTTATTTCTTAAAAGAAAATGTAATCAGGGGTTGGTGCCCTGTATTACTGAAAAAGGAAATGTAACCAGGGGTTGGTGCCCTGTATTACTGAAAAGGAAATGTAACCAGATTTTGGTGCCCTGTATTATTGAAAAGGAAATGTAACCATGGGTTGGTGCCCTGTTTTACTGAAAAAGAAATGTAACCAGGGGTTTGTGTCCTATATTACTAAAAAACCATTGTAACCAGGAGTTGGGGCCCTGTATTACTGAAAAGGAAATGTAACTAGGGGTTGGTACCCTATATTACTGAAAGGGAAATGTAACCAGGGGTTGGCGCCCTGTATTACTGAAAGGGCAATGTAACTAGGGGTTGGCATCCTGTATTACCGAAAGGGAAATGAAACCAGGGGTTGGCGCCCTGTATTACTGAAAAGGAAACGTAACGAGGTGTTGGTGCCCTATATTACTGAAAAGGAAATGTAACTAAGGGTTTGTGCCCTGTATTACTAAAAATTAATATAATCAGGGGTTGGTACCCTGTATTGCTGAAAAGAAAATATAACCAGGGGATGGAGCCCTATATTACTGAAAAGGAAATGTAACCAGATGTTGGTGACCTGTATTACTGAAAAAGAAATGTAACTAGGAGTTGGTGCCCTGTTTTACTGAAAAAGAAATGTAACTGGGGTTGGTGCCATGTATTACTTAAAAGGAAATGTAACCAGGGGTTGGTGCCTTGCATTATTGAAAAACAAATGTAACTAGGGGTTGGTGCCCTGTATTACTGAAAAGGAAATGTAACCAGGGGTTGGTGCCCTGTATTACTGAAAAGGAACTGTAACTAGGGGTTTGCGCCCTGTATTACTAAAAAGAAAATGTAACCAGGGGTTGGTGCCCTGTATTACTGAAAAAGTGTTGAGTCTCTCTAGGTGAAAAAGGTTCTACCTGAGTAAAGCTACGTAATATAGCCTGAACGATGAATACTTCTACCCAGAACTATGAGCTGGATCCCCTTAGGCGAAAAGGTTCTACCCGAGTTAAGCTACGTAAAACAACCTCAGCGAAGAATACTTCCACCAGGAATTATGAGCTGGATCCCCCTAGGCGAAATGGTTCTATCTGAGTTAAGCTACGTAAAACATCCTGAGCGAAGAGTACTTCTACCAGGAACTATGAGTTGGATCCCCTAGGCGAAAGGTTTCTACCTGAGTTAAGCTACGTAAAACATCCTGAACGAAGAGTACTTCTACCCGAAATTATGAGCTGGATCCCTCTAGGAGAAAAGATTCTACCTGGGTTAAGCTATGTAAAACATCCTGAGCGAAGAGTACTTCTACCCGGAACTATGAGCTGGATCCTCCTAGGCGAAAAGATTCAACCTGTATTAAGCTACGAAAAATAAGCCTGGGTGAAGAGTATTTCTACCCGGAAATATGAGCTAGATCCCCCTAGGCGAAAAAGGTTCTACTTAGGTTAAGCTACGTAAAACATCCTCAGTGGAGAGTACTTTTACCCGAAACTATGAGCTGGATCCCCCTAGGCGAAAAGGTTCTACCTGGGTTAAGCTATGTAAAACATCATGAGTGAAGAGTACTTTTACCAGGAACTATGAGCTGGATACCCTTAGGCGAAAAGGTTCTACCTGGGTTAAGCTATGTAAAACATCCTGAGTGAAGAGTACATCTACCCGGAACTATGAGCTGGATCCCTCTAGGCGAAAAGGTTCTACCTGGGTTAAGCTACGAAAAGCAAGCCTGGGCAAAGAGTACTTCTACCCAGAAATGTGAGCGGAATCCCCCTAGGCGAAAAGGTTTTACCTGGGTTAAGATACGTAAAACAACCTGAGCGATGAGTACGTCTACCTGGAACTATGAGCTAGATCCCCCTAGGCGAAAAGGTTCTACCTGGGTTAAGCTATGTAAAACATCCTGAGCGAAGAGTACTTCTACCTGGAACTATGAGCTGGATCCCTCTAGGCGAAAATGTTCTACCTGGGTTAAGCTACGTAAAAAAAAACTTGAGCGAAGAGTACTTCTACCCGGAACTATGAGCTGGATCTCCCTAGGTGAAAAGGTTCTACCTGGGTTAAGCTATGTAAAACATCCTGAGTGAAGAGTACATCTACCAGAAACTATGAGCTGGATCCCCCTAGGCGAAAAGGTTCTACCTAGGTTATGCTACGAAAAGCAAGCCTCGACGAAGAGTACTTCTACCCGAAAATATGAGTGGGATCCCCTAGGTGAAAAGGTTCTACTTGGGTTAAGCTACGTAAAACAACCTAAGCGAAAAGTACTTCTACCCGGAACTATGAGCTGGATCCCCCTAAGCGAAATGGTTCTACCTGGGTTAAGCTACGTAAAACATCCTGAATGAAGAGTACTTCTACCCGGAACTATGAGCTGGATCCCCATAGGCAAAAAGGTTCTACCTGGGTTAAGCTACAAAAATAATTTGTAATAGTGATGCATGCTGAAAATAAAAGAAAATAGAGATTTTGCGAAACTTACCTTTGGTGACATTCGTCCACCATTCTGCACTTCTTTGTTCCTGCTTTAAAACAAAGAAAAATTATGAGTTTTAAAAGTGGTGGTCGGTTTGTGGCCTTGATATCTTTGGCAGCATGGATTTGTGCCCATCTTCTTTTGATGATGATTTCAACGTGTCACTAGATGTTTCCTGAATACTACTTGCATTTCTGGCTCCAGAGAGCCTTTGACCATTGGGGAACCTTTGGTTTTTCAAACTTTGCCAAAATGGTTAGCCACTTAGGACTTAACCTTCTCAACTTTATTTTGCCCTTGTAGGTACTTTCAATTTGATTTCCCCCTTAGAAGAGTTTTTGATTTCGAAGCATCAGCCGCCATCGCCAGTCGGGGTCGACTTGATGCCCCTGCCGAGGTTGGGTGCCTTATTTTGCATATTAGCTTATATTAAACGAGAGCCCGATAAATCGGTTTTTCCATCCCTTCTTTGCCTTTGTTTTTGGAACAAATTAGACTGAAAGAGATTCAAAGAAAATCAAACAATGGAATGGAAAATGAGTTTAAACAAGAGGTGTCCCTTTTGGGGAAATGAAAGGACTTATCTGGATTACATGCGGACTTCAATGAACATGACATGCCTTTTGGACTGGATGCCTGATCTGTGTAAACCGTCCGACTCCCACACCAAAATAAAAATTCATATTCCAATAAAAGTTGAAACTGGGAAATTGTTACAATGGTTCGGCGATGGTCTCGCCTGAGAGGTTCCAAAGTTGTAATTCACTCCAAATCCTTTTTACCCAAATCCTTTTCATGTCCTTCCAATCAATCAACTAGAATGTTCAAGAATTGGAGGATACAGTTACTTGGATCGGATGCAATCAAATGAGAGAAATAAAATGAGAGAGTCTTATTGGTGAAAACCCTCACGGGAACCGTAAGGCGATGACAAGCAGAGAAAATAAAAATGAGAGAGTCTTGTTAGTGAAAACCCGCAAAAAGCACTATAAGGCGATGGTGAAAAGAGAAATGAGAGAGGTCAGCTGGTGAAAACCCGCAAAGGGCACTACTGATCGAAAAAAGGATCTTCACAGCCATTGGTATTGATAGTCCTGGGCAAGGTTTCTCGATTTCGAGGCAAAAGTCGTGATGAATATCCCCAGAGAGAAGCTGCCTACGTATGCTTTCGGAATCAAGTCAAACATAGTTCAATGAACATGAACTTATTTGGATTTTTGTTTTGTTTTTTGTTTTCTTTTGCTTCTTTTCTTTTGTTTCTTTTCATTTTCTTATTTTTTTTGAAAAAACCTCTATGTTCCAAAGAGGGTAATCAAAGAAAGGGAATCGGCTCAATGGGTTTGTAAATGGTTGATAGTGTTTGGATAGCGAGAAAGAAAGCATTCATCATTCCAACCGGAGCATGTTAAAGCTGTGAGAAAGGGGTCAAACATAATACCTTTTGACCGCGTCTGCATTAACAACTATCTTGGGGTCATTTCCCTCGATGTCTCCCAAATACAGCACTCCCTTCGGCAACACTCTTTTTATAATGTATAGACCTTTCTAATTTGGAGAAAAGTTTCCTTTGGCTTCTTCATGATACGGGAGAATACATCTCAGAACGAGTTGGCCCACTTCGAATTTTCTGGGCCGCACTTTCTTGTGTAGGCACCTGCCATTCTTTGTTGGTACAACTGCCTATGACAAACTATGGCCATCTGCTTTTCATCAATCATAGTCAACTGTTCTAACCGGGTCTTGGCCCATTCATCATCCTCGATCTCGGCTTCAACAATGATCCGAAGAGAGGGAATCTCAACTTCGTTCCAATTTTCTATTTATTTTCTTACAAGTCTTGTCTTCAAAACATTCTGTTTCTTGATTCATTATTTCGCGGTCTGGCAGCGTTTTTAGGATATGGGCATGAAATCCGCAAGCATGTCATGTCATTAAAATCTGCATTAACAGAACTGAAAAGAGAATAAGAAAAGTGACAATATTAAGAAAAAAGACATTCCTCGACAATGAAATATTAATTTCATTTGATTTTTTTTAATTTTTAAAAATATAAGGGTTTACATCAGAAAGTAACACAATAAAGTAAAACATCCGGATTACACCCTGAAATAATCCAGATGCAGAAATGATAGCAAGACCGGCTACCGAGACTCCCGTCTGACATGGAACTTTCAGGTTTGTCGACCATTTTTTGGATTTTCTTCTGTCTCGGCAATGGTTACCATGGCCTTCAGTGCCAGATCAAATTCCTCATCATCAAAGATCATTCCAATGACTGGCCCAGTTTTGTGAGCATGCAATAGATTGTTCGTCACATCAAGAGCCTCTTCGTCTCGAAGAACGATTCTTTCAGCTTCAATCAAGTCTTCAACTGCCCTCTTAAGGGTCTAACAGTCCTCAGTATTGTGTCTCACTGCTCCAGAGTGATATTCACCTCTAGCATCAGCTTGGTGTGATTGGGACTCGGGGTTTGGCCGGTTCGGGGCCACTGGATGCAGCAGACCTATCCCGATTAGCTTTTGAAACAAACTTGAATATGATTCACCAATAGGGGTGAACTGATTTCTTCTGAGGGACTCTCTTGGGCGAGGATTGTATTGGGGAATATTTGGTTGGGGATTATATGGAGCTTGGTAGGGACGGGCATTTCTGGGATGTGGAGCTCGGTTTTGTGTATAATGCTCTAGCCGTGTGTAAGGTTGCACGTTCATCACCGCATAGGGAGGCGGTGCCACAGCATAAGCATCATCTTGATGGGGATAATAGTGTTGTGGGATCATATGAAGCATATACGATTGGTCGGATGACCTACGGGACCCCCTCGAACTTAAAATCCATCATAGCTCCATCTTCTCTCTATTTTCTGTTTATCAAACCCCCCGAACCATTCTGAACAACTTGTGATGCGGCCTCAAAAGCAGCTTGACCCAAGATTTAGCTCGTTTTCAAACCATTTCCGACCATCTCCCCAATTTTGATAACCTCAACGAATGGTCTACGCATAAAAGACATCATGTTCTCGAAGTAGTCTGCCTCTTGGGCCTATAGGAAGACCGTAACCATTTCAGGTTCGTCCATTGAAGGCTTTACCTTGGCGGCTTGCTCGCGCCATTTGACAGCATACCCACAGAAACTTTTCGAAGTTTTCTTTTTCAAATTGGACAAAGAGTTCTTTTTTTGGATTTTTTTTTTCACTCTTGTTTTTTTTTCGCTCTTTCTTTTTATTTGTTATTTTTGTCACTCCTTTATTTCTTTTTCTTTTCCACTCGGTTTATTTAATGGCTATGATCGAATCCGATGGGGATTGCCTACGTATCATGACGCCGCATAAATCAGATCATTACGTAGTTCGAGAAAGATCAAGAATAAAGTAAATAAGCTAACTCTTTTACTAATTTATTTATCAATCTCTTTTTTTTAAAAATATACCACAAAAACTCCTAAAAAGGAAAATATTTTGGATTTTGAATTTACTCTATTTTTTTATTCGAAATTTTCAAAGGAAAGACTTCTAAACAAGAAAGAAAATATTTTTGCATTTTTTTTGATAATTTTTAAAAGAAAGAAAATATTTATTGAATTTTCATTTCTTTTTAAAAAAAATAATATTTTGGAGAAAGACATTTTAAAAATGAAGAAAGTATTTTTGGATTTGACGTCTCAAAGAAAGACTTATAAAGAAGCAATTGGAAGGAAAATAATTTTGAATTTTTATAAATTGGAGGCCGGAACCGATGAGGTTTGCCTACGTATCTCACATCCGGTGAGAATCAAACCTGCGTAGTTCAGTCAAACTGACTATTTTTCTCCTTTTAATTTTTATGAAAATTAATCTTTACACTAGACCACTACAAAATTTTAGTTAAAAAAGGATTATTTGTACCAAACTAAGAGAATGATTTTTTTTTTAATTTCGCTCAACTAATTTTCTAGAGCTGGTCAACAATGTAAGCAAGCCTTCCAAATAATGTAGCAAGTAGCACATAAGTGGACATGATGGTCTCAAAGAGGATACATGTCTTATACGGACCCGACCCCTGTGCCGAGCTTCGCTAAGTCAAATGCACATGATGCAAATAAAGCGAACCTACTAGGGATATCCGACATGAGGTTTGTTCTTCTAGGTTTAAATCTTAGTGGAGAAGGGGTCTAGAATGGCTTACTCGAGTGGACAACTCGAGCCGAGGAGGGTTAGCGTACCGGTAGCATTGCTTTCTGGCTTAGCTGGTGGTGCTCCCCGCCTAAAATAAATGTGACTAAAATCCTTCACCGGGTGGCAAGCACCTCAGCTATCTCAAATAAAGCGGGCTATGTCAAGCAAATGCCCAATTTAAATTTCAAGAAGATTTAGAGGGGGTGCGTGAGAAGACAACTTATATGTACAGTTCAACAATATCAAAGCGGTAAAAAAGTGAGAAAGTAGCACATTAGGCACCAATAAATCACAATATATACAAAATTAATAAAGCCAAATAAAAGTCAATATGTACAAGCTCGAATTCTGGTTGAGGTCCCCAATAGAGTTGCCAGAGCTGTCACACCCTTTTTCTACCCCGAAAAGAAATGTGTGTTATGGATGATGTGGGTTAAAGAGTTTTTTTAATTAAAGTGACAATTTTGAAATAGGAATTATTTTGTTATTCAGAGTCGCCACTTGTAATTGATTTTTGGTGTTCCAAGTCACCTTTTATTTGAATCCCTTGTCAAAGGAAGATTTAACTCTTTTATTATTGGTATGCGAAAACAAAGTCTGGATAAGGAATTCTGTTGACCGGGGAGAAGGTATAAGGCATTCCTCGAATCTAGTGGTTCTAGCACGATCGCTTTATTGTCTACAACTTGGCTTGAATTAATTTTGGATAAACTATGATTTATTGGTTTTCATGTTTTATCTATCCGCTTTTAATTATTAAAATATAAAATTATCTTTGAAATGAATCAAGCGTGTGAATCTGTTTTGTTTATTGTGCTAAAAATCATGTCACGCGTACGTGTACACAATGGATAGCATTTTATTATATTAAGATTTTTTTGGTCAAAGTTGCCCAAACACACAATTATGCCACGCGAACGTATACATAATCGTGATAAACTAATGAAAAGCGCGCCTAAAACACTCTAACGATGTTCATTACTCTTCCTGGACTTTGAGATTATTGTAAAGCCATGGATATGAAATTTATCGTGGAAGAGTATGAGATTTAACTACTTTGGAATTAACTTTTTACGGAACATTCTTCATTAATTTAGAAAATGGACTAAATTATATCTAAACCCAAATAACATCCGTAAAATAGTAATTAGAACTTCATGAGCCCACTAACAAATGCACTAAATTATTTAAACACTCTCAAAATTAAATACAACAAACTAAACATACAATAACAAAAAGCTAAGAATAAATATGCAAGTCAATAGTTGAGTTTAACCCATTAAATAAACATTCTTACAAAATATAATATAAGTTATGCGTATGGACCCACTTTTTCTTTTCTTCAAATTTTATTAAACAACAAATGATTATGTCACTGTCGAAACTAAAAGTTTAAAAATTCGATTTCTATCTCAAAATGGTGAAACCATAAACGAATAGATCATCATCTAAGCAACACTTGATTTATGCGAAACATGCAGCAGGTAATCTTCAAGCAAAAATCGACGCACAGATAAATCAATAACAGAGATTGAAGATAAGAGATTGGACCTCTATTTGATTTCTTTGCAATTTGAGAAAAAGGACAAAAACAAACTCTCGAACTCTAAAATATCATACGAACTTGCTCGCGCGATTGAATCGCCAAAATAATACCTAGAATTACGAATCGGACACCAAATCAAAGGAAGTTTTCAAGAAAACTTTAAAACTTATATTTTTACAACCGGATGTCCGAATCATGTCAAATCAACTCCGATTCTCACCAAATTCGGCAGACAAGTCATAAATATTATAGTGGACCTATACCGAGCTCCGGTACAAAAATACTTACCCGAGGTCAATAAATCCAACATCAGTAATTTTTTAAAAATTATTAAACTTTCAAGCTTTTAATTTTTTATCAAAATTTCAAAACTCGGGCTAGGGACCTCGAAATTCGATTCTGGGCATACGCCCAAGTCCCAAATCACGATACGAACCTACCAGAATTTTTAAAATACTGATCCGGATCTGTTTGCTCAAAATATTGACCAAAGTCAACTTAGTTGAGTTTTAAAGCTCTATTTCCCATTTTATTCCATTTTTCACATAAAAGCTTTTCGGAAAAATGTACGGAATGCGCACGCAAGTCGAAAAATAATAAATGGTACTTTTTGAGGTCATAGAATACAGAATTACTTATTAAATTTAAAGATGACATTTTGGGTCATCACATTCTCCACCTCTAAAACAAACGTTCGTCCTCGAACAGAGTTTGAAAAAGTACCTGAGCTGGAGAAAAGGTGTGGATATTTACTTCGCATGTCTGACTCAGACTCCCAGGTAGATGCCTCTACCGACTGACCTCTCCATTACACCCGAACTGAAGGATAACTCTTAGACCTCAACTGTCGGACCTGCTGGGCTAGAATAGCCACCGGCTCTTCCTCGTAAGTCAAATCTTTATCCAATTGGACTGAGCTGAAATCTAACACATGGGACGGATCACCATGATATTTCTGGAGCATAGACACATGGAACACCGGATGAACCCCTGATAAACTAGGTGGTAATGCAAGCCTGTAGGCTACTTCACCCACCCTTTTAAGAATTTCAAAGGGTCCGATATACCTAGGGCTCAACTCGCCCTTCTTTCCGAACCTCATTACACCTTTCATAGGTGAAACCCGGAGCAATATTAGTTCTTCAACCATGAATGCAATATCATGAATTTTACGGTCGGCATAACTCTTTTGCCTAGACTGAGCTGTGCGAAATCGATCCTGAATAATCTTGACCTTATCCAAGGCATCCTGTACCAAATTGGTACCCAACAACCGAGCCTCTCCCGGTTCAAACCAACCAACTGGTGATCGACATCGCCTTCCGTATAATACCTTATATGGAGCCATCTGAATGCTCGACTGGTAGCTATTATTATAAGCAAACTCCGCAAGTGGTAAGAAATGATCCCAAGAACCTCCAAAGTCTATAACACAAGCGCGAAGCATATCTTCCAATATCTGAATAGTGCGCTCTGACTGTCCGTCTGTCTGTGGATGAAATGCTGTACTCAACTCCACCCGCGTGCCTAACTCACACTGTACAGCCCTCTAGAAATGTGAGGTAAACTGCGTACCTCGATCTGAAATAATAGACACGGGCACACCATGAAGGCGGACAATCTCACGAATGTAAATTTCAGCTAACCTCTCTGAAGAATAGGTAACTGCCACTGGAATGAAATGGGCTGACTTGGTCAACCTGTCCACAATGACCCAAATTGCGTCAAATTTTCTCTGAGTCTGTGGGAGCCCAATAACAAAATCCATAGTGATACGCTCCCACTTCCACTCAGGAATTTCTAACTTCTGAAGCAAACCACTAGGTCTCTGATGCTTGTACTTAACTTGATGACAATTTAGACACCGAGCTACATGTGCAACTATATCCTTTTTCATTCTCCTCCACCAATAATGTTGCCACAAATCTTGATACATTTTAGCGGTACATGGATGAATAGAATACCTGGAACTGTGTGCTTCTTCAAGAATTAATTCACAAAGCCCATATACATTAGGCACACAAATACGGCCCTACATTCACAGAACCCCATCTTCCCCCATAGCAACCTGTTTGGCATCACCGTGCCGTACCGTGTCCTTAAGGACAAGTAAGTGAGGATCATCATACTGCCTCTCTCTGATGCGCTCATATAAAGAAGACCGAGCGACTGTACAAGCTAGAACCCGACTGGGTTCTGAAATATCTAACCTCACGAACTGATTAGCCAAAGTCTTAACATATGCAGCTAATGGCCTCTCACCAACTGGAATATACGCAAGACTGCCCATACTCACAACCTTTCTACTCAAGGCACCGACCACCACATTGGCCTTTCCGGGGTGATACAAAATGGTGATATCATAGTCTTTCAATAACTCCAACCATCTTCTCTGCCTCAAATTAAGATCTTTTTGTTTGAACAGATACTGAAGGTTGCGATGATCAGTAAATACCTCACACGAGACACCGTAGAGGTAATGCCTCCAAATCTTCAGCACATGAACAATGGCTGCCAATTCTAAGTCATGAACAGGATAATTCTTCTCGTGAACTTTCAACTGTCGCGACGCATATGCAATTACCTTGCCATTTTGCATTAATATTGCACCAAGCCCAATGTGAGATGCGTCACAATATACCGTATACGATCCTGAGCCTGTGGGTAATACCAATACTGGCGCCGTAGTCAAAGCGGTCTTGAGCTTCTGAAAGCTCAACTCACACTCGTTTGACCATCTGAATGGAACACCCTTCTGGATTAGTCTGGTCAATGTGCTTGGTATAGATGAAAACCCTTCCAAGAACTGACGATAATAACCTGCCAAACCCAGTAAACTCCGGATCTCTGTAACTGAAGTAGGTCTAGGCCAATTCTGAACAGCCTCAATCTTCTTAGAATCCACCTTTATGCCTTCTGCCGATACAACATGTCCCAAAAAGGCAACTGAGTCTAACCAAAACTCACATTTTGAAAATTTGGCATATAACTGATTATTCTTCGAGGTGTGAAGCACACTTCGAAGATGTTGCTCATGCTCCTCTCGACTGATAGAGTAAATCAAGATATCATTAATGAATACAACCAAAAAAGAATCCAAATAAGGCTTGAACACCTGATTCATCTAATCCATAAATGCTGCTGGAGCATTTGTCAACCCAAATGACATCACTAGGAACTCATAATGCCCATACCGAGTCCGAAAAGCTATCTTAGGGACATAAGATGCCCTAATCTTTAACTGATGGTAACCAGATCTCAAATCAATTTTCGAAAATACCTTGACACCCTGAAGCTGATCAAATAAGTCATCAATTCTTGGCAGCGGATATTTGTTTTTGATAGTGGCCTTGTTCAACTGCCGATAGTCTATACATATCCGCATCGAGCCATCTTTCTTCTTTACAAATAATACTGGTGCACCCCAGGGTGAGACACTGAGTCTAATGAATCCCTGATCAAGCAAGTCTTGTAACTGCTCTTTCAATTCTTTCAACTCTGGCGGGGCCATACGGTATGGTGGAATAGAAATGGGCTGAGTGCCCGGAGCCAAATCAATACAGAAGTCAATATCTCTGTCGGGTGGCATCCCTGGCAGATCTGCAGGAAATACTTCTGAAAATTCACGAACAACTGGTACTGAGTCCATAGAAAAGACATCAACAATGGGATCGTGAATATAAGCCAAATAGGCTAGATATCCTTTCTCTACCATACGCCAAGCTTTCATATAAGAAATAATCCTGCTGGTAGAATGGCCAGGAGTTCCTTTCTACTCTAATCGAGGTAACCCCGGCATAGCTAGGGTCACTGTCTTGGCATGACAGTCCAATATAGCATGATAAGGAGACAGCCAATCCATACCCAAGATGACATCAAAATCTACCATATCAAGAAGTAGAAGATCCACACTAGTTTCAAGATTACCAATTGTAACCACACATGAACGGTAGACATGATCTACTACCACAGAGTCTCCCACCGGTGTAGATACATACACAGAAGCACTCAGAGGATCATAAGGCACAACCAAATATGAAGCAAAATAGGAGGACACATATGAATAAGTAGATCCTGGATCAAATAGAACTGAAACATCTCTATGGCAAACTGGAATAATACCTGTGATCACAGTATCAGATGACTCGACCTCAGGCCTAACTAGAAAAGCATAAAATCGAGGCTGGGCCCCACCACTCTGAACTGCATCTCTGGGACGGCCTCTAACTGGCTGGCCTCCACCTCTAACGGTCTGACCTCCACCTCTAATGGCCTGACCTCCACCTCTAAAGGCATGACCTCCACCTCTAATTGCCTGACCCCTACCTCTAGCTGGATGAGCAGGCGGTGAAGCAACCGGTGCCGGTATGATGGCACAAGAATCTTGCCGAGATCTGTTACTCGCCAATCTAGGGCAATAACTCCTGATGTGACCAATGTTCCCACACTCATAACACCCATCCTGATAAGTGCTGAGCCTAACCTGGTAAGTGCTGAGCCTAACCTCGACGAAGTAGTGACGAGGCTAAGGCGGTTCACTTACATTAACCTGTACGCAATATTAGTAACAACAACAATAATAGAAATAAATTAGGTAATTCATTTATAATAATTGAAGGTAACTCAACAGTCATAACCAATTATTATTTCCATTATTTCTGTTGCAGCGTGCAACCCGCTCTCACAATTATAATAATTAATTTATGATTAAAAATAATTTATGATTTTTCAAGTAAGCAGACAAACAATTAATTGACGACGTATAGACACTCGTCACCTCATCTATACGTCGTTTACATGCAATTTACATAACAAACAATTTAAGGGTTTTATTAAGTCAAGGTTAACCCCGACACTTACCTCGCTTTGCAAATTCCAATCAATTATTCAACCACAACTTTTCCTTTTAAATTTTCCTCCGAAAGCTTCAAATCTATTCACAAATAATTCAATATATTCAATACTAATCATAGGAATTAATTCCATATGAATTTACAAATTTTTCGAATAAAAATCTGAAATTCATTAAAATATTCGGCAGTAGGACCCACATCTCAAATCCCGAAAAAACTCACAAAATCCGAACACCCGTTCCGATACGAGTTCAACCATACCAAATTTGTCCAATTTCGATATCAAATGGACCTTCAAATCTTAATTTGTTTTTTGGAAGATTTTATAAAAATCTGATTTTTCTTCCATAAATTCACGGATTCATGATATAAACAAGTATGAAATCATGAAATATAATCAATATAGGATAAGGAACACTTACCCCAATATTTTTCCGTAACAATCGCCCAAAAATAGCCTTACCCGAGCTCAAAAATGGGAAAGAATTGAAAATGGGTCGAAACCCCATTTCCAGAACTTAAGTTCTGTTTTTGGGATTTTTACCCTTCGCGAATGCGGTCAGTGCCTCGCGTTCACGAAGCACAATTATGTGCTGTCAAATTTTACTCTTCGCGAACGCGAGGACTACCTCGCGAACGCGATGCATGCCTGGCTTGGCCTTCGCGAATGCGAAGGCTAATTTTTCTGGCCAGTCTCTTTCCCTTTGCGAACGCGAGGATTCTATCGCGAAGGCGAAGCTTTGAACCTCAAGCCTTCGCGAACGCGGTCACTATGTCGCAAACGCGAAACACAAAATATGCCAGCCTAATTTGCTCTTCGTGTTCGCGAGAGTACCTTCGCGAACGCGAAGAAGAACATACCGGAAGCCTGAAGTCTGCAGAAAACCAGATTTCCTAAGTCCGAAATCATCTCGTAGCCTATCTGAAACTCACCCGAGCTCTCGGGGCTTCAAACCAAACATGCACACAAGTTTTAAAATATCATACAAACTTGCTCGCGTGATCGAATCGCCAAAATAACACATACAACTACGAATCGGACACCAAATCAAAGGAAGTTTTCAAGAAAACTTTAAAACTTATATTTTTACAACCGGACGTCCGAATCACGTCAAATCAACTCCGATTCTCACCAAATTCAGCAGACAAGTCATAAATATTATAGTGGACCTATATCGGGCTCTGGAACTAAAATACGGACCCGAGGTCAATAAATCCAATATCAGTAATTTCTTAAAAATCATTAAGCTTTCAAGCTTTTAATTTTTCATCAAAATTCCATAACTTGGGCTAGGGACCTCGGAATTCGATTCCGGGCATACGCCCAAGTCCTAAATCACGATACATATCTACCAAAATTTTCAAAATACTAATCCGGATCCGTTTGCTCAAAATGTTGACCAAAGTCAACTTAGTTGAGTTTTAAAGCTCTATTTTCCATTTTAATCCATTTTTCACATAAAAAATTTCCGAAAAAATGTACGGACTGCGCACGCAAGTCGAGAAATAATAAATGGTACTTTTTAAGGTCTTAGAACATAAAATTACTTATTAAATTCAAAAATAATATTTTGGGTCATCACAGTAGAAGACATAAAGAATCAGAGAAGGCCACTAAACTTTTAAGTTGAGAAGTTAGGCAATGAATAGAGATCAAATTGTATTTGAAAGAAGGAACATAAATAAAAGACTTTATGCAGGATAATCTGAGGTGCAAGTGTAACGGTCCCAATTTCAGTCACTTTTACTCGATAACTATTTGGCAGGTTAATTAACAAGGGATGTGGCAAGATTATAGTATCAAACAAGAGGGATTTATTGAAAGTCATGTGGTTGGAAGCTCCTGAGTCTAGGATCCATATGTCAGTACTTGATGTAAAACATTTGCATGATAACAAGCTAAAATCAATGGAAAGAACAGAAGCAGAGCATGTCATTGTACCTGCAAAATTCACAGTTCCATTAGGAATACTCGAGGTCTCTCTACCATTCCTAGAGTGAAAATGCTGCAGCAGGGAAGCTAGTTGCCCATATTGTTCTTTGGTTAAGTTGACATTGGAGTTGCAGTTTCCTTCCAAGGATTTCAGCTCTTCGTGTTTGGCAGAGTTAGTCTCAGGTGCACCATGTACATTGGCCACAGTTCTCTTTCCTTTGTCAAATTTGGGATTTGAGTTGAACCCCTGAGGATATCCATGTAGCTTATAACACTTGTCTTTGCTGTGACCTAGGCGCTTACAGTAGTCACAAAAGGGACGTGGTCTGGTGATATTAGGAGAGTAGTTGCTGGGAGAGTAGTTGGTTCTAAAATTATTGTTCCTTGATGTATTAACATTGAATGAGGCAGAATCTACATGTTGTTGGCCATTTCTGAGATTGTTCCTCAAGGCACTGACATTTAAAGACGAAGAATCCATCATAACATGATTGTTCGGCTTAACTTCCCTCTGCTTCTCTTCTTGAACTAAGCAGGGAAAAGGCTTGTGCCATAGAAGGCAAGGGGTTCATCATAAGAATGCTCCCTCGCACAGTTATGTATACTTCATTCAGGCCCATCAAAAACTGAATTAAACGCCTGTCTTTTTCAGCTTTATGCATATTTTCCTTATCACCACATGTGCATTGACAAGTGCATTGTGTCTTGGCACTCAGTGTGCTCAGTTCCTCCCATAGCTTCTTCATTTTAGTGTAATAGCCTATGATGTCTAAAACTCCTTGAGAAAGGTCATTAATTTCCTTTTGGATTTGATACAATTTGGTTTCGTTGGTCAAATCGTAATGATCCTCCAACTCTCTCCACAACTCGACGACATCATTTGCATATTCAACACTATCAGCAATCTCTTTGACAAGAGAATTTAGGATCCATGACATAACCATATCGTCGCATCGTTCCCATAGTCGAAATTTCAAAGGCTCCTTCTCTGGATCTGGCCGTTTGTATTCGCCATTGATGAACCCTAATTTATTTTTGATAGAGAGGGCTCACATAACACTCCTCCTCCAGGATCGATACCCTAAACCACTGAAAAGAACTGGAACTAGCATCGCGCCAGGATTATCTGAAGGATGCATGTAAAGAGGACTATTTGTATCGACGCCAGACTCCACTTCGAGGACAGACGAGGGACTACCGAACTCAATACTCGAATCAGTGATAGCCATGAGATAGGACTCGATTTGATGAAGATAGAATCAAAAATTGAAGAGAAAAATGGCAGATCGGACAATTAAAGACAAACGCGATCTTCTAGGGCAAAACTCAAAAAGAAAAATTGGGGCAAAAGTTCAATCGACCTCACTGAAGATGATGAGGAGACAGAAGAGTGAGGTGCTAGGCTCTGATACAATGTTGAGCTGTAGATGCAGCAGATGAACCGAGCTCGAGCTCGAGCTCTAATGGTGGAGCTCTGGAAGCTTCATAGAGAGAGAGATTGAGAGAAGATATTTTGTATAAAATGAATTGTGTAAAATATATTGGTGTACTGTACAAAGTTATATACATACTAACTTTGACTGACAGCTAAGCTAAGTAGTAACTGACAACATATTTTTGCTTTGTCCTTCACTTTTGTTTGTTATTGTTTTGACTATTTCCATAAGCCGTATGCAATTATTGAGTCGGCAACGTAAAGAACATGTGTGTACGTGTGTGTGATTTGAATAGCACTAATTTGTGGACTTTTTATTAGAAATTTCAAGCTTTGCTTTTGATCTTAAGAGAATCTTTACTTCAGCTAAAATACCGTTCATCCTAGGGGTGGGCGTCGGCCGGTGCGGTGCGGTTTGCAAAGAGGTTCGGTTCGGTTTGTTCGGTGTTCCGTTATTGATTTAGTGTACTGATAACCGAACCAATATAAATTTGATTTGATGATTTTCGGTTTTGTTTGGTCGGTTTTACTTGTTGTTCCTATGATTAAAAGATAACCATATCTTTTGGATGGTTTACGTTGATAAAAGAATATATTTCTATGTTTTGATTTCTGATAGCATAGAATTTGTATGGGTTGTGAGAACTTTTAAATAAAATGGTCTAATGTCGAACATTTTAGTAACTAAAAACCTTTTGCAGCAACATCAATTGGATTCATCAGCAAGGAAAGAAAGCATCATCATCACTGCTTCCCGTGAATCGAGGTACCAACACCTATAGTTTGATCTGTATATCTCTAAGAACTCATTTGGCGTCATTTTCTCATGTGCCATGGATTTCCATGGATGAGAGATACTGCTACAACTTGGGGATTTATTTGGTACCTTAGCTTCCATCGGGTGCTCTTTCGAGCGGATCTTTTTATACAATTGCATGATAGACACAAAATCTTGGTAAGAATCATGGAAACCAACTTGGATATCACATCTGTTGGGCGAAAACTTTCACTATAGTCGAAGAAGCAAAGGGCTTTGCAAAGATAAATTTCGTTTTTTTGGTTAACGCTACCCAAAACCGATCACCGAATCACAATAGACCGAATAAATCGAACCGAATAAACCGAAATTATCGGTCGGTATTATTTAGCGTTTAACTCGACTACACACTCATAAGTTGATAAATCAGAAGTTGAGGTAACTTTATTCGGAAATTCCAAAAGGCATTACAATAAAATATAGTTTGAATCTTCCTCATACTAAAAAGGCCTGAAACCATATTACTGGCATGGCTAATTTCAGAATCAAGGACACACAAGAACGGAATTGGCCAAAGTTATTGAACAATTAAGGATTCCAAGCCTGAATCCTTATATGGTCGATGTACCTTTTTGGCAGCTCTAGTGATTGAGGGACACCCCTTTTATTTCTTCTTTGGAGGTAACATTTTTTGTTCCCCTTCTCTGTATATCTTTTTGGTGTAATATACATGGTAGGTAGGGATGAAAAACAGATGGTCCGGCTGGATATGGACGGTCGAAAACGAGTAATCCAAAAAACAGTTAAAATATCTAATTCGATTCATATTTAATACGAATAGAAAATGGATTAACTGACGGATAATATGAATATCCATATTATCCATGTCTTCTTAATATGATCAGTTTTGGGAGGATTCCTAGTCTAGGTGGGAGGGTTTAACTTTGCAAATTTTGAGTCTTTGCAAATGTAAAAGTTAAACCCATTGGTTATCCATTTTTAAGTGGATAATATAGATCTTATTCATATTTGAACTATTTTTAAAAAGTTCATTATCCAACCCTTTTTTAGTAGATAATATGAATGGATAATTATTTTTTTAATCTGTTTTGCCACCACTAATAGTAGGGGTCTAAGCCTAACCTAATCACCACAGGAGGAGAAAGCTTGGGTGGATGACTTTAATTTTAAAAAAATCTCCCTCAAACTAAAAGTATTTATAAGTTAAAAAATTATAAGTTGTAGTTCTAACTATGATATTTGGATGATTTTACCTATAAACACTTAATTTATAAATGTTGTTAGTGTCTATTAAAGACGCAGATAAATCAAAAAGCGCTTGGCCAAACATCTTCTTAAGTATCTTATTTTTCAAGTTCGATTCTTTATTATTTCTTTTTATACATATTCAAGTTTAGTTCTTTAAACCGTTCTATGTAAAATCCGGATTAATTTCACCGAAGGTCATCAAACTTATCATTTATTTCACAAAAGTCACTTATTTATTTTTCATCACTTAAAAGTCACTCAACTTTACCTTTTTAACTTAAAAGTCATTCTAGTTCAAAACCTATAAAATATCCAATAAGAAATATGACATGGCATTACATTTAATTAAAAAATCTAACAATAAAACCACATAAGCTTAAATAGACCATATCTAAGTTAGACCCATTTCTTCCTTAGCCCAATTACGGTCGGCTTTTTGAATATTAGTTTTAATTTATTTTATATGAAAAACCGATCGATTTCGGTCGGTTTCTTAAAAAATAAATTTTGAGGGATTCTAAAATAGTTTTCTGCATTTTTGCGCCAAAAGAACCGACCGAAGTCGGTCGATTTCGTAAAAAAATTAAAAAATAAAATATTTTGAAAAAATGACCGACTTCGGTCGGTTTTGGACGAATTTTTAGTAGTGAACTTCTACTATGTAATTTTATTATTGGTGTTTCTTATCAATATTTTGACTTTAATGGAATAGTAATTTGTGAAAATAGGTTCTTATTAGCTTGTTGTTCTTGTCTGTTAGTGGTACATTTATATGTTATGTGAGATTGAAGTCAGTTGGTTTTCCAAAATATTTTTTTTTGACGAAACTGACCGACTTCGGTCAGTTTTTTTTTGGCGCAATAATGTGGGAAACTATTTTAGAATCCCGAAAAATTTATTTTTTAAGAAATCGATCGAAATCGGTCGGTTTTTCATATAAAATAAATTAAAACTAATATTCAAAAAATCGATCGAAATCGGGCTGAGCAAGAAATGGGTCTAACTTAGATATGGTCTATTTAAACTTATGTGGCATTATTGTTAGATTTTTTAATTAAATGTAATGCCATGTCATATTTTTATTGGATATTTTATAGGTTTTGAACTAGAATGACTTTTAAGTTATAAAGGTAAAATTGAGTGATTTTTAAATGGTAAAAAATAGCTAAATGACTTTTATGAAATAAATAATAAGTTGGATGACCATGAGTGAAATTAACCCTGTAAAATCCCGACTTGAACTTTGAAGACCGTGACTGTTATTTAGTCCTTTTGGTATCTCCTAATGTTAATTTTATTGTATTTTTTAAGCTTTTCGCAGGCTGAACGATCGCAGTCACTAAACTTTGTTTAAAGAATAAATATCCAGCAACGGCAACCAGAGTATGCAGAACTTACTGGGGAATATATTTCTAACCAATTATAATACTAAATACTAATAATATAGGTTCTCTTGGTTTGGCTAGTATCTTCTCTTCACGTTTTACTAAAAAATTTAAAGTATATCCGGATATCCAAGTTCGAGAAACTTGACAGGTTGTTGGTTTTCTTGAGAGTCAACAGGCACATCATAAATATCTTTTTATTTTAGTATAGATAAAGAGTGTAACATCTCTGCATTTCTGTTGCTTAAGTACTACAGTATAATGTTGCATGTTGTTTAAATAAAATAAATAGTTGATTACCTAAAAACTAGACAATGAGTGGAGTAGTTGATTCTGTAGTGCCAGATCACCCATATAGTGTATTAAACTATTGGAAACTATTGATATCATATTTTATCTCCTTCCCTTTTGTGTACAAAAAATCACTCTAACATAGGGTGAATATGATCAGCTACAAGTGTGAATAATTTAACTTTATTTGCAAACTAAAATTTACGCGGAGAATAATCGTGAACACAATCTATGGTTGTATCTGCTATATATTTCACAATCGAAAACTGAAAATATATTCAGCTTTATAGGTAGCTGGTTAACGTACTCTAATGCGAGCTCTGTAGCATGGGCCTGTAACCAAAGTGGTGGCAAAAGATGTGGTGGAATATTGGGCTTTTCCAGATCATGTTGTGGCTTGGACTAAATTCTGGCTGCTTAGTTCCTAAGGAGATTATACTCTGGCATTTTTAAATTTAAATAGTTAGATAAGTGACTATTTAAATAAGCGAGGTGAAATGCGTGAGGCGTTTCACAGAGCAACCGATCGCGGGAAGGCAAGAGATGTTAAATTTGAAGTCAAAATCACCACAAAGAGAAGTGTTTTAAGAAAATTTGTAAAGTAAATATAAAGTCTTTTAGGCATTATTAAAAGTATGTTTTGAAATGTGTCAAAAGACGAAACAACTTTTAATCAAATTAAACAGGAACTAGGTCATTTTGAAAAAAATATTTTAGAATTGTAAATGATCCCGATATATAAAAGTTCACAATCACGTCTCTTTGACCGATTGCTACATCCAGCCCTCAAAATAATAATACTGAGCCCTAGATATTAGCTGGCAATGGCTTAGCAAGAGGAAGTAAAATGGCCAGAAGTTCATGCTGAGGCACAGATTTATAGAATGATATTAGCTCCAAGTGTGAGTTACATCTGAAAGGAAAGATCATACCAATTTTTTTTTCAAAACAAGCAAGATCCAGGATACATAATCAAACAAGTTATCCAAGAAGTATTTTGTAGAGGAGCAATGAAGATGAGATTAGCAAGAAATTAAGCTTGAACAACTCAACTTCTATCCTTAGAATAGTTTTGGATCCAGTTAGGCTTAGGAGGTTGTGTAGCTATATAGTAGTCAGTAATAGTTGGTTTTTTATATATGTTGTCTCTGATGTTGGGATTTGATGCCCAACAAACAGTCTTTTTTTCTTGTACATATCGTTCAGTTGGTAATTAAATCATTATTATTTACCACCCCCAAAAAAAAGAAATTGGAGCCCTAGATTAATAAGCACTTTGACCTTAATTCGATTCATCATCACTAAAAATTAATCATTAGTTCTACGCAAAGACATGGTTATTTGTGCCATCTTTCTACCGTAACGTGAAATCTGCTAGAACATGTGCAGCGGAAGCAAGCATACTATCCAGGTATCAAATACATGTAAATTAGACAATGATATAATTACGAGATTAGAAATCACTAACCTCTTGAAATCGTTGCACAGATCCTCCACAAAACAAGAATCCAGGGTTGTAGTCTTCTGCTATGGTCCTAGTAAGACCTTGGACGAAATTGCTTTGAGTGGGCAAGAACAATACAACTTTAAAAAGTGAGTTATTGAGTGAAAAATATTTTCCTTTAGTAGACACGTTTTTCAGCTAAAATTAGGGGTTCAAAAACGTGTAGGATTCTACTTATGCAAGCAGAATCCTACTCTAACTCTACCGGATGACTTTTCTCCCAAGTCACTTTTTACCCAAGTCAGTTCAGGTTTTTACTAGGCATAGCATGGACCACAGAAGTAATAAGAGGCTACTAATTATAGTATTAATTCGAAATTTTGCATGAATTAATTTCCACTATAATTAATTGCAGTTTATTCCACTAAAAAACTGTAATTGAACTCCTCAATATGAATTTCGAAAATTCACTAACATTTATTTTAACTCCCCATGTTAAGATCTCAAATACCAATTATTTAAATTAAATCACTGACAATTTAACTTAATCAACTAATTAAATTCTTTATAATTCAGCTTAAACTATTTCATGTGACGGATGCAAAATCCACCGGCCAGGTTTTCATATGAAAACTTATAAGCTTACATAAAGGGGTATCATCAAACTCATAACCGAGTCATGGATTCTATCAACTAATTATTATTTCACAAATGCTATTCGTTATTGTCCAATCTATTAGGCATACACTAACTCTGAATAGAATTGTACCTTTTGATAAATCAAAACAATAAGCAAATCATATTGATCATAATAATTATATCAAGATTAGGAGTATAAGCTCATTCAACGAATTAGAGGAAATATTTTATATATATTCAGTACAAAAATATCTTTTCTCTACTTGGTCCGTTCAATATACCCCAAGTATACTAGCATAAGAAGTCGGAGTAAAACTACTCACATAATCAAGACAAATTATACTATAATCTTGTGCTACAATCGTCAAGATATTTTGCCCAATAATATCTTCGATTGTGAACATAGTTTATTAATTATGAGAATCGACAATTTAATCTTCTGTGCATGAGTTAAAACTCCATACACTAAATTGTCTACTACATAACTAAAAGATACACATGTAACAAATGATCTATTTAAAATAGTACATTATTGAATTGAATAAATTAAATAAATAATTATTCCATAAATAATAAAATACAATACTATGTCTAAACTGTATGGCTAATAGTATATCCCGACAATCTCACACTTAGACTCATAACCATGCGTCCACAACTCGAATACCCATTCCTTCTACATGCTTGTCAAAACTCTTATGTGGCAAGCTCTTTGTAAACGGGTGTGCCAAATTGTCATCTGACGCAATCTTCAACACTCTTGCATCACCTCTCTAAGTTATGTCCCGAATTAAGTGATATTTACGCTCAATATGCTTACTCATTTTATGGCTTCTTGGTTCCTTCGAGTTTGCAACTGCATCACTATTGTCACAATAAAGTACAATTGGTGCTTGAACCGAAGGAACTACATTAAACTCTTTTAGAAAGTTCCCGAGCAAAACAACCTCTTTAGCTGCCTCAGATGCAGCCACATATTCGGCTTCCATGGTTGAATCAGAAACACATGATTGCTTGATACTCCTCCAATTTATGGTTCCACCTCCTAAGGTAAAAACATATCCTAAGGTAGATTTTCTAGAATCTCTATCTGACTGAAAATCTGAATCAGTATAGCCAATGGGTGCAAGATCACCTGAATGATAAACCAACATATAATCCCTAGTCCTTTTTAAGTACTTGATTATATGTTTAACGACAGTCCAGTGTTCTCGTTCAGGGTTAGATTGAAATCTACTAAACATGCCAACAACAAAGCAAGTATCAGGTCTAGTACATAGCATAGCATACATGAGACTCCATACAGCAGAAGCATAAGGGACCGTCTTCATCTTTTCTATCTCATCAGTCATTTTTGGGGACTGATTTTTTGACAGAGAGATTCCATGTCTAAAAGGGAGAAAGCATTTCTTGGAATCTTACATGCTAAACCTGGTGAGAATAGTATCAATATAAAGTGCTTGGGATAAGCCTAATATCCTTCGCTTGCGATCTCGCATAAGCTTGATCCCAAGGATATGTACCGCTCGTCCCAAGTCTTTCATATCAAAACACGAGGACAACCATTCCTTTACTGAATTCAACATGCTCACATTATTTCCTATGAGAAAAATATCATCCACGTACAAAACCAAAAATGTAACTTTATCTCCATCCTACTTCTTATAGACACAAGACTCATTTTCACATTGATCAAAATCGAAGGTTTTAATCGATGTGTCAAAATAAGTATTCCATACTTTAGAAACTTGTTTCAATCCATAAATGGGTTTCTTTAATTTACACAACATGTGCTCATTGCCACTTTTTATAAAACTAAATGGTTGTGCCATATAGATGCACTCATCAAGACTTCCATTAAGAAAAGCCGTCTTGACATCCATTTGCCAAATCTCATAATCGTAATGAGTATCAATGGATAAGAGAATCCTAATGGATTTAACCATGGCTACTGGCGAAAAGTTTTTCTCATAATCGATCCCTTCTTTTTAAGTAAACCCTTTTGCAACAAGCCTAGCTTTAAAAGTTTGCACTTTTCCATCCACTCCTCTCTTTTCCTTATAGATCCATCTACAACCAATGGGTTTGACTCCGGTAGGTGGTTCTACAAGATACCAGACTTGATTGGAGTACATGGACTCCATTTCAAATTTCATAACAGCAACCCATTTATCAGCATCTGTATCCTGTAGTGCTTTGTCGTAATTAAGAGGTTCTGTATTAGGCTCTTCAGGGATTCTATCATAAGATTCTCTCAAGAACGCAAATTGGAGAGGTTTTTAAATAATTCTCCTACTACGAATAGTCACTATAGGTGCAGTCTGATTTTGTTGTTGAATCACAACATCATTTTCTGGAACTGAACCCTCAATGTTATCCTCCACACTTTGCGGTGCTGGGATATCATTAACTTCTTCCTAGAGTGCAGGCTGCAGAACAATTTCAGGTTGCTCAATAATCTGAGGTTGCTCAACATTACTCCCACTACTTTGGAGTAGTGAGATGTCAGGCAATTGCTCTTGTGCATTCTGCTGCCTATTGACATTTCTCCCACTACGATAATACAGTGGTATGTCAATACTGGCTTTCGGGGATACGTTCCAGAGATGAGTCATTAGTTACTGCATAACTTAATTCCTATAAAACTAGTTTACTTCTAGGAATATGGTTCATTAAATAGTCCTGTTCTAAAAATCTGGCATTTGTCGTAACAATTACCTTCTTTTCCTTGGGACAATAAAATAAACTGCCTTTAGTTCCTTTTGGATATCCAATAAAAATGCATACTTCTGTCCTCGATTCCAATTTATTCACTTTTCCTTTAAGCACATATGCTGGACAACCCCAAACCCGAATGTGTCGTAAACTTGGCTTGCGCCCAGTCCACAATTCTGCTGGAGTTGAAGGTACTGACTTTGAAGGAACCAAATTTAGAATGTAATTTACTGTTTCTAAAGCATATCCCCAAAAGGAAGAAGGCAAATCGAAATAACTTAACATTGATCTAACCATTTCCATAAGGGTTCTATTTCTTCTTTCTGCCACACCATTTTGTTGTGGTGTTCCTGGAGTAGATAATTGAGATGTAATTCCACAATTTGATAAGTATTTAATGAATTCCGCAGAAAGGTATTCACTACCACGATCATATCGCAATGTTTTGATATATTTATCATGTCGTTTCTCCGTTTCCATCTTAAGTTCTTTGAATTTCTCAAAGCATTCAGACTTACGGTGCAATAGATAAATGTATTCATATTTTGAGTAATCATCTGTAAAAGTTATAAAATACTCAAAATCACCTCTTGCTTGTATATTCAGAGGGCCACACAAATCAGAGTGAATTAATTCTAACTTATCGCTGGCTCTATTTCCTTTTGAGGAAAAATGTCTCTTGGTCATTTTACCTTCTAAATAGGATTCGCATGTTGGCAGTGCCTCCATTTTTATTGAACTCAAAGGTCCATCAGAGACCAATCTCGAAATCCTATTTAGATTTATATGACCTAGACGTAAGTGCCATAAATAAGTTTGGCTCAATTCAGAAATACGTTTTCTTTTATGTGGCAGATTAATGTTATTTAATTCTTTTGGTTGTTGTAGCATATGAGGAGATATATCAAGAATAAAAAGGTCATGTACTCTGGCAGCAGTATAGATAAAGCATTTATTAAACTTAATAACAACAGATTTATTAGCAAAATAAACATTATAACCAACATCCATTATTTTCAAAACCGAAATCAAATTCCTTCTAATAGAAGGTACATAGAGAACATCTTTCAAAACTAAAACTCTATCACTACTAAACTAAACTCTAATATCGCCTAATGCTAAAGCTGGTGCTGGCTCGCCATTGGCTTGAAAAACGCAAACTTCATTCTCACTTAGCCGTCGCGTTTCCTGAAACCCCTGCAAAGTAGTGCAGATATGATTAGTGGTTTTTGAATCTACACACCAAAATATGGTAGAGACAGCCGCTAAACAAGTTTCAATGACATTTAAATTTGAATTACCTTGCTTATTTAACTTTGCCAGATAGGCAGGGCATTGCCTTTTGTGATGCCCTGGTTGCTTGCAATGATAGCACTTTCCTTTGGGCTTTTTCACACCAGCCGCACCTTCAGGTGCCAAAACCTTTTGAGTCTTCTTCTTTTTCTTACCGCATTTCGACTTAGAAACCGAAACTTTCTCAACATTCAGTGCCACAACTGGAGCTTGCTGTTTGATGGTAGATTCTGCCGCTTGCAGCTTATTCAACAATTTCGCTAGTGATAAATCCATTTTGTTCATATTATAGTTCAAGCAAAATTGTTGAAAGTTGTCAGGCAGAGTCTGCAGGACCATCTTAACTTGAGATTCCTTATCAATCATTGCTCCAAGGATCTCCAGTTCATTCAGAAGACCTATCATCTTCAGAACATGGTCCCTGACCGATGATCCTTCAGCCATCTTGGTGTTCAAAAGGGCTTTTATGGATGTCTGCTTAGCCGCACGATTTTGCTCACCGAACGTCTCTTTGAGACTTTCGAGCATATCATAAGCAGACCCCATAGACTGATGGTGATGTTGTAAAACATTCGCCATAGAGGCAAGAATATAACATCGCGCCATCTCATCAACCTTGACCCATTTGTCATAGGCTTTAACTTAATCATCAGTAGCATCTTCATCAGATTTTTCTGGGCACTCCTCAATAATTACAAATTTTTAACTTTCAGCAGTTAGGACAATATCAAAGTTCCTTTTCCAGTCAATATAATTTGGTCCTTCTAACTTGTTTTGGTTCAAAATTGAGGTAAGTGGGTTGAATGAAGACATGGTTAATTTGAGAGATATTCATGGGTGAACCTAGTGCTCTGATACCATATTGTCACGACCCAAAATCCATTAAAGGCCGTGATGGCGCCTAACACCACTGTCAGGCAAGCCAACCATAATTAATTAACTAAATTACCCATTTTAGTATTTTTAAAATCGAAATTTCTTCAATTAAGTAGTAAAGATAAAACTCATAGTGTAAGTGATAAATATTTTAGCAACTAAATTTCTAAACAATTCATAACCACTCCCAAAACTCGGTGTCACAAGTGCATGAGCATTTACTAGGGAGTTAAAATAAAGTACAATATCTGTCCGGAATACAAATTAGACAGAAAAATATAAATAACTCTGAAAGAGACTCTGTTGGCTGCGGATCGTAATACAGAATGCAACTCACCTAAGTCCCTACATTTTAACCATACCTTTGCGCCAACAAGGTAGCTAGTCATATATGTACCTGCACAATAAAATGTACAGCAAGTGCAACATGAGTACGTAAACAATATGTACCCAGTAAGTATTAAGCCTAATTTCGAAGAGGTAGAGACGAAATGATCGACTTTGACACTCACTAAGGGTTAATAATAACAATTGAAATAAAAATAGAAATATCTAAATCAACATGATTCATAGGGTTAACAATAATTTTATTTAATCAAGAGAAATAATTAAATTCCTTCAAATGTAACAATTCTCAATCTATTAATTAAATTCACAAGCTGCAATTAAAATAGCAAAGAATCATGTTATTATTATTATTATTATTATTATTATTATTATTATTATTATTATTATTATTATTATTATTATTATTATTATTATTATTATTATTATTATTATTATTATTAGGCACAATTTCTGCCGAGGTCGTACGGCCCAATCCAGAGTGTCGTGTACACTGCCAAGGGATGTGTGGCGTGATCCATAGATGCATCTATACTGTCGAGGCATTCGGCCCGCTCCACAAGAAAGGAGGATATTTTCTTATGTACCTCCGGAAGGAGAGTGTATTCATTATAAGATTAATTCGAGAGGATGAACAATTTCTTTTAATAATTAATTAATTAAAACAGAAAATTGAGTATATGAGATTTCCATATTTTACTAACTTTCCCTAACAATTCACAATATATTTCAAATAATTTAATTAAATAAAAAATACAATTTACATACGTAATTCATGATTTGAGTCTTAAACTACCCGGACTTTAGCATAAATAGTAGCTTCGTACGGACTCTCGTCACCTCATGCGTACGTAGCCCCCACAATTAGCAACAGTTATTAATTTAATCACATATGGGGTATATTCCCCCTCACAAGATTCGACAAGAGATTTACCTTGTCTCAAAGTCCACTTTTCGGTCAAAATGCCGCGTAAAAACCTCAATTAGCTGCCGAAAAATTTGAAACTATCCAAAAGTTATATAAAATAATTAATACATATTCAATAATTCGAAATTCATCTATTAAATAAATTACCCTATCCAAAATGGTAAAATTCCTAAAATTCACACCGGGCCCACGTACCCGAATTCCGGAAATTTGTTGATAAAAACGTTACCTGTAATCTCAAGAACTCAAATATATAATTTTTATCCAATTCCATAACTATTTTCGTGGTTAAAATCTCCTTTTTATAAAAATATAGGTTTTTCATCTAAACCCTTGATTTCAAGATTTACCGGTTATAATCTATCCATAATCTATGAATTTAACTCAAAGTGTGTAGAATTAACTTACTTTCAAGTTGCTAGTTGAAATCCCCTCTCGAAAAGCTTCAAAATCGCCCAAAAATGGAGGAAACACAGACAAAAATGGCTCAGCATCGCCCCTTTTTAACATTCGGCCCGAACAACGTTTTCTAACCTTCGGAGGGCTAGCCGCACCTGTGGTTCCGCACCCGTGGAAAACCATCGCAGGTGCGAGATTTCTCTTCTTGGCTAGGCTCCGCACCTGCGGACAAGGGGGTCGCTTTTGCACATCCGCAGGTGCGCCCCGGAGTCCGCTTCTGCGCCAATGCCTCCCTCCCTCTCTTTCGCATCTGCGGTTTGGGGCTCACTTCTACGAGCTCGCACCTGCGGCTGCCTATGCGCAGGTGCGGTTGCAGCAGAAGCCTGATGCAACAGCTGCTCTTCAAAAATCCAACCTTAGTCCGAGCTTCATCCGGTTAACACCCGAGGCCCAGGGCCCCGCCCGAACATACCAACAAGTTTGAAATCATAAAATGGACTCGCTCGAACCCTCGGGACGTGTAAAACAATATCAAAACTAAGACTCATACCCAAAATCAAATTGATTCAACTTAGAAATTTTAAATTCTTCAAACTTACTCCAAACGCACCGAAATATACTTATACTACTCGGAATGACACCAAATTTTGCGTGCAAGTCTTAAATCACCATACGGACCTACTCCAATTTTCGGAATCAGATTCCGAACCCGATATTAAAAAGTCCACTCCCGGTCAAACTTCTTAAAAACCTTCAAATTTCTAACTTTCGCCAAATGACTCCGAAATGACCCACAGACCTCCAAATTAACATCCGGACGCGCTCCTAAGACCAGAATCACAATACGGAGCTATTCTCAGGCTTGAAATTTCAAACGGACCTCGATTACACTAAAACCTACTCCAAACCAAATTTAAAGAACATTAAACCTTCAAATAGTTGATTTTTACTATTAATCGCCAAAACGCTCACAGGTTGTCAAAAACTTGATTCGAACATACGCCCAAGTCCAAAATCATCATACGAACCTATTGGAACCGTCAAATCCCGATTCCAAGGTCGTTTACTCAAAATATTGACCGAAGTCAAACTTGGCCTTTTAAGGCCAAATTAAGGAACCAATTATTCCGATTTCAACCCGATCACTTCCAAATTCCGAACCAACCATCTCCGCAAGTCATAATTTAATTAAAGCACATACGGGGAGTCTTATTTAGGGGGAACGGGGTTCTAATAGACAAAACGACCGGTTGGGTCGTTACATTCTCTCTCACTTAAATATACATTCGTCCTCTAACGTGCTAAGGACTGTTCCGGAGTTGTCCAAAATCACTATTTAACACTTCGAGCACCTACTCATGCTACCACACCCAATTGAGAACATTAGCTCAAGCAAATCTAAAGATTCTCCTCTTTATTTAGGTAATTAAGCCTTAGAGCCCAATTCTAACATCCAGAATTTCTCCACCCTACCTGTTTCCAACCTACGAACACTGTATCAATTACTACACGACACCTCAATATTGGATTGCATACCTTTGTTGAATTTAGACCATGCAGCGCACCATTCACATGACCATAATAACATCCTCCGATAACAATAGCCGAAACTCTACGAATCTAATGTTCATAACGCACCTCATGATACATATAAGTCCTGTTCTAACTCTTGAAATGCTTCCACGATGGAAGAAATGTGTAGAAATTCATAACCAACTGTCGAGTCAACAAATTATTGAGTTTCTCCTTCTGACAAGAACCATTGTCTCATTATGAACCAAATAACGATATTTGCTCTTTAATATGTTTTCATAAAATCTGCTCGCACTAATCCCAGGTCCAATAATCTCGTCTCCCCCAACATGAGCTACTCAGGCAATAAGCCACCTCAGATACTGCCAAAAAACCTCCTATGATGCCACAATGTGCCCAACGACTACAAACTCGAATGTGATACATTAAGAAAATGAACTCTGAAAAGATCTACTCAAACCGCGTAACTAATTTAATAACTGAAAAGATGTCATGAATCTTTTTCAGAAAATGTGAACAAAACATACATGAATAAATATAGGAAAATGTGCCCAATATCACGCTATTTTGAAGTGCAACCCAATTCACATATACTACCCGTGGCGGTGTGTCACCCGATCCAACCATGTTACCCATGGCGGCGTGCCACCCGATCCACACACAATAATCTAAAGAAAACGCACCTCGAACTGTAACGCTTATACTCACGAATGCCTGAATATCAATCATAAGCACGCCAAGTGCATAATGTAAATCATGGGGAGACGGGTAGCGTCATACGCCATGAAACTCAAGCACAACTAAGGTGCAATATATGATCTGTATCTCGAGAGCCATCCTGCTCGCATAACACCACCGCTGTGCGGGAACTCAACCCATTGCACAAATAATCAAGTCATCTCACAGTCCACATGGCACAATAAAGTATCACATGAAATAGCTGGCAAAGAAATTAACATCCCACGCCCGAATATTCTTCCATAAGGAATGCTATACTGAATGAACACATCCAGGCTGGTGTAGAGTACACATCCACATTTGGACCCATCAACAGACCTCAAACCGATTTAATCATACCATGCTTGGGTAAATAATCTCTCAAGGATCCACAATGACCCTTTTTCCATGACACGCAAGAACAACCGTCGAATTCGAAACAAACTTTCACAATTCTCATCCAACTGAATAGAGCACCCTTCAAGCATAAATTCTTACATTGGCGATAGCATCAAAATCTCCATATTTGGTTATTAAACATTTAATCAATCAAGTGACTACTTGTCACACTTATGCAATCTTCCCGTGGAATACGCTCCCACGACCTTCCGCAACAGATAACAAGTCTGCACATCTATACCACCGGCCATACTAATGTTGTAAGGAGAATCAATGATTCGCAAATCAATACACAAAGCCTCTTACACATAACACCGATCTCAGGTGATGCTGAAGAAAATACCAGTTTGTTCTAAACATCTTAATCCTTCCCTGCTCGTCCGAGCTTGTGACATCCCTGTCAATACCGAACTGCAACCTTGATCCTCAACTTTCAAATTTCGTGTCATTCACTGCACCTATGATGTCGCTACGCGATAATACATGTATTCACCATAACCCTTGAACTACTAGTAAAATTAAACACTTTACTGGCTAGAAACCTTCCACTTAGCATCATTTCAGAAGGGCCAATGCAACACGCAATCGAATTTCCCCAAATAGTAGAAAAAGACACAACCTCAAACCGTGATCTCAACCGTCATAACTCTTCCGGACTCCATTTGCACAACAAGGCCATTTGAATCAACTACCTCCAAATAAATCAAATTTCGGCGGCCGTCAAGCCTTGCACGTACCGCTACAACCACTTGTATAACTTAACACGCTGAAGGAACTGATCATCGTCACCATCATGCCAATTCATCCATTGCTAACCAATCCCGCTTCTTCCAATTTATTCTCTACTTGCCTTAGAAATAGTAACAATAGCTCCATTCCAACGTAACGAACCAAATCTGCACTCGTCCTGAGTGACCCCATTTCACGGGACCACATTGTCTTAAAATCCACAAACCATCTCATACCCTCCTTGTGCGCACATTCGCATCTTCAACTGATACGCCTATTCTAATATTTCCTTTATGAATCTGAAGTCATTTTCTCCCATTCCTCCATTGCTACACCGCAGACCAAAGGTAACATAGAACACCCCAAACCCTTTTCAAAATATGCTACAAAAGCTCGATACTTAACCATACTACAGGCTCGAAATCCTTAGGCATCGTACTTTAACATTTTGAATCCACTAGGACCATTGTTGAGAGTCACCCATTCCGACCTAGTCCCAAATATAATCAACTCCAAGGCTCTGCTAGCAGTTGAACACTCTCTCAAAGAAGCACCCCGCCGAATTACTTTTCTTGTACATCACATCAACACGAAGCATAGACTCTGAGTCTTTCCAAAACCTTAATATGAATCGATAAGGCCAAATATAGCACACATTCCCCAAATACTTTGCTCAAATTACCACCGACGTTTTCTTTCCTTAGTCGTAATATCCCACCAATCCATCGATAACAAGAAACCTCATAAGTAGACAACTATGCAATTGAATCCTAGACGGTGGGACTCTCCCACTTGGCTTGAAGCTACAATTACATAATATTAAGCCCGTAACTATTCATCCTCCTTATTTACCATGATCCCGCGCCGTTATCTGCCAAATTCTCAAAATCCTTTCGTTAAGCTGTCCCCGAACATTCTGAACCATCAACCACAATCACTTATTCGACCTCTTAACGGGTAACCAGTAAAATTCTTCGTAGAAGCTCCATCAACACCATACAACCGCTAACCTGCTCATATGAGATATCCCACATGTGGAAATTCTATGCTGACATCCTCCCACAACGCTGCACCAAATAATTTTACCACGAAACTAATAAATCATCCCGAGCCCATGCTTGTTCACCAGTTGTACAAGTCTGTTCACTCCTCGTTGACATCGATTAAAGGTGCAATGATACATCCCAACCCGAAGTCATGTTGCATTCCTCTTCATATCAGGCAAACCCATTTTTGTCGCATCCAATCTTCCCCTAGTATAACAACCAACATTCCAAATTAAGTCTGTAAACCAAGTCACTGTCCACCATGAATCCCAAATCACTCCAAACTTTCCTTAAGACGTGTAGTTATCCTACCCCGTAACCCATATGCTACCTTGCCACTCTCCCACTTTGGTCAAACCATCTCCTTTAAGCAACTACTCGACTTCTATTTCTCACACTTGGTCTTCTAGGAACTCAACCACCATAAGACACCTCTCACATGTCCTTCCTCATCCTTTGCTGCCCAGTTGTTGCCTTAACTCAAAATCCATCTCTGTAGCACTTGAACCAATAGGTTGTTACCAGCTTTAAACCTCTCCGAAGATCATCCTTCTCGAGCCATCAACACTAGGGACACCGATTCGATCCTGAACCGCTGCACACCGCGATTTCTGACAACTGCTTCCCCAACACAAATTCCTAACACCTCGCCGTGAAGGCGAGTTAAAGAAAACCATAACGCCGGCGAACCTTAACGCATTTAACAAGGCGATGACACCACATCACAATTGAAAACTCTACCATGCTCGAAAATATCAACCCTCATTACTCCATCAACCCCATACCTGAACATTCATAATGCGATTACCTTTCCTTTGTTGGAATTAAACGTCGAACCTCTATATCATGTACTGAGAATAACCTTCTTTCAAGTCGTTCACTGCGTCGGCACATAAACGAGCACCCTGCCATTACATCAATTCCGCGAGATAATAACTCAAGAACATCGTAGCAACCTATGCGTAGCCTCAAAACCATCCGAAATATAGCTACTAAGCTAAAATGACAGAATATCGTTCTGCAAGGCGACGACAATAGCCCAATCAATTACGCAGGGAGAAACATCCTGCACCACATCTGTAGTATCATTAAAATTCCTCAATTCTCGATCTATAATAAGTGTTCCACGTCGCATAAGATTGAATAGGAAAGAAACTAAGGCATAAGCCTTAAAGGAATTAAATCGCACGATGAGGAATCAAGAAGGGAACTGCTCCTAATAGCCCTGTAGCCTCTCGAAGATAAGTACAGACGTCTCCGTACCGATCCGCAAGACTCTACTAGACTTGCTCATGACTCGCGAGACCTAGGTGAACCTAGTGCTCTGATACCATATTGTCACGACCCAAAATCCATTAAAGACCGTGATGGCGTCTAATACCGCTGTCAGGCAAGCCAACCATAATTAATTAACTAAATTACCCATTTTAGTATTTTTAAAATTGAAATTTCTTCAATTAAGTAGTAAAGATAAAACTCATAGTGTAAGTGATAAATATTTTAGCAACTAAATTTCTAAACAATCCATAACCACTCCCAAAACTCGGTGTCACAAGTGCATGGGCATTTACTAGGGAGTTAAAATAAAATACAATATCTGTTCGGAATACAAATTAGACAGAAAAATATAAATAACTCTGAAAGAGACTCTGTTGGCTGCAGATCGTAATACATAATGCAACTCACCTAAGTCCCCACATTTTAACCACACTTCTGTGCCCACAAGGCAGCTAGATATATATGTACCTGCACAATAAAATGTGCAGCAAGTATAACATGAGTATGTAAATAACGTGTACTCAGTAAGTATCAAGCCTAATCTCGAAGAGGTAGAGACGAGATGGTCGACTTTGACACTCACTAAGGGTCAATAATAACAATTGAAATAAAAATAAAAATATCTAAATCAACATGATTCATAGGGTTAACAATAATTTTATTTAATCAACAGAAATAATTAAATTTCTTCAAATGCAACAATTCTTAATCTATTAATTAAATTCACAAGCTGCAATTAAAATAGCAAAGTATCATGTAATTATTATTATTATTAGGCATGATTTCTGCCGAGGTCGTACGGCCCGATCAAGAGTGTCGTGTACACTGCCGAGAGACGTGCGGCATGATCCATAGATGCATCTATACTGCCGAGGCATTCTGCCCGCTCCAAAAAAAAGGAGGATATTTTCTTATGTACCTCCGGAAGGAGAGTATATTCATTATAAAATTAATTCGAGAGGATGAACAATTTCTTTTAATAATTAATTAATTTAAACAGAAAATTGAGTATATGAGATTTTCATCTTTCACTAACTTTCCCTAGCAATTCACAATATATTTCAAATAATTTAATTAAATAAAGAATATAATTTACACACGTAATTCATGATTTGAGTCTTAAACTACCCCGGACTTTAGCATAAATAATAGCTACGTGCGGACTCTCGTCACCTCGTGCATACGTAGCCCCCACAATTAGCAATAATTATTAATTTAATCACCTATGAGGTAAATTTTCTCTCACAAGAGTAGACAAGAGACTTACCTTGTCTCAAAGTCCTCTTTCCGGTTAAAATTTCGCATAAAAACCTCAATTAGGTGCCGAAAAATTCGAAACTATCAACAAGTTATATAAAATAATTAATACATGTTCAATAATTCGAAATTCATCTATAAATAAATTACCCTACCCAAATTGTGTAGAATTTACTTACCTTCATGTTGCTAGTTGAAATCTCCTCTCGAAAAGCTCCAAAATTGCCCAAAAATGGATGAAACACGGACAAAAATGGCTCAGCCTCGCCCCTTTTTAACATTCTGCCCGAACAGCTTTTTCGCACCTGCGCAGGGCTAGCCGCACCTGTGGAAAACCCTCGCAGGTGTGAGATTTCTCTTCTTGGCCAAGCTCCGCACCTGCGGACAAGGGGGTCGCTTCTGCGCATCCGCAGGTGCGCCCAGGAGTACGCTTCTGCGCCAATGCCTGCCTCCCTTTCTTTCGCATCTGCGGCTTGGGGCTCGCTTCTGCGTGCTCGCACCTGCGACTGCCTATGCACAGGTGCGGTTGCAGCAGAATCCTAATGCAACAACTTCTCTTCAAAAATCCAACCTTGGTCACCCAAGGCCCCCGGGGCCCTGCCCGAATATACCAACAAGTTTGAAATCATAAAACGGACTCGCTCAAACCCTCGGAATGTGTAAAATAACATCAAAACTAAGAATCATACCCCAAACCAAATTGATTCAACTTAGAAATTTCAAATTCTTCAAACTTATTTCGAACGCGCCGAAATATACTTATACTACTCGGAATGATACCAAATTTTGCGTGCAAGTCTTAAATCACCATACGAACATACTCCAACTTTCGGAATCGGATTCCGAACCCGATATTAAAAAGTTCACTCCCGATCAAACTTCTTAAAAACCTTCAAATTTCTAACTTTCGCCAAATGATTCCGAAATGACCCACGGACCTCTAAATTAACATCCGGACGCGTTCCTAAGACCAGAATCACAATACGGAGCTATTCCCAGGCTCGAAATTTCAAACGGACCTCGATTACTCTTAAACCTACTCCAAACTAAATTTAAAGAACATTAAACATTCAAATAGTTAATTTTTACTATTAATCGCCAAAACGCTCCCGGATTGTCAAAAACTCGATTCGAACATACGCTCGAGTACGAACCTATTGAAACCGTCAAATCCCGATTCCGGGGTCGTTTACTCAAAATGTTGACCGAAGTCAAATTTGGCGTTTTAAGGCCAAACTAAGGAACTAATTGTTCCGATTTCAACCCTATTACTTTCAAATTTCGAACCAACTATCTCCGCAAGTCATAAATTAATCAAAGCACATACGGGGAATCATATTTAGGGGAACTGAATTTTAACAGACAAAATAACTGGTTGGGCCGTTACAAATTAAATTCAAAATAGCACATTACAGATATAACCATGCTCATTGAACAGTTAGATTCGTTAGGGAAACTTAACTATTCATGCAAAATATATGAGTTATATAAGATATTTACTCCATAAATTAAAACAGGACCAACTCAAATGGAGAGTAAACTGTTAATTTAAGATAGGTAAATATCACTTTTATAAACTCTAGTTTTCATTGAATCAATAAGTAACTCAGTTGGAGAGTTAATACAAGTAATCAAATAACTAGAGGCAAAACTAAAGTAATCATCTATAATGAACTTATCCGATGTGTAAGAATACCTATGTCAACATATAAATTCATTATATTACTGTAAAACATGATTGGAAACCATGGGAATTGAACCCTACCATCACTGCTTTCTTAAAAAAAAGTTTATTATTATTTTTTCTTTTCAGAAAATAGAAAAATGATCAAAACCCCATCTAAACGACCCTGAATGCCCAAAAATTGACGTACGTCATGAGCAAAGCTGATGTGTATTGCTCACTGGGTCGTTTCTGATGAACCTACCAAATTTGAGGTCAATCGGAGTTCGACAGAATTTCAAAATTTCAAATTCATGACCTATTTGTAGAATTCTGTTTTTGGCTTTTTTAGGGTTTTGATTATTTTGACTCGTTCAAATCACATAATATACTTATGTATGTTAATTCATGATTTAGAACTCACAATAATAGTATTATTACAGTGTTATATGAAAAAAACTATTTTCGAACAAAATTATAAAAAACAGAATGTTTTTCACCCGTTCAAAACGTCACCCTTCAAAATTCCGTATATTAATCCATAATTTTAGAACTAATAGTATTCAAAATAGCCACATTTTAATTAAAACAACACTGTGATTATAGACAAAAACGCAACTAAAACAGATTGTCAATATAACACCATTATTTATGTATATATTAATCCATAATAACAGAATTAATAGTACTTTGAAAACAGTCACGTTTTTATTAAAATAACACTTTAACAAAAACGTAATAAAACAGATTGTCATTAAATATAACACCTCTGTTTATGCATATGTATATTAATTCATAATTTCAGAATTTAAATACTAATAAATTCAGTCACGTTTTTGACATAGAATAATCGTACCAAACACGTATCATTAAACAACATATTTTAATATTACTGTATTCATGCTGTATTACATTATCAAGTTAGATGTAAGACAACGTTTGATGCCAATTGTTAGGAACATGCGCATCGGAAGCAAGCATACTATCCAGGCATAAAATACATGTAAACTAGACAATGATACAATTATGAGATTAGAAACTACTAACCTCTTGAAATCGTTGCACAGGTCCTCCACAGAGCAAGAATCTACGGTTGCAGTCTTCTGCTATGGTCCTAGTAAGACCTTGGACGAAATTGCTTTGAGTGGGCAAGAACAATACAACTCTAAAAAGTGAGTTATTGGGTGAAAAATATCTTTATTTAGTAGACACGTTTTTCAGCCAAAATTAGGGATTCAAAAACGTGTAGGATTCTGCTTGTGCAAGTAGAATCCTACTCTAACTCTATCGGATGACTTTTCTCCCAAGTCACTTTTTACCCTAGTCAGTCCAGGTTTTTACTAGGCATAGCAGGGACCACAGAAATAATAAGATGTTACTAATTGGAAATTTTGCATGAATTAATTCCCGCTATAATTAATTGCAGTTTATTTCATTAAAAAACTGCAATTGAACTCCTCAATATGAATTTCGAAAATTCACTAATACTTATTTTAACTCCCCATGTTAAGATTTCAAATATCAGTTAATTAAATTAAATCGCTGATAAATTAACTTAATCAACTAATTAAATTCTTTATAATTCAGCTTAAACTATTTCATGTGACGGATGCAAAATCCACCGGCCAGGTTTTCATATGAAAACTTATAAGCTTACATAAAGGGGTATCATCAAACTCATAACCGAGTCAAGGATTCTATCAACTAATTATTATTTCACAAATGCTATTCGTTATTGTCCAATCTATTAGGCATACACTAACTCTGAATAGAGTTGTACCTTTTGATAAATCAAAACAATAAATAAATCACATTGATCATAATAATTATATCAAGATTAGGAGTATAAGCTTATTCAATGAATTAGAGAAAATATTTTATATATATTCAGTACAAAAATATCTTTTCTCTACTTGGTCCGTTCAATATACCCCAAGTGTACTAGCACAAGAAGTCGGAGTAAAATCATTCCCATAATCAAGACAAATTATATTATAATCTTATGCTACAATTGTCAAGATATTTTGCTCAATAATATCTTCGATTGTGAACATAGTTTATTAATTATGAGAACCGACAATTTAATCTTCTGTGCATGAGTTAAGACTCCATATAGTAAATTGTCTACTACATAACTAAAGGACACACATGTAACAAATGATCTATTTAAAATAGTACTTTATTGAATTGAATAAATTAAATAAATAATTATTTCGTAAATAATAAAATACAATACTATGTGTAAACCACATGATTAATAGTATATCCCAACAAAATGGACACTGAAAATCCACAAAGTAGGTTGCATTTGAACAAAAGTTCACACAATCTTACGATTTGGGTAGGCCATATAATTAGAATTGCATGTCACAATCTAACAAACTTATGTACCTTCATATATAGTCTGCATCTAGATATGATTATCTAAACTTTAATCGTCCCAAATTCATCCCCATCTTCTCCAAAAGTCACAAGTTGGGTACGTGGAGCCTAAGCTGAGGTCTCCTTTTGGCGTTTTGGGCTTTTAAGTTTTAACCATGGCATACATAATATTGTGATAAAGGTACAAAAAGCTACTAAGGGGACGTTTCCCATCCCCTCTTTGTTATTATTATTATTATTATATAAGAATTTTCATATAGCTTGCTGACTGTATGGAAGGTTTAACCTTTTACCCAAGCAAGGGCCTGTCTTAATCTAATACATACTTTTATTGAGTCCATGTGTCTAGCGGTTCTAACCGTGAAAAGAAGATGCCCTTTTTCAATACATTTAACGGGCTAAGGTTCACGGCTTGCTAGACGGAGCCACTAAGGCAAAGCCAATAAGAGTAGTGCTAGATTAGACTGTACCACCATCTCGCAACCAAGCCAAGAAACTATATAATTTTTTTTTATATTTTGATAGAAGTCAGATCTTTCATGGTATATATAGGAGAGAAGTTAGATATTCAACGTAGATATGAAATCTCTTAGCCGGACATAGTCACGGCCAGAGAGGAGAGACTAGAGAAGAGACTTGAAAATAAAGTAAAATAAATACCTCTTGAGACCGGGATGCAAGGCCTGAATGCGATGAACTGAAGATTTTATTTACTTCAATAAGATAGTAACTACAATAGAGAGAGAGATTTACAAGAGAGAGAGAGTTTGGCTGATGCCTCTCTCAAAAACAAAACGATCCTATATATAGAAAAGAAAAAAAACAGAAAGAATCTATGCACAGTAAAGTGGGTCCCATATATGGGTCCCTTATACAGTGTATTTATTGTGTATATAGTGTTTCTACTATATAAACCGTGTATCTACTATTTAGTGGGGTCCTCGGTGGCGGCTTCACTGTTGATCATACTCCACATTTTTCTAATTCTTTCATCTGCTGGATGAAATCTTCCGCATTTTCTACGGCTTCATCAGATAATATCTTCTCTGATTGAATAGGCTGGGAATCTTCTACAATAACATTGTTGCTTGTTTCACTCCGCATTGAAGTGTCAGATTTTTCATACTGGTTAATAGATTGAAGCAAGTTTCTTTTTACTTCTTCCAAATACTTATTAATCATCTCATCTTTATCTCCTTCTTGAAAAGAGATTCTTCTAGCAATATGCTTGACTGAGCTATCATCTTTTATTCCCTTCTGGGGAGCTGCTGAGTATTCTTGGATTTTTGCTTCAATAGAATCCAAGAGTTCTTGATCGTATAACCTTTTTGTTTTGGGATCTTTTTTCATTAATTTATCCCAAAAATTATTGTAAAATGTCCTATATAAGCAAGAAATTTATTTTTCTGTGAATCCCAGCCCTGGAGTCCATTTATGAATCCATGGAATAGAGAACTCTTTAAAGAAATATATTTGGTCAATTTTTTCTAAATAGCAGATATGATCCTGCGTAGTATAATTCATTCAAATATGGCAAAACTTTAGTCCATTCTTTGTATAACATAAGAAATATGTCAGGTAATATGTTTATGTCTATCATTATTATAATAAAGCACTTTACCAAAGGTTTGGATATAATCCCAATATGTGAAATTCATATGAGTTTTGTTAAGGCTATCTGTTTTTCTTTCC
Organism: Nicotiana tomentosiformis; assembly: GCF_000390325.3. Classification (NCBI taxonomy): domain Eukaryota; kingdom Viridiplantae; phylum Streptophyta; class Magnoliopsida; order Solanales; family Solanaceae; genus Nicotiana; species Nicotiana tomentosiformis. Next base: position 66,129,543 of record NC_090817.1, read on the forward strand.
TCGTGGAAATTCCCCAATCTTCAACAGATATAATCTGTTTAATAATAATTTTTGAGAAGTTATAAACATTCTCATCCGTGCTATAACCGGAAAAGTACTGAAATTCTGCACTACCTGTACTGGTAAGAATGGTCTCATAATAAGAACGAATTTTGTATGACTCACCCGGATAATATAATCCATTAATTAGATACCTTTGGAATATCTTCCATGGCTCATCTTTTCTCTGTATCTTAGAAATTTCTAAAAGAAATCTCATTTCTTTTTTAAGTATTTTTTCATAGGACTTGATATCATCAGTGTCCTCTTTGGCAATTGAACCAAGTATCTTTATTAGAAGTTAATAACCGTCTTATAAATAAAAATACAACTCTAGCAAGAAATTCTTCTTTCGATGATTTAAAAGTTAAAATTGAAAGTTTAAAAAGGGAGATTAAATCTCTTAAACAAAATCAAATGATTTGTGATTATAGAATTATTCAGATCGAGAAAATCAATTCTCTAGCTGAGAAATCTAATGATAAAAATAAAGGTATTTCTAAAAATGATATTGAGGAAAAACCTATTAGACTTGATTCTAAACATGATATGTTTTTAGGAATGATGCAAATTGTTACTGCCCATAAATGGTATATTAAATGTACTATTCTAATTGATAATAGTTTTTCGATTATAAATATTGCTATGATTGATAGTGGAGCTGATGTTAGCTACATTCAAGAAGGTTTAGTACCTACTAAATATTTTCAAAAAACTACTCATATGGTTAGATCTGCATCAGGACATACTTTAGATATAAAGTATAAATTGCCTAATACGGGTATTTGTCAGAATAAAGTCTGCATTCCTCACTTCTTTTTCTTGGTTAAAAATCAGTTATACTCTTCAATTATACTTGAAACACCTTTTATTAACGCTATTTATCCTTTTACTAGCATAGACTCGAAAGGTTTTATAGCTACTTATAAGAATAAAAGAATAAGTTATACTTTTGTTACCGATCCCGTAACTAGAGATATAAATGCTTTAATTGATATGAAGCAAAGTCATATTATTTCGTTACAATTAGAATTATTTAGTATGAATATCTTTAATTCTTTAAAATCCACTAAAGTACAGGAAAAGATTAAATTGATTTTCGAACAAATTGTTATTGATATTTGTGCTGAGCATCGTAGTGCTTTTTGGAATCGAAAAAAGCATATTGTCACTCTTCCATATGAAGATAATTTCTCTGAGGATGATATTCCTACTAAATCTTGACCTTGTCAGATGAACGCTGAATTGGTAGAATTCTGCAAAAAAGAGATTGATAATTTATTACAAAAGGGTTTGATAAAACCCTCAAAATCTCCTTGGTCTTGCACAACTTTTTATGTTAATAATGCTGCTGAAAAGGAACGTAGTGTTCCTAGATTGGTTATTAATTATAAACCTTTAAATAAATATTTAAAGTGGATAAGGTATCCCATCCCCAACAAAAAGGATTTATTAGCAAGATTATATGATGCCAATATATTTTCGAAATTTAATTTAAAATCTGTTTATTGGCAGATTCAAATATTTAAAGAGCATCCTTATAGAACTGCTTTTAATGTTCTATTCGGGCAATATGAATGGAATGTTATGCCTTTTGGTTTAAAGAATGCCCCTTCTGAATTTTAAAAAATCATGAATAATATCTTTAACCCATATCTAGATTTCATCATTGTTTATATTGATTACATTTTGATATTCTCTAAAACATTTGAAATGCATATTAAGCATCTAGATATCTTTAAAAGAATTGTTATACAAAAATGGTTTAGTTATTTCAAAACCAAAAATGAGTTTATTTCAAACAGATGTTAGATTTTTAGGACATAATATTTTCCAAGGAAAAATTATTCCTATTCAAAGATCGATTGATTTTGCATCAAAGTTTCCTGATGTTATTACTGACAGAACTCAATTACAGAGATTTTTGGGAAGTTTAAATTATATATCCCTATTTTATAAAATATTATCTCGTGATTTAGCCCCATTATATGATAGGCTAAAGAAGGATCATAAAAAACCTTGGACTGATAGTCATACTACTTTGGTTAAAAATATTAAACAACGTGTTAAGTCTTTACCTTGTTTAACTCTTGCTAATCCAGCATGGCAAAAAATTATTGAGACAGATGCATCTAATATTGGCTATGGTGGGATTTTAAAACAAGTTAATCCCAACGATAATTGTGAATATCTGATAAGATTTCATTCTGGAAAGTGGACTGAAGCCTAGAAAAAAATATGCTACTATGGCTCATGAAACATTAACTATTGTTAAATGTGTTTTAAAATTTCAGGATGATTTATACAATCAAATTTTTTTAATAAAAACTGATGCTCAATCTGTTAAATATATGTTTAACAAAGATTTTAAACATGATGCTTCGAAATTAATATTTACAAGGTGGCAGGCTCAATTAGCCCCTTTTAATTTCGAAATTCAGTATAAAATGGGAATTGATAATTCTCTTCCTAATTTCTTATCCCGTGAATACTTAAATTAATCATGAATTTCTATAAAATATTTCTAAATGAGAAAACGTTAATCACTATTTTGAAAGTGGTTAAGTTATATAGAGACTTACAAAGTCTTATGATTGATAAAGTTATTCATGACATTGTCGAAGAAGAATTTTCTATTCATGATTATTCTGAAGAAATTAGACATGATATGGAAGATTATTTATCTGAATAAAAATAAATTATTATGTTTGCAGCATGGACCCTCCGTGGGCCAGAGATAGAGGCAGAGGCAGAGGGGGAAGATCATCCCCAGGAAAATCATATTCTCAAGGCTCATCATACGGATCCTCATCTAACTCCAAGTGATAAAAATGGGGAAAAAAGGCTTAACTAATGAGAAGATATCTTCCTTCTATTCATCTGGAAGATATTCCAGAGGACAACCCGTGATACGGTCTTTTGCAGGCATACTTAGCTGCTCAAAAGCAAGGTGATACATTTGCTTCAATTGCCAAAGAGGACACTGATGATATCAAGTCCTATGAAAAAATACTTAAAAAAGAAATGAGATTTCTTTTAGAAATTTCTAAGATACAGAGAAAAGATGATTCATAGAAGATATTCCAAAGGTATCTAATTAATGGATTATATTATCCGGGTGAGTCATACAAAACCCGTTCTTATTATGAGACCATTCTTACCAGTACATGTAGTGCAGAATTTCAGCACTTTTCCGGTTATAGAACGGATGAGAATGTTTATAACTTCTCAAAAATTATTATTAAACAAATTATATCTGTTGAAGATTGGGGAATTTTCACGAGGAAAGAAAGGCAGATAGTCTTAACAAAACTCGAATGAATTTCACATATTGGGATTATATCCAAGTCTTTGATAAAGTGCTTTATTATAATAATGATAGACATAAATATATTACCTGACCCATTTCTTATGTTATACAAAGAATGGACTAAAGTTTTGCCAGATTTGAATGAATTATACCACGCAGGATCATATCTGCTATTTAGAAAAAATTGACCAAATATATTTCTTTAAAGAGTTCTCTATTCCATGGATTTATAAATGGACTCCAGGGCTGGGATTATAATTTATAAGACGGTTATTATAATAATGATAGACATAAACATACTTGGTTCTTCTTCTTTCTATGAGCAGAGGTCTCGGAAAAATCGAACTGAGTACAAAAGTCTCCTAATTGTGATTTTTCTTTTAGCTTATTCTTCTTAAGCTGTGTAGACAATTTCAACTCATTACACAAGTTTAACCCTTCTTGTGTACAGACTCCTATCAATTTTTCATAGGTATAATCTTTGTACGAAATTTTTCTGTTACTATCCCTTAGAGTTTTTTTTACTCTTTCAGCAAATAAGGAGGGAAGGCCATCTATAAACTTAGCTTTCCAATGTTCATACTTATTTTCGGGTAATTCCATTACTCAACTCATAAAAGTATCTTTATACCATCTAAACTCGCTTAAGATCCTTCATTTAAGGCCATTTAGCAGAGCACAGACAATCTCATTTTGATTGGTAAATCTACCATTGAAATGTTCTAATATGGTAAGAACAAGGATATAAATAATATTTTCTCTATTTTTCACTAGAGCCATGCGTTAGTTATCAACTCCTTCGTCAGTGGTTATTGCATTAATAACTGACGCCTTTTCTTTAACAGTTAAATAATTATTCCACCAGCCACGAAGTTGGCCAGTAAAACCTGCAACAATTATTTTACAAATAGTTCTATCTGTATTTTTTACACTTTTACAGATAGTGTCATACATAAGCATTCTGTGCACAAGAATAGTCAATTGTCTATCAGTCAAACCATCAAGATTTCATTCATAAATTTCGGAACTATTATAAGACGTATTAGTCTGATTCCAATCTCGTTCTTCTATTAACACATCTTGAGGAGTAGGACGATTATAATAATAAGTTTGCATTCTGGGTTTATCAGCATACTTACTATTCTTTTTGGGATAACCTCTGAGTTTATTAAACTCTGACCAAACTTCATTTTTATAATCAGGAGTGGTTGCTAATTTATCAACAAATTTTTTGATAAATCAATTGGTTTGATATTTAAACGAGATAGTTTTTTATCAAAAAGTTCTTCTAAATCATTAAACGATTTGAATTTAAAATCCTGAATCTCAGGGGATCTTTGAACATGAATAAGAATAATTTAAGCTTCTGATTTGCTTCCTGAAGTAGAGACAATATCAGTTATCTTCTTGCTAGTATTCATTTCTTTTATCAAAACTGTTAGTTCTTCAAGTTTTTTTTTTATCAAGAGAGTTGATATGTTCACCCAAAACTTTAACATATAAACTTAAATAATTATTTTGAGAAATCAAATTATTAATTTCTGCGATGCTGACTGCAGCAACATCTTCATCAATAAATTTTTGAAATGCAGTAAACGTAATACCTGTATTATTAGGTAAAATAAAAGGTGCTTGAGGTGGGTATATGGCTTTAGTAATATTGCCACTCCCATCTTTATAAGATCTTTCTAAAACCTTTATGTAAAGCGGTAAATAAGTGGTTATAAACCAAGAAACAAAATACATAATTTGATTATGTAAAGCACAAGTTTCATAAAACTCTTGAGAAATATTATTTAAATCTTCTTTACTATAAGTTTTAAAAAACCAAGTTTTAAACCGGTTCCATTTATCACAAAAAAATCCTTTTGAACATATTTTCTTGCTTGTGACCCTGGACTAAAATCGATTTGGTGTGGAATCATTAAACATCATTGGGGTTGAAATCCATTTCGGATGCAGAAGGAATATCCTTATCAGAAATATTATCATTATCCTGAACAATATTTATTGGAGGGTTCATCTTAACCCTTTCAACATGCTTATCACTTTTAGTAGAAATAGTGTGTAAAGATGCATCACTATTTCGAGCAGGTCCATAGACTGGTTCAACAGGAGAAATATGTTGAATTGCATGTAAAAGTCTATGATTAGAAAATGAATGCCTATTATAATTAGGACTAATAGTAGGCAAAGGTCTATTATTAGAAAATGACTGCCTATTATAAGTAGAACTATTATCATCAAATTGAATGCAAATCCTACCATCAAGATTTTGAGTAATATGAGAATATTTAGTATTAGTGACAACATTTGTTATCTGATTTGGGGATATAACCGAATCCAAAGTCCAAGTAGTCGGGAAATTAATTTCTCCCCACTTAATAGGTCTCGTCGTGGTGACCTTAGACTTTGCAAAATTGGTTTCCACCAATATAGTCTGATCTGATGTATCATACAGTTTACATCTAGGGTTTAACGTAGATAGTAATTTCAAATAAATTCTATAAGATAAACATATAAGTTCAGATCCAGGTGCATAATTATAATCATGCGTTTTCACATTTAATGTCAATGCATCAAGTATATTAACATTAGAAAGAGATAATTGAAGATTGGGTTGAGTATTAAAATATACTGGACCGTAGGCCACAATAGATTCAATAGAACCCATCAGAGACTGTCTAAAATTTAAATTTCTAGCATCTCTAAGAGCAGCCAAAAAGGTCTCTGGTAACCCTTTAAGGGTTAATGGCTTAAAAGTAATTTTAACCATACAAACATGCAGATAATTATACTGATTTTATATAGTTCAACATCTTATTTATTTAACAATCGAATAGTCTGTTCAGACGAGTTTAAAGCTAAAGATTACTCAATAGTTTTAACCAGTTATTTTGAAGAAAGTTTATCAAACCATCCATAATCGTAAATTATTTTTAATAGGGACTTTAGGAATTGTTCATTTGTTTAACAAATCAAGGTTTTGAGGTATATCTACTTCTTCAATTCTAGTATTTTTCATACTATTCATAAATCAAGGTTATTATTATTATTATTATTATTATTATTATTATTATTATTATTATTATTATTATTATTATTATTATTATTATTATTATTATTATTATTATTATTATTATTATTATTATTATTATTATTATTATTATTATTATTATTATTATTATTATTGTTGTTATTATTGTTATTATTGTTATTATTGTTATTATTATTATTGTTATTATTATTATTATTATTATAAGTTTCACTGGATTCCGAGATGTATTTTGAGCTAATTTCGGATTTTAATGAAAATGTAATATTTTCTTATGAAATTGATTACTATAATTTTTGTTGACTGTATCGAATTAATTATGACTAGATACGAGTTGATCGGAGTCGGAAAATCGAGAAAAAAGCATAATACTTAGTTAAATTGGAGCAAGTCGAGGTAAGTGACTTGTCTAACCTTGTGTGAGGAAAATTTCCCCTAGGATTGGTATTGATGTGATTATTGAAATATGTTGAAAGTCGTATGCACGAGGTGACGAGTGTGTACACGGACTAAATTGCGAAAGATTATATTTTAAAATTGTGTAGATCACTGTTGTGCATTTATTAAATTATTTTATCTTGTTATATTCTTCATCATTGATCTGAGATATATACTTCAAATTTATTTGATCATTTCTTACTAATTGTTTTACCTGTTTAGTTGAAACTTGGTTTCTTTTATTCTGTGCATTATTAGAAGGTTGATTTTCTTTAAATTAAATATTATTAATATGAAGTATTTGACATTTTTAAGCTTGATATTGAAGCAACGTAGTAAAGATTTTGAAATATTATTTTCCTAAATTATTTACTCCTGAATATTTTTATACTCATTGTGAGGGAGCCGTGAGATCTTTATTGTGGAAAACTATTATTGATGATTTAGTTTGGTATGAGCCGTGAGCTCTTTATTGTGGAAAAATATTGTTGTTGAATTATTTTGGCAAGTTAAATTATTTGAGCACTTGAGGTACAAATTGTGATATATTGTGATATTGATACGCATGCGGTAGTATAAGGTCTGGGTGTTGAAACGCATGCGGTGAGATAAGGGTGTCTTGATATGCGTGGCTAGTAGGGGAGCTACTAGAAGTCATGCGGTGTGATAAGGGTGGCTAAAACGCGGGATGTTATTTCGGAAAAAATATTTTCTTTAAATAAATTGTGAAGGCTCCCGCGGTGATATAAGAAAATGAGATATTGTGAATTTATTTATGATTTGAGACTGCGAGGCGGTACCTCGGGAGTGCCCTTGTTGATATTGATTTATGGCCATAGTTGCTTTCGATTAGTTGTTGTGATTTTCATAAAGTTGAAGGAAATTCTGTTTTGATTCCACGAGATATTATTTGCAATTATTTGGTGTCATTAAATGTGACATACTATTTGATTCATTTCCAATGTCATTTTATTTTACTACATTGATAAAAATTTTACCATGCCATTATTATATTCCAGTAGGGCCTCACCTGACCTCGTCACTACTCTACCGAGGTTAGGCTTGGCACTTACTGGGTACCGCTGTGGTATACTCATACTACGCTTCTGCACATCTTTTTGTGCAGATCCAGGTACATTTTACCAGCCTAGATGTCAGTGAGTTACCTGCGCACGGAGACTTCGAGGTATATCTGCCAGCGTCCGCAGACTCCGAAGTCCCCTTCTATCATTTTATGTTGCTTCCTTATATTTTATTTAGACCTTGACATATAGAGACATTGAGAATAAATTCTTAGAAGCTTGTGACTTATTTCTACCGGGTTTTGGGAGTTGAAATTGTTTGAATTGTAGTTTATTTATTTCAGATATTTATTATTATTCCGCATTGATAGGCTTACCTAGTCTTAGAGACTAGGTGCCATCACGACATCCTACGGAGGGAATTTGGGGTCGTGACAAGTTGGTATCAGAGCACTAGGTTCATAGGTGTTATGAGTCACAAGCAGGTTTAGTAGAGTCTTGTGGATCGGTACGGAGACGTCTGTACTTATCTTCGGGAGGCTATGGAACAGTTAGGAAAATATTCACTTCTTTGATTCCTTATCGTGCGACATTGATTTAGCTTGAAACATATATCTCATATTCCTTTGTATTCACTCGTGTATGACATTGCGCACTCAATATCAGTTGTGCGTCGATGGTTCGTGATGCCTCAGATAGACTACAAGGGAGCCAGAGATGCTCAAACATTGCCTCAACATGTGGTTCCGACTGAAGATGCGGGCGTATTGAGAGATCACCTAGTGAATCATGTGGGGGTGCAATGGACGTTGGCGTCTGGTTGATTTATACAAGGTGTGAAGATTATTATTATGGATTATCAGACGTTGTGACCTATGACTTCGCGTCGAGTAGGGGGAGTCCACTACTAATGGGTGGATTGCGGGGTCATGTATTATATCAGTTCTGGGCTGAAATATTTATATGTGGTACTGAAAGGTTCCCTAAAATTTACACATGTTTAAGGCCTGAGATTTCGTAGAGGATAAGGTTGGGACTTGCGGTATGTACGCCTCCTTAATAATCCTATACTTCAATACCAAAGGAGTTATAGAAACAACTCTAAATTTATAGAAGGTCTACTCAGCGTGGATGTCACTGTTGCGGATTTTGGGGTGCTTCGGAGTAAGTACACTTGTTGATGAGAGTCTGGACTATGTGGTTCGTGATAAGATTTGTCTGTATGGAGCTCTACTTTCGTGATCGTTGTGTATAAATAGGGACAAGGGTTACCCCAAAGAAGAATCGAAGAGTTTGTTAAGAAATTGGTTAGCTCAACAGTGTTGAGTCAGCATAACAAAAGAAGAAATTTGCCTTGGGAGAGATAATTCTCCACCAGTGTTCGTGGCAAGCCTATGAAGAGGGCAGACCAGCCAATGCAACACCGCCCACGTGGCTCAGTTCTCAGAAACGCTTTTGAAAGAGTTTGTTTTCTGGACTCTCCGTAATGCGTGGCGCATAGGGTTTGAACGGTTATGTCATGTCACCATTGACGATGTTAAAATATGCCATCAAGTTCAATAAGTTAGCCCGTCATACTCCTACTTTGCTTCCTACACCCAGAGGGCGAGTCCATAGACTCATTAAAGAACTCAATTATGATCATAAAATTTTGTACGACTCGGGAGCTACAAGCTGATACTTCATTGCTGCTAGTTGTACAAATTACCAAGATATTAGAATGTGTTCGGGGTGAGAAAAAAGGAAACTAAGGGGACCAAAACGTCTCGAGGTTCTAGGGGATTCAGTGGATTCTACTCTACAAGTATAAATCATTATGGCGGGGGCTCAGGCAGTCTTCCAGCCCAGTCCGCACATCGGAATACTCGGGGTGCTCCAGTAAGTTCTTTTAATGCACCACCGACATGAGTTCCTACAATGGTTATTCTAGTTATCTGCACATACTCAATATGAGCAACCTAACCCGCAAAAAAGGTTGTTATGAATACGGTGATACTAGGCACATCATGAGAAAATTATCCCAAACTTGGGAGAGACATATTTCATCAAAGCACTCAGGCTACGTGCCCCATTGCAGTTACTACACCACCCACACGACCAGTTAAGGGTGAAGGACAGACGGGTAAAAGGCGTCCTAGAGGTGGAGACCCACTCGTTGATATATTTATTTTACGGTATGGCAGAGGTCGCTACATCAGATAGTGTCGTTACAGGTACGACCTCGATTTAATATAAAGGAATAATTTCCTTAAGTTGATTCGGTTCTCAATATCGAAACGAGTCTTCCTATTGTGCTCTACTTATGAGTGAGCTTCATAATTCTATAATTTACTTATGTGTTTACCCCTGTTGGGAGATTTTATGGAGATAACTACGCCTATCATTTCGTGTTGGTCACTAATAAGAGCTGCAAGGCTAAATGTGGCTTTTTGTTACTCATTTCGATAAATTTTGATGTAAATTCCGAATAATTAATTGCAAATTATGAATTATATGCCCTACCGGTGTGGGGTTCATTATGTGTTGTGATTTGGTGTAACCAAAATTATTTAAAAGGAGAAAATAGAAATTTTCAATTGGAACGAGGTGCATATTACTTTGATTCAGAACTGAGGACGAGATCCTCACATTTTTATATAAATTGATATGTTTAAACCAGGCTACGAGCTGCGGTGGAAGTTATATAAGGACGAGATCCTTGTGAGAAAAATTCTTGTGTTTAAGTTCTCCCTTGTGAAATTAAATTTATACTATAGTACTAATAGGGAGTCATGCCTGTTAGGCTTATTTGAAAATTCTTATATGAAATTCTCTGTGCATAGTTGTCAAATTCGTGTTGTAATTATTAATTTTTAACCTACGAGGTAGGTGCCCCCCTAAGTGGCGTTAAATGTGACTCGTTAATTCTGGTAAATAATTATGAAGTCTTCATGCCTCGCATCTAGTTATCAGTATTGTGAAGGTTTGCAACGAGATTTTTGTTAACATAAGGTTAAATGACAATTCTGTAATTGATTATGAACAACTATTAAGACCAAATTGATCCAAGAGGGTGCCCCATTTACAGGGTCACACGAGTGTGAGTTAAGCTTTCAGAAGCTCAAGATCACTTTGACTCCGACACAAGCATTGGTATTACTTACATATTCAAGGTCTTATAATGTGTATTGTGACACATCGTGTATTGGTCTCGGCGCAATGTTGATGCAAGACGATAGGGTGATTGCCTACGCGTCCAGACAGTTAAAGGTACATGAGAAAAAAAAAATAAAAAATTCGGTCCATGACCTTGAGTTAGCAGCTATTGTTCATGCCTTGAAGATTTGGCGGCATTATTAGTACGATGTCCATTATGAGGTCTACACCGATCACCGAAGTCTATAGCATCTATTTAAACATAATGATCTTAGTTTGCGGCAGCAGAGGTGGTTGGAGTTGCTTAAGGATTATGACATCACCATTCTCTATCATCCTGGGAAGGCCAATGTAGTGGCTGATGCCTTGAGTCGTAAGGCGAAGAGTTTGGGCAGCTTAGCATATTTACCGATAGCAAAGAGGCCTTTGGCCTTGGATATTTAGGCCTTGGCCAACCAGTTTGTCAGATTAGATGTTTGCGAGTCGAGTCGAGTTTTGGCTTGTGTGGTTTCTCAGTCTTCTCTTTATGATCGTATCAGGGAGCGTCAGTATGATGACCCCTATTTGCTGGTCCTTAAGGACACAGTTCAGCATGGTGATACCAAGGAAGTCACTATTGGAAAGGAAGATATATTACGGATGCAGGGCAGGCTATGTGTGCCTAATGTAGATGGTTTTCGTGAATTGATTCTCCAGGAGGCTAATAATTCGCGGTACTCCAAACATCCGGGTGCTGCGAAGATGTAGCAGGACTTGAGGCAATATTATTGGTGGAGGAAGATGAAGAAAGACATAGTGGAGTATGTAGCTCGGTGTCTAAATTGTCAACAAGTGAAATATGAGCATCAATGACCTAGTGGATTGCTTCAGAAGTTAGTGATTCCAGAATGGAAATAGGAGAGGATCACTATGGATTTCGTTGTTGGGCTCCCACGGACTTAGAGGAAGTTCAATGCAGTTTGGGTGATTGTGGATAGATTGACCAAGTCTGCTCATTGCAATCCTATGATGACTACCTACTCTTCGGAGCAGTTGGCTCGAATCTATATTCGCGAGATTGCCAGATTTCACGGCATACCGGTATCTATCATCTCCGACCGGGGTATGCAGTTTACATCACGGTTCTGGAGGGCAGTACAATATGAGTTGGGTACTCGGGTAGAGTTGAGTACAACATTTCACCCTCAGACGGATGGGCAGTCCGAACACACTATTTAGATACTGGAGGATATGCTTCGTGCGTGTGTGAAAGATTTTGGGGGTGCTTGGGATCAGTTCTTACCACTTGCGTAGCTTGCTTACAACAACAGTTGTCAGTCAAGCATTCAGATGGCTCCGTATGAGGCCTTGTATGATAGGTGGTGCCAGTCCCCAGTGGGTTGGTTCGAACCGGGCGAGGCTAGGCTATTGGGTACAGACTTGGTTCAGGATGCCTTGGAAAAGGTTAAGTTAATTCAGGATTGATTTCATACAGCCCAATCTAGATAGAAGAGTTATGCGAATCGGAAGGTTCGTGATGCTGCATTCATGGTTGGTGAACGGGTATTGCTCCGGGTTTTGCCTATGAAGGGTGTGATGAGGTTCGGGAAGAAGGGAAATTTGAGCCCTAGGTATATTGGGCCTTTTGAGATTCTTGAGAGAGTTGGAGACGTGGCTTACAAACTTGCACTACCACCTAGTCTCTTTGCCGGTCATCCGGCGGCGATCCATCTCATGTGCTAGACTTCAGTTCGGTTCAGTTGGACAAGAATCTATCTTATGTTGAGGAACCAATGGCTATTTTGGATAGGCATGTTCGAAAGCTAAGGTTAAAAAACATTGCTTCCATGAAGGTTCAGTGGAGGAGTCATCCGGTCGAGGAGGCGACTTGGGAGACCGAGCATGATATGCGTAGCTGTTATCCACACTTATTCACCAGCTTAGGTACTTTTTCTAACTCCGTTCGACGACGACCGTTTGTTTTAGAGGTGGAGAATGTGATGACCCAAAATGTCATCTTTAAATTTAATGATTAATTATGTGATCTAAGCACTATTACCATTACTCGACTTGCGTGTGCAGTCCGTAAAAAAAAATTCGGAAAGTTTTCAGGTGAAAAATGAATTAAAATGTGAATTAGAGCTTTAAAACTCAACTGAGTTGACTTTGGTCAACATTTTGAGCAAACAGACTCGGATTAGTATTTTGACAGTTTTGGTAGGTCTGTATCGTGATTTGGGACTTAGGCGTATGCCCAGAATCAAATTCCGAGGTCCCTAGCCCGAGATATGGAATTTTGATGAAAAATTAAAAGTTTAAGTTCAAACAATGACCGAATGTCAAATTATGTGAAAATGACCCTGCAATAGAATTTTGATGATTCCAACAGTTCTGTATGGTGATTTTGGACTTAGGAGCGTGATCCGAATTTTATTTGGAAATCCGTAGTGGAATTAGGCTTGAAATGCCGAAAGTTGAATTTTTGGAAAGTTTGACCGAGGGGTTGACCTTTTGATATCGGAGTCAAAATCCGATTCTGAAAATTTTCATAAATCCATTACATCATTTATGACTTGTGTGCAAAATTTGAGGTCAATGGGAATTGATTTGATATGTTTCGGCGCAAAATATAGAAGTTGGAAGATTTGAAAACTCATAATTCGATTCGATGAGCGATTTGTAATTTCGGCGTTGTTTGGCATGGTTTGAAGCCTCAACTAAGTTCATATTGTATTTTGGGACATGTTGGTATATTTGGTTAAGGTCCCGATGGGCTCGGGTGAATTTCGGAAGGTTAACGGAATGGATTTCGGACAAAAAGGAACTGCTGGAATATTTCTGTTGCAGAAGCTATTTTTGGACAGCAACCGGTGCAATCGCAGAGCTAACTTTGGAAGCTTATATCTCGAAACCTATAAGGAATCTGAATATTATCAAAACATGAAAGTTGTAGCCCTTTGATTCTAGTTTCCAGAATGATAAACTATTTATCATTTAGACATTTATACAAAATGTTATGATCGATTGACTGAAGCTGGTACTGTAGATTTTGGCTACAGCAGTGTGCATCGCCAGAAATTTCTGCTGCACGGGGCTGACTTTGGGAGCTTATATCTCGCAATCTATAAGGAGTTGGGCGATGAGAAAAACATGAAAGTTGTAGTACTTTGTATCTAGTTTGCAGAACTTTAAACCGTTTGGCGGTTGGAGTTGAGTACAAGAAGTTATGATTGATACACTACAGGCTGTCGAGGAAGAGTTTGATGTTTTCAACATAAGCATGTAATGATCCAAAAGTTCATTTTTAGTTCTAGAGATCAAAATTCGATTTCGAGACTTTTGACATTTTGATAATGAATTATAGGAGTGATATGGAAAGTTTGGTCTAATTTCATCAAGTCGCGATTGAGTTTTAAGCGCGAAATATGAGTTAATTTTTTAACAAGCAAAATTGGTATCACATTGAGCAAATGAGCTCTGAATTGAGTTTCGATTAAATGAATGGGTTCGTAGTTTTATTTGTGACTCATAGGAACAAGAATCGTCAAATTTCGAGTTCGTATGATGGAGTTAGAGCCTTTTTAGTGAAATAAAACTGCTGGTGTAAATAGTCCTGGTGTGCACCTTTAGCGACCAGATGTGACACTTTTAGCGATGGGATTGGACTTTTAGCGATCGGAATAGTGTTTTTGGGGCAGAAACTTAAGGACCAAAAATGGTCATTTCCTTCATTTCGTTTTGGAGTTTTGGAGCACGGTTCTTGGGCGATTTTAAGGATTTCTTCAAGACATCAACTTGGGTAAGTGTCCTATATCCAAATGTGATTATATTTCATAAATCCATGGTCATATTTATCATTTATTTCGGATTTAAATGGAAGAAATCAAGATTTTTGCAAAATCTTCCAAAAACGAAAATTTAAGATTTGGAGGTCGAGTTATTATCGGATTTTGGTAAAATTGGTATGGGTGGACTCGTAATTGAATGGGTAGTCAGATTTTATAAGTTTCGCCGGATTCCGAGAGGTGGGCCCCACGGGCAAATTTTGAGCTAATTTCGGATTTTAATGAAAATGTAATATTTTCTTATGATATTGATTACTATAAATTTTGTTGACTGTATCGAATTAATTATGACTACATACGAGTTGATCGGAGTCGGAAAATCGAGGAAAAAGCATAATACTTAGTTAAATTGGAGCAAGTCGAGGTAAGTGACTTGTCTAACCTTGTGTAGGGGAAATTTCCCCTAGGATTGGTATTGATGTGGTTATTGAAATGTGTTGAAAGTCATGTGCACGAGGTGACGAGTGTGTACACGGGCTAAATTGCGAAAGATTATATTTTAAAATTGTGTAAATCACTGTTGCGCATTTATTAAATTATTTTATCTTGTTATATTCTTCATCATTGATCTGAGATATATACTTCAAATTTGTTTGATCATTTCTTACTAATTATTTTACCTGTTTAGTTGAAACTTGGTTTCTTTTATTCTGTGCATTATTTGAAGGTTGATTTTCTTTAAACTAAATATTATTAATATGAAGTATTTGACATTTTTAAACTTGATATTGAAGCAACGTAGTAAAGATTTTGAAATATTATTTTTCTAAATTATTTACTCCTGAATATTTTTATACTCATTGTGAGGGAGCCGTGAGATCTTTATTGTGGAACACTATTATTGATAATTTATTTTGGCATGAGCCGTGAACTCTTTATTGTGGAAAAATATTGTTGTTGAATTATTTTGGCAAGTTAAATTATTTGAGCACTTGAGGTGCAAATTGTGATATATTGTGATGTTGATACGCATGCGGTGGTATAAGGTCTGGGTGTTGAAATGCATGCGGTGAGATAAGGGTGGCTTGATACGCGTGGCTAGTAGGGGAGCTACTAGAAGTCATGCGGTGTGATAAGGGTGGCTAAAACGCGGGATGCTATTTCGGAAAAAATATTTTCTTTAAATAAATTGTGAAGGCTCCCGCGGTGATATAAGGAAATAAGATATTGTGAATTTATTTATGATTTGGGACTACGAGGCGGTACCTCGGGAGTTCCCTTGTTGATATTGATTTATGGCCATAGTTGCTTTCGATTAGTTGTTGTGATTTTCATAAAGTTGAAGGATATTCTGTTTTGATTCCACGAGACATAATTTGCAATTATTTAGTGTCATTAAATGTGACATACTATTTGATTCATTTCCAATGTCATTTTATTTTACTACATTGATAAACATTTTACCATGCCATTATTATATTCCAGTAGGGCCTCACCTGACCTCGTCACTACTCTACCGAGGTTAGGCTTGGCACTTACTGGGTACCGCTGTGGTGTACTCATACTACGCTTCTGCACATCTTTTTGTGCAGATCCAGGTACATTTTACCAGCCTAGACGTCAGTGAGTTACCTGCGCACAGAGACTTCGAGGTATATCTGCCAGCGTCTGCAGACTCCGGAGTCCCCTTCTATCATTTTATGTTGCTTCCTTATATTTTATTTAGACCTTGACATATAGAGACATTGAGAATAAATTCTTAGAAGCTTGTGACTTATTTCTACCGTGTTTTGGGAGTTGAAATTGTTTGAATTGTATTTTATTTATTTCAAATATTTATTATTATTCCGCATTGATAGGCTTACCTAGTCTTAGAGACTAGGTGCCATCATGACATCCTACGGAGGGAGTTTGGGGTCGTGACATGACCCGAAGAATATTTGCTAAGGAAATTAAGGTTTTATGGGGTCGAGGTAGATAAATTAGTACAAAAGTTGTAGAAATTTCTCGCGGCAAGCTTGCGAGCCGCGGCTCAGACTTTTTGGGTTGAACAATGCACCGGGAAGTGAAGAAAAATATTTGGCAGAAAAATGTGTTTCTGCAGTCCATTATGCAACCACATAATCACTCTGCGTGCCGCATAATGGCCGCAGAAGTGAGGCAGAAGAGGGCCAGTTTGGATGAAATCTGCAGTCGACTATGCGACCATATAATTGTTCTGCGGTCACTATGCGACCGCAGAATAGGTATGCGAGCCGCATAGTGACCGCATACTCAGGCAGATGTTTGCTAGTTTTGGATACCGATTATGCGACCGATATGCGGTCCGCATAACCATTATGCGATCGCAGAATCCGTTCCGTAGCTTTATTTTTTTGATTTTATAAACCCGACCCCATTCTTATAAAACACTATTGGGGGTCATTTTAAAGTGTTTTATCTGATATTTTAGAGAGAGGTGAGAGAATTTTAGAGAAAGAAAGTGAAAACTTAGTCATTTATCCATCAATTTCTTGGTCAAGGTTTGAAGATTTCACAAGGATCTTGCTAGGGCTTCAAAGAGGTAAGAATTTCTTTCCTCAATTCTTCAATTTCGGGTTTGGAGTAAAGAAGGGTGATTTATAACATGATTCTTGGGTGTAAGAGTATTATGTATACATACCAATAAGGTTTTGGAAAGATTGTTAGGTTCAAATGGGTAAAGATTGGGTTGAAAATGGTAGAAATCTTCATAGATTTTAATTGAAGATTTGAGACTCGAGTTGATGTCGGATTTTGGTGAAATTTGTGTGGTTGGACTCGTAGTTGGATGGGCATTCGTATTCTGTAACTTTTGTCGGGTTCCGAGATATGGGGCCCACGGGCGATTTCGAGTTAATTTTGGAATTTTCATAAAATGTTGATTTCGTTAATTAGATGAGTCTATTATTATTGTATTTATGATATGTAATTGGTTTTGCCTAGATTTGGGCCATTCGGAGCCGGATATTCGTGGAAAAGGCATTGTGACCGATTGATTGAGCTTGGTTCGAGGTAAGTGGCTTGCCTAACTTCGTGTGGGGGAAATCCCCTTAAGATTTGGAACTATTGTGCTATGTGAGCGCCGTGTACGTGAGGTGACGAGTACGTACATGGGCTAGTTGTGGAGAAACCCGATTTTCTTACTAAGCAGCAACATATTTTCCTGTTATTTTGAGTTATACCATTTTAATGAGTACTAATCTATTTTCATTATTAATTGAGTTATTCCAATATGTGTAGCTATCATGTTTAGTCTAATACAATATGTCTACGTGTCTTAATTGTTTATGTGAATTATGTGCAGCATGCTTAATGAATTTTCTGCTTTTTCCTGACTGGTACTTAGTCTAAATTATGAGAATTTCGTGATGTAGTTGTATCTCTATCATTCGCGCTGTATATTTACTTTGAGACTACGGAACGGTATTCTGGAAGATCCTCCTGTCTTGCATATTTATTTTGGGACTACGGAACGGTATTCCAGGAGATCCCCCTGCACATTTATTTTGGGACTACGGAACGATATTCCGGGAGATCCCCCCGCACATTTATTTTGGGACTACGGAACGGCATTCCGGGAGATCCTCCTGCACATTTACGTTTGGGACTACGAGACGGTATCTCGGGAGATCCCCTATTGTGTTTCTGTGTATTGAGCTGTTACCTTCTATGATTTCATTGTTGTTAATTTTCATCCTTTATTTTATTGCGGTATTACATTCTATATTATTTTATTATTTATTTACCAGTAGGGCCCTGACCTGACCGCATCACTACTCGATCGAGGTTAGGCTTGGCACTTACTGGGTACCGATTGTGGTGTATTCATACTACTCTTTGCACATATTTTTCGTGTGCAGATCCAGGTGCACCTTATCAGCCGCACTATCAGTGAGCCGGGACAGCTTTGGAGACTTCAAGGTATATCTGCCGCGTCCTCAGACCTCGGAGTCCCCTTCTACTCTTTCTCATGTCGATTATCTTCTGTATTTTTCCTTGTTAGACTCTGATGTATAGAGACACTAGATTTTTCCGTCTGTAGTTTGTGATTCACGATGTTTTGAGATTTGCTGGGTATTTTTGAATGATTAAGTGTTAAAATTATGTTTTCATTTTATTATTCTGCAAATGGTAGGCTTACTTAGTCGTAGAGACTAGGTGCCGTCACGACATTATACGGAGGGGAAATTTTGGTCGTGACAAGTTGGTATCAGAGCTCTAGGTTCGTAGGTGTCGTGAGTCACAAGCCGGTTTATTAGAGTCTCGCGGATCGGTACGGAGCCGTCTGTACTTATCTTCGGGAGGCTATGAAACTGTTAGAAAAATTTTACTACTTTGATTCCTTATCGTGCGAAAACTGTTGACTTCAAAGATTTTAAATATTTATATTCTATTCTCTCACAGATGGTGAGGACACGTACAAGCGGATCTGATGGAAAGGCACCCGCGCCCCCTGCTAGAACCGCAAGAGGCCAGGGCTGGGATAGAGGCCGAGGACGTCCACGTGGTGCAGTCAGAGCACCCGCACGAGCTGCTACAGAGGAGCCCCCAGTAGCTCAAGTTGGAGGGCACACACCTGAGATACCTGTTCCTGCACCAGCCCTTCAGGAGACTCTAGCCCAGTTTCTGAGCATGTTCAGCACCTTAACTCAGGCTGGATTGATTCCACTTGCTCCTGCCACATCTCAGGCCGGGGGAAGAGCACATACCCCCATCGTCGGTACTCCAGAGTAGCGGGCTCAAGTCGACCAGGTTCCAGAGATTGTACCAATGCAGCCGGTAGCTCCAGCGCAACCCGAAGTTAGGGCAGCAGCTTCTGAGGCGGAGCAACTCAGACTTGAGAGGTACTAAAAGTACCACCTACCTACTTTTAGTGGATTGGCTACAGATGATGCTCAGGGTTTTCTGGAGGAGTGTCATCGTATTCTTCGTACTATGGGCGTAGCAGAGACGAGCAGGGTTTCTTTTACCATATTCCAACTTAGAGGAGCAGCCTATCAGTGGTGGCATGCTTATGAGTTGAGTAGTCCAGCTGAGGCAGCTTCACTTACATGGACTCAGTTCTCGGACATGTTTTTGAGAGAGTATGTCCCTCAGAGCCTCAGGGACTTATGGCATGCGGAGTTTGAACAGCTGCGCCAGGGTGCAATAACCGTGTCAGAGTATGCAGTTCGCTTCAGTGATTTGGCCCGACATGCACCGGCCTTAATCACCATAGTTCGAGAGAGGGTTCGACAGTTTATTGAGGGCCTCCATCCTAGCATCCGGAGTAGTATGCCCAGGAAATTGGAGATGGATATTTCTTATCAGCAGGTTGTGGTTATTGCTAGGAGATTTGAGGGCATATTTGCCCGGGATAGAGAGGACAGGGAGGCCAAGAGGTCTCGAGAGGCTGGTTATTATTTGGGAGCTCGTGCCCCAGCAGCTCGCCATTATAGGGGCTATGTGAGTTGCCCCGTTTATTCAGCTCTTCCAGCCTCCAGCGGTGTTCCAGCTCTTTCTAGACCACATGAGCCTTATTATGCACTACCAGTATCTAGTGTGCCTCCTGCACAGGGTATTCCTAGCGGCCAGTCCAGCAGACCTGGCCCGAGCTAGTCACAGAAGCCACGCCCTCCCAGAGTTTGTTTTGATGTGGTGACACTCGACACATGGTGAGGGATTGCCCTAGGATTAGGAGGGGTGCACCTCCACAGACTTTTTAGCTACAACGTGCTCCACCGAGCCCTCAGACTATGATTACATCACCAGTTTCCACCCCACCTGCTCAACCAGCTCGAGGTGGAGGTCGGGGAGGTAGAGGTCTCCCTAGAGGGGGAGGCCAGGCCAGATATTATGCACTTCCTACTCGTACAGAGGCAGTTACTTCTGATTCTGTCATTACAGGTATTGTTCCGGTCTGTCATAGAGATGCATCGGTATTATTTGACCCAGGCTCTACATATTCTTATGTGTCCTCTTATTTTGCCCCGTATTTAGGCGTATCTCGGAATTCTTTGAGTTCCCCTATTTATGTATCTACTCTTGTGGGAGATTCTCTTGTTGTGGACTGTGTATATCGGTCGTGTTTGATTGCTCTTAGTGGTTTTGAGACCAGAGTCGATTTATTATTTCTCAGCATGGTGGACTTTGATATTATTTTGGGCATGGACTGGTTGTCGCCCCATTATGCTAGTCTTGATTGTCACACTAAAACCGTGATGCTGGCTATGCCAGGTTTACCGCGATTAGAGTGGAGAGGTACCTTAGAATATACTCCCAGCAGAGTTATTTCTTTTCTTAAAGCTCAACGAATGGTTGAGAAGAGGTGTGACGCATATCTAGCTTATGTGAGAGATATCAGTATTGATACCCCTATAGTTGAGTCAGTTCTTATAGTGAGGGACTTTCCAGATGTGTTTCTAGCTGATCTTCCGGGCATGCCGCCCGACAGAGATATTGATTTTGGCATTGATTTGTTGTCGGGCACTCAGCCCATCTCTATTCCTCCATATCGTATGGCTCCACCTGATTGAAGGAGTTGAAAGAGCAGTTACAAGAATTGCTTGATAAAGGCTTCATTCGGACCAGTGTATCACCTTGGGGTACTCCTGTCTTATTTGTGAAGAAGAAGGATGGTTCTATGCGGATGTGTATTGATTACCGCCAGTTGAACAAAGTCACAGTGAAGAACATGTATCCATTGCCTCGTATTGATGACTTATTTGATCAGTTATAGGGTGCTAGAGTATTTTCCAAGATTGACTTACGTTCAGGTTATCATCAGTTAAAGATTCGGGAGCCAGATATCCCGAAGACTGCTTTCAGGACCAGATATGATCACTATGAGTTTCTTGTTATGTCTTTTTGGTTGACCAATGCACCAACAACTTTTATGCACTTGATGCACAGTGTGTTCCATCCTTATCTTGACTCGTTCGTCATTGTATTTATTGACGACATTCTGGTATACTCCCGGAGTCGGGAGGATCATGAGCAGCACTTGAGGACTGCACTTCAGACCTTGAGAGAAAAGAAGTTATATGCAAAATTTTCAAAGTGTGAGTTTTGGCTAGACTCAATGGCATTCTTGGGTCATATAGTATCGAGTGAGGGGATCCAGGTGGATCCGAAAAAGATTGAAGCAGTGCAGAGGTGGCCTAGGCCGTCCTCAGCTACAGAGATCCGGAGTTTTCTTGGTTTGGCGGGGTATTACTGTCGCTTTGTAGAGGGATTCTTATCTATTGCAGCACCTATGACCAGGCTGACCCAGAAGGGTGCTCTGTTTAGGTGGACAGAGGAATGTGAGGAGAGCTTTCAGAAGCTCAAGACAGCTTTGACTACAACCCCAATATTGATATTATCTACAGGTTCAGGGTCTTATACTGTATATTATGATGCATCGCGGATTGGTCTTGGCGCAGTGTTGATGCAGGACGGTAGGGTGATTGCCTACGCGTACAGATAGCTGAAGGTGCACGAAAATAACTATCATGTCCATGACCTTGAGTTAGCAACTATTTTTCATGCCTTGAAGATATGGTGGCATTATTTGTACGGTGTTCCTTGTGAGATTTACACCGATCATCGGAGTTTGCAGCATCTGTTTAAGCAGAAAGATCTTAACTTATGTCAGCGGAGGTGGTTGGAGCTACTTAAGGATTATGATATCACTATTTTGTACCACCCTAGGAAGGCCAATGTGGTGGCCGATGCTTTGAGTCGTCGGGCAGAGAGTTTGGGGAGTTTAGCATATCTACCAGCAGCAGAGAGGCCCATGACGTTGGATGTTCAGGCCTTAGCTAGCCAGTTTGTAAGATTGGATATTTCTGAGCCGAGTCGAGTATTGGCTTGTGTGATATCTTGGTCTTCTCTTTATGATCGTATCAGGGAGCGTCAGTATGATGACCCCCATCTGCTTGTCCTTAAGGACACGGTCCAGCATGGTGATGCCAAGGAGGTTACTATTGGAGATGATGGTGCATTGAGGATGCAGGTTAGGCTATATGTGCCCCAATGTAGATGGTTTGCGTGAGTTGATTCTCCAGGAGGCTCACAGTTCGCGGTACTTTATTCATCCGGGTGCCGCAAAGATGTATCAAGACTTGAAACAATATTACTGGTGGAGGAGAATGAAGAAGAACATAGTAGAGTATGTGGCTCGATGTTTGAATTTCCAGTAGGTAAAATATGAGCATCAGCGACCAGGTGGATTGTTTCAGAAGTTAGAGATTCCAGAGTGGAAATGAGAGCGGATCACTATGGATTTCGTTGTTGGACTCCCACGGACTCAGCGGAGGTTTGATGCAGTTTGGGTGATTGTGGATAGGCTGACCAAGTCGGCTCATTCCATTCCTGTGATGACTACCTATTCTTCCGAGCAGCTAGCTTGAATCTACATCCGTGAGATCGTCAGACTTCATGGCGTACCGATATCTATTATCTCTGACCGGGGTACGCAGTTTACATCACGGTTCTGGAGAGCTGTGCAACGTGAATTGGGTACTAGGGTTGAGTTGAGCATAGCATTTCACCCTCAGACGGACGGGCAGTCCGAGCGCACTATTCAGATATTAGAGGATATGCTCCGTGCTTGTGTGATAGATTTTAGGGGTGCTTGGGACTAGCTCTTGCCACTTGCAGAGTTTACTTACAACAACAGTTATCAATCCAGCATTCAGATGGCACCGTATGAGGCTCTATATGGTAGGCGGTGTCGGTCCCCAGTGGGTTGGTTCGAGCCCGGCGAGGCCATATTATTGGGTACGGATTTGGTTCAGGATGCCTTGGAAAGGGTGAAGGTGATTCAGGATATACTTCGCACAGCCCAGTCCAGACAAAAGAGTTATGCGGATCTGAAGGTTCGCAATGTGGCATTCATGATTGGAGAGCGAGTCTTGCTCCGAGTTTCGCCTATGAAAGGCATTATGAGGTTCGGGAGAAAGGGCAAGTTGAGCCCTCGGTATATTGGGCCTTTTGAGATACTTAAGAAAATTGGAGAGGTGGCTTATGAACTTGCTTTTCCACCTAGTCTATCAGGTGTTCATCTAGTGTTCCATGTATCCATGCTCCGAAAGTATGTAGGAGATCCGTCTCATATTCTGGATTTCAGTACAGTGCAACTGGACAGTAATTTGACTTATGATGTGGAGCTGATGGCTATTTTAGACCGGCAGGTTCGAAAGCTGAGGTCCAAGAACATAGCATCAGTGAAGGTGCAGTGGAGAGGCCAGCCAGTCGGAGAAGCTACTTGGGAGATTGAGCAGGAGATGCAGAGTAAATACCCACACTTATTTGAGACTCCAGGTATTATTCTAAACCCGTTCAAGGATGAACGTTTGTTTAAGAGGGGGAGAATGTAACGACCCGACCAGTCGTTTTGAGTATTATAACCCCGTTTCTCCATTTACTGCTCAATTTATGCTTTATATTTGTTATGTGACTTGCTGGGGGTAATTGGTTTGGGTTCAGCCAGGTTTTTGAATGATTTGGAACACCTAGTTCCAAGGTTTCGAAATTCAGTTGAAAAGGCTGACCAGATATTAACGTATGTGTAGTGATCCGAAGAATAAGGAAATTAAGGTTTTATGGGGTCGAGATATATCAATTATTATAAAGGTTGTAGAAATTTCTCGCGGCGAGCTTGCGAGCCACGGCTTGGATATTTTGGGTTGAACAATGCACCGGGAAGTGAAAGAAAATTTTTGGCAGAAAAACGCATTTCTGCGGTCCATTATGCGACCGCATAATCACTCTACGGGCCGCACAATGGCCGCAGAAGTGAGGCAGAAGAGGGCCAGTTTGGATGAAATCTGCGGTCGACTATGCGACCACATAACTGTTCTGCAGTCGACTATGCGACCGCATAACTATTCTGCGGTCTACTATGCGACCGCATAACTGTTCTGCTGTCACTATGCGACCGCAGAATAGGTATGCGGGCCGCATAGTGACCACATCCTCAGGTAGATGTTTGCCAGTTTTAGACACCGATTATGCGACCGATATGTGGTCCGCATATGCGACCGCAGAATCCGTTCCGTAGCTTTATTTTTTTGATTTTATAAACCGGACCCCATTCTTATAAAACACTATTGGGGGTCATTTTGAAGGGTTTCATCTGATATTTTAGAGAGAGGTGAGAGCATTTTAGAGAGAGAAAGTGAAAACTTAGTCATTTATCCATCAATTTCTAGTTCAAGGTTTGAAGATTTCACAAGGATCTTGCTAGGGCTTCAAAGAGGTAAGAATTTCTTTCCTCAATTCTTCAATTTAGGGTTTGGAGTAAAGATGGGTGATTTATAATATGATTCTTGGGTATAAAAGTATTATGTATACATACCAATAAGGTTATGGAAAGATTGTTAGGTTCAAATGGGTAAAGATTGGGTTGAAAATGGTAGAAATCTTCATAGGCTTTAATTGAAGATTTGAGGCTCGAGTTTATATCGGATTTTGGTAAAATTTATATGGTTGGACTCATAGTTAGATGGGTGTTCATATTCTGTAACTTTTGTCGGGTTACGAGATGTGGGGCCCACGGGCGATTTTGAGTTAATTTCGGAATTTTCGTTAAAATGTTGATTTCGTTAATTAGATGAGTCTATTATTGTTGTATTTATGATATGTAATTGCTTTTGGCTAGATTTTGGCCATTCAGAGCCGGATATTCGTGGGAAAGGTATTGTGACCGATTGAGTGAGCTTGGTTCGAGGTAAGTGGCTTGCCTAACTTTGTGTGCGGGAAATCCCCTTAAGATTTGGAACTATTGTGCTATGTGAGCGCCGTGTACGTGAGGTGACGAGTACGTACACGGGCTAGTTGTGGAGAAACCCGATTTTCTTACTGAGCAGCAACATGTTTTCCTGTTATTTTGAGTTATACCATTTTAATGAGTACTAATCTTTTTTCATTATTAATTGAGTTATTCCAATATGTGTAGCTATCATGTTTAGTCTAATACAACATGTCTATGTGTCTTAATTATTTATGTGAATTATGTGCAGCATGCTTAATGAATTTCCTGCTTTTTCCTGACTGGTACTTAGTCTAAATTGTGAAAGTTTCGTGATGTAGTTGTATTTCTATCATTCGCGCTGCATATTTACTTTAGGACTATAGAACGGTATTCCGGGAGATCCCCATGTCTTGCATATTTACTTTGGGACTACGGAACGGTATTCCGAGAGATCCCCTTGCACATTTATTTTGGGACTACGGAACGGTATTATGGGAGATCCCCCCGCACATTTATTTTGAGACTACAGAATCGTATTCCGGGAGATCCCCCTGCACATTTACGTTTGGGACTACGAGACGGTATCTCGGGAGATCCCCTGTTGTGTTTCTGTGTACTGAGCTGTTACCTTCTATGATTTTATTGTTGTTAATTTTCATCCTTTATTTTATTACGGTATTACACTATATATTATTTTATTATATCTTTATCAGTAGGGCCCTGACCTGACCGCGTCATTACTCGACCGAGGTTAGGCTTGGTACTTATTGGGTACCGATTGTGGTGTACTCATGCTACTCTCTGCACATGTTTTTCGTTTGCAGATCCAGGTGCACCTTATCAGCCGCACTATCAGTGAGCCGGGACAGCTTTGGAGACTTCAAGGTGTATCTTCCGCGTCCTCAGACCTCGGAGTCCCCTTCTACTCTTTCTCATGTCCATTATCTTCTGTATTTTTCCTTGTTAGACTCTGATGTATAGAGACACTATATTTTTCCTTCTGTAGTTTGTGATTCACGATGTTTCGGGTTTTGGGATTTGCTGTGTATTTTTGAATGGTTAAGTGTTAAAATTATGTTTTCATTTCATTATTCCCCAAATGTTAGGCTTACCTAGTTGTAGAGACTAGGTGCCGTCACGACATTATACAGAGGGGAAATTTGGGTCGTGACAAAATGTGAAAACGCATGGTTATAATTATGCACCTGGTTCTGAATTTATATGTTTATCTTACAGAACTTATTTCAAATTATTGTCCACATTAAATTCAAGATGTAAATTATATGATACATCTGAGGAGTTTGATTTCTACGCTTCTTCTTCCTTTCTGATCAGACTATACTGGTGGAAACCAATTTTGCTAAGTCTAAGGTCACCACGAGGAGACCTATTAAGTGGGAAGAAATTAATTTTCCAACTACTTGGACTTTAGATTCGGTAATATCCCCAAGTCAGATCACTAATGCTGTGTCAAATAGTAAATTTTCGCATGTTATTCAAAATCCAGATGGTAGGATTTGTATTCAATTTGATGATAAGTCTACCATTTATAACAGACATTCATTTTCTAATCATAGACTTTTACCTGCTATTCAACGTATTTCTCCTATTGAACCAGTCTATAGACCAGCTCGAAATCGTGCTGCATCTTTGTACACTATTTCTACTAAAATTAGTGATAAGCCTGTTGAAAGGGTTAAAATTAACCTTCAAACAAATATTGTTTAGGATAATGATAATATTTCTGATAAGGATATTCCTTCTGCATCTGAAATGGATTTCAACCCCAATGATGTTTAATGATTCTATACCAAATCGATTTTAGTCCAGGATCACTGGCAAGAAATTATATTCAAAAAGATTTCTTTAGTAATAAATGGAACCGGTTTAAAACTTGATTTTTTGATACTTATAATAAAGAAGATTTAAATAATATTTCTCAAGAGTTTTATGAAACTTGTGCTTTACATAATCAAATTATGTATTTTGTTCCTTGGTTTATAACTACTTATTTATCGCTATACATAAAGGTTTTAGAAATATCTTATAAAGATGGGAGTGGTAATATTACTAAAGCTATATATCCACATCAAGCACCTTTTTTTACCTAATAATACAGGTATTACGTTTACTGCATTCCAAATTTTTATTGATGAAAATGTTGCTGTAGTCAGCATCGCAGAAATTAATAATTTAATTTCTCAAAATAATTATTTAAGTTTGTATGTTAAAGTTTTGGGTGAACATATCAATTCTCTTGATAGAAAACTTGATGAATTAACAGTTTTGATAAAAGAAATGAGTACTAGCAAGATGATAACTGATATTGCCTCCACTTCAGGAAGCAAATCAGATGCTCAAATTGTTCTTACTCATGTTCAAAGACCTCCTGAGATTTAGGATTTTAAATTTAAATCATTTAATGATTTGGAAGAACTTTTTGATAAAAAGCTTTCTGGTTTAAATATTAAGCCAATTGATTTATCAAAATATTTTGCTGATAAAATTGAAACTATTTCTGATTATAAAAATGAAACTTGGTAAGAGTTTAATAAACTCAAAGGTTTTATTAAACCAAATAGTAAGTATGTTTATAATCCCAAAACGCAAACTTATTATTATTCTCGTCCTACTCCTCAAGATGTCTTAATAGAGGAACGTGATTGGAATCAGACTAATACGTCTTACAGTGATTCCGAAATTTATGAATGGAATCTTGATGGTTTGACTGATAGACAATTGACTATTCTTGTGCATAGAATGCTTATGTATGCAGCTATCTGTAAAAGTGTAAAAAATACAGATAGAACTATTTGCAAAATGATTATTGCAGGTTTTACTGGCCAACTTCGTGGCTGGTGGGATAATTATTTAACTGTTGAGGAAAAGGCTTCGGTTATTAATACAATAGCCACTGACGAAGGAGTTGATAACTTAGGCATGGCTCTAGTAAAAAATAGAGAAGATGCTGTTTATACCCTTGTTCTTACCATACTAGAACACTTCAATGGTAGATTTACCAATTAGTATGAGACTGTTTGTACCCTTTTGAATGGTCTTAAATGTAGAACCCTTAGTGAATTCAGATGGTATAAAGATACCTTTATGAGTAGAGTTATGAAATTACCCGAAAATAAGTATGAACATTGGAAAGCTAAGTTTATAGATGGCCTTTCCTCCTTATTTGCTGAAAGAGTAAGAAAAACTCTAAGGGGTAGCTACGGTGAAATTCCGTATAAGGATTATACCTATGGAAAACTGATAGGAGTTTGCACACAAGAAGGATTAAACTTGTGTAATGAGTTAAAATTGTCTAAACAGCTTAAGATAGATAAGCTTAAGGAGAAATCTCAATTAGGAGACTTTTGCACCCAGTTCAGTTTACCCGAAACTTCTGCTCATAGCAAGAAAAAGAAAAATAAGTATCATAGATATCCTAACCCTCACATCCCTTATAAGAAAAAGAGATCGAGATATAGATCCAAAGAAGAGTGTGAAACTAGGAAAGCCCATCGCAAGTCTACTAGATTTACGAAAAATAGGTCTAAGCGAGATCTTACCGATATTAAGTGTTATAAATTGTGATGACCCAAAATGTCATCTTTAAATTTAATAAGTAATTATGTGTTCTAAGACCTCGAAAAGAACCATTTATCATTTCTCAAATTGCGTGCGCAGTTTGTAAAATTTTCTGGAAAGTTTTCATGTGAAAAATAAATTAAAATGTGAAATAGAGCTGTAAAATTTAAGTGAGCTGACTTTGGTCAATGTTTTTAGCAAACGGACTCGGATCAGTATTTTGACAGTTCTGATAGCTCCGTATCGTGATTTGGGACTTGGGCGTATGCCCGGAATTTAATTTGGAGGTCCCTAGCTCAAGTTATGACCATTTAACGGAACTAGCAATTTAAAGGCTAAATATTCCAAGTTTGACCACGGAGTTGACTTTTTGATATCGGAGCCGGAATCCGATTCTGGAAATTTGAACAGCTCTGTTATGTCATTTATGACTTGTGTGCCAAATTTGAAGTCATTCCGGATTCATTTAATATGTTTTATCACGAGATTTGCAAATTGAAAGTTTAAAACTCAAAGTTCGAATCGGAGTGTGAATTGTAATTTCAATGTTGTTTGACGTGATTTTAGACCCCAAGTCAGTTCGTATTATGTTATAGGACTTGTTGGTATATTCGAGCGGGGTTCTGAGTACCCCGAAAGTGAAACGGATCGAAATCGAAACAAGAATTGGACTTAAGCAAAATCTGAAATTTTGAGTTCTGGTTCTCGCAGAAGTGAGACTTCCATCACAGATGCGGCCTTCGCAGGTGCGGCCCTTGTGCGTAGAAGCGGACGTCGCGAGTGCGAAATTTTGTCCGCAGATGCAGAACCTCGCCTGGCAGCTCCTTTTTGCAGATGCAAGATTTTTCTCGTAGATGCGAGCTCGCATGTGCAAGCCCAGGCACCGCAGATGCGAAAATGCTGGGCAGAATACATAAAATCGGATCTTAGCCATTTTTACTCATTTTTGAGTTTTAAGTCTCGGATTTGTGCGATTTCAAAGGAAATTTTCATGACTTTGAACTGGGTAAGTGTTCTTTATCCTAAAGTGATTATATTTCACAAATTCATATCTATATTCATCATTTATTTCGGATTTAGATGGAAGAAATTGGAATTTTGGTAAAACTTTCCAAAAATGAAAAATTATTATTTGAAGGTCCATTTGATATCGGAATTGGACAAATTTGGTATGGTTGAACTCGTATCGGAACGGGTGTTTGGATTTCATAAGTTTTTTGGAATTTGAGATGTGGGTCCCACTGCCGAATATTTTAATAAATTTTGGATTTTTATCTAGAAAAATTATAAATTCATATGGAATTAATTCCTATGATTCGTATTGAATATATCGAATTGTTTCTGAATAGATTTGAAGCTTTCGGAGGCAAATTTAAAAGGAAAAGCTGTGGTTGAATAATTGATTGGAATTTGTAAAGCGAGGTAAGTATCGGGGTTAACCTTGACTTGAGGGAATAAACCTTTAAATTATTTGTTATGTGAATTGCATGTAAACGACGTATAGGCAAGGTGATGAGTGTCTATACGTCGTCAAATTAATTGTTTGCTTGCTTACTTGAAAAATTATAAATTATTTTTAATCATAAATTAATTATTATTATAATTGTTTCTCTCTTATTCTTTGCAAATATAAATTCTTGAATTCCTGCATTAATTGTTACATGCTATTTGAATTATGTGCCTTAATTGTTATTTGACATTTAGCATAATAAATAATAAACTGCCTATTTGCTCCCTGATTTCCATAATAATTTGCTATTTGTCATTGTTTGCTTCATAATTAAACCATAATTATTGTATGCTTGTTGTCTCGTAATTTTATATTAATTGTTACATTTATTGGAAAAAAATTTTCTATAAGAATTGGTAAATGAAAATGTTGGAGGAGCGGGTTACGCGTCCCAACATGAATGATTATAATGAATATATTGGAGGATCGGGTTGCACGCCGCAACACACTTATTAAAAGTCAATATTGAAGGTTCAGGTTGCACGCCGCAGCAGACTTATTAAAAGTCAATATTAGAGGATCGGGTTGCATGCCGCAACAGACTTATTAAAAGTCAATATTGGAGGTTCGGGTTGCACGCCGTAACAGACTTATTAAAAGTCAATATTGGAGGATCGGGTTGCACGCCGCAACAGACTTATTAAAAGTTAATATTGGAGGATCGGGTTGCACGCCGCAACAAACTTGTTAGAAAGTCAATACTGAAGGATCGGGTTGCACGCCGCTACAGACTTGATTAAAATAAATATGTTGGAGGAGCGGGTTGCACGCCACAACAGAACTGAATATGGATATATTGTGAGAGAGGGCGCTGTAACAGAAATAATGGAAATAATAATTAGCTATGACTGCTGAGTTGCCTTCAATTATTATAAATGAATTACCTGATTTATTCCTATTATTGTTGTTGTTACTAATATTGCGTACAGGTTAATGTAAGTGAACCGCCTTAGCCTCGTCATTACTTCATCGAGGTTAGGCTCAGTACTTACTAGTACATGGGGTCGGTTGTACTGATACTACACTCTGCACTTCTTGTGCAGATTTTGGAGTTGGTCCCAGCGGCGTGCCATAGTTTTGCTCGGATTTCAGCTACTCGGAGGAGACTTGAGGTATAACTGCATAGCATCCACAGTTCTGAAGTCCCCGTCTATTTTACTTTAGTTGTGTGTTCATTTCTAGACAGCTTTACTTTATTCAGACCTTTAATTGTATTTATTCTAGAAGCTCGTGCACTTGTGACACGAATTCTGGGATAGTATTTAGACACCGTTGTTTGATGGATTATTTCACTATATTTCAAACTTTGCTTCTGCATTTGTTTTCTTGTTATTAATACATTTAAAAATTGTTTTAAATTGGTTAATATTATTCTAACGTTGGCTTACCTAGCAAGTGAAATATTAGATGCCATCACGGTCCGAAGGTGGGAAATTCGGGTCGTGACATAAATGTGGAAAATTTGGCCATATAGCTCCAAATTTTAAGCTGCAAAAGTTGAAAACCTTAGAACTAGACGATGAGTTACGTGATAAGGTTTATGGTTTGTTATATACTTCTGGATCAGAATCTGATTATAATTCTGAGTCAGAATCTGAAGCTGAAGTCGATTTACTTGATTTATCTGATAGTGATAAAAATATTGATAATACTTGTACAGATCTCGGCAAGATTCTCGTGCCATCATACCGGCACCGGTTGCTTCACCGCCTGCTCAGCCAGCTAGAGGTAGGGGTCAGTCAGTTAGAGGTGGAGGTCAGGCCATTAGAGGTGGAGGTCAGGCCATTAGAGGTAGAGGTCAGACCGTTAGAGGTGGAGGCCAGCTAGTTAGAGGCCGTCCTAGAGATGCAGTTCAGAGTGGTAGGGCCCAGCCCCAATTTTATGCTTTTTCAGCTAGGCCCGAGGCCGAGTCATCTGATGTTGTGATCACAGGTATTATTCCAGTTTGCCATAGAGATGCTTCAGTTCTATTTGATCCAGGATCTACTTATTCCTATGTGTCCTCCTATTTTGCTTCATATTTGGTTGTGCCTTGTGATTCTCTAAGTGCTTCTGTGTGTGTATCTACACCGGTGGGAGACTCTGTAGTAGTAGATCATGTCTACCGTTCATGTGTGGTTACAATTGGTAATCTTGAAACTAGTGTGGATATTCTACTTCTTGATATGGTAGATTTTGATGTCATCTTGGGTATGGATTGGCTGTCTCCTTATCATGCTATATTGGACTGTCATGCCAAGACAGTGACCCTAGCTATGCCGGGGTTACCTCGATTAGAGTGGAAAGGAACTCCTGGCCATTCTGCCAGCAGGGTTATTTCTTATATGAAAGCTCGGAGTATGGTAGAGAAAGGATGTCTAGCCTATTTGGCTTATATTCGCGATCCCAGTACGGATGTCCCTTCTATGGACTCAGTACCAGTTGTTCGTGAATTTTCAGAAGTATTTCATGCAGATCTGCCGGGGATGCCACCCGACAGAGATATTGACTTCTGTATTGATTTGGCTCTTGACACTCAGCCCATTTCTATTCCACCATACTGTATGGCCCCGCCAGAGTTGAAAGAATTGAAAGAGCAATTGCAAGACTTGCTTGATCAGGGATTTATTAGACCCAGTGTCTCGCCCTGGGGTGCACCAGTATTATTTGTAAAGAATAAAGATGGCTCGATGCGGATGTGTATAGACTATCGGCAGTTGAACAAGGCCACTATCAAAAACAAATATCCGCTGCCGAGAATTGATAACTTATTTGATCAGCTTCAGGGTGCCAAGGTATTTTTGAAGATTGATTTGAGATCTGGTTACCATCAATTGAAGATTAGGGCATCTGATGTCCCTAAGACAACTTTTCGGACTCAGTATGGGCATTACGAGTTCCTAGTGATGTCATTTGGGTTGACAAATGCTCCAGCAGCATTTATGGATTTGATGAATCGGGTGTTCAAGCCTTATTTGGATTCTTTTGTGGTTGTATTCATTGATGATATCTTGATTTAATCCAGCAGTCGGGAGGAGCATGAGCAGCATCTTTGAAGTGTGCTTCACACCTTGAAGAATAATCAGTTATATGCCAAATTTTCAAAATGCGAGTTTTAATTAGACTCAGTTGCCTTTTTGGGACATGTTGTATCGGCAGAAGGCATAAAGGTGGATCCTAAGAAGATTGAGGCTATTCAGAGTTGGCCTAGACAAACTTTGGTTACAGATATTCAGAGTTTCCTAGGTTTGGTAGGTTATTATCGTCGGTTCGTGGAAGGGTTTTCATCTATTGCAAGCACCTTGACCAGACTAACCCAGAAGGGTGTTCCATTCAGATGGTCAGACGAGTGTGAGTTGAGCTTTTAAAAGCTCAAGACTGCTTTGATTACAGCGCCAGTATTGGTATTACCCACAGGTTCAGGATCATATACGATATATTGTGACGCATCTCAAATTGGGCTTGGTGAAGTATTAATGCAAGATGGCAAGGTAATTGCATATGCATTGCGTCAGTTAAAAGTTCACGAGAAGAATTATCCTGTTCATGACCTAGAATTAACAGTCATTGTTCATGTGCTGAAGATTTGGAGGCATTACCTCTACAGTGTCTCGTGTGAGGTATTTACTGATCATCGTAGCCTTCAGTATCTGTTCAAACAAAAAGATCTTAATTTGAGGCAGAGAAGATGGTTGGAGTTGTTGAAAGACTATGATATCACCATTTTGTATCACCCCGGAAAGGCCAATGTGGTGGCCGATGCTTTGAGTAGAAAGGCTGTGAGTATGGGCAGTCTTGCGTATATTCCGGTTGGTGAGAGGCCATTAGCTGCAGATGTTCAGACTTTGGCTAATCAGTTCGTGAGGTTAGATGTTTCAGAACCCAGTCGAGTTACAGCTTGTACAGTCGCTCGGTCTTCTTTATATGAGCGCATCAGAGAGAGGCAGTATGATGATCCTCACTTACTTATCCTTAAGGACACGGTGCAACACGGTGATGCCAAACAGGTTGCTGTGGGGGAAGATGGAGTTCTGTGAATGCAGGTTCGTATTTGTGTGCCTAATGTGGATGGGCTTCGTGAATTAATTCTTGAAGAGGCACACAGTTCCAGGTATTCTATTCATCCAGGTACCACCAAAATGTATCAAGATTTGCGGCAACATTATTGGTGGAGGAGAATGAAAAAGGATATAGTTGTATATGTAGCTCGGTGTCTGAATTGTCAGCAAGTTAAGTACGAGCATCAGAGACCTGGTGGTTTGCTTCAGAAGTTAGAAATTCCTGAGTGGAAGTGGGAGCGTATCACTATGGATTTTATTGTTGAACTCCCACGGACTCAAAGAAAATTTGACGCAGTTTGGGTCATTGTGGACAGGTTGACCAAGTCAGCACATTTCATTCCAGTGGCAGTTGTCTATTATTCAGAGAGGTTAGCTGAAATTTACATTCGTGAGATTGTCCGCCTTCATGGTGTGCCTGTGTCTATTATTTCAAATCGAGGTACGCAGTTTACCTCACATTTCTGGAGGGCTGTACAGCGTGAGTTAGGCACGCGGGTGGAGTTGAGTACAGCATTTCATCCACAGACAGATGGACAGTCAGAGCGCACTATTCAGATATTAGAAGATATGCTCCGCGCTTGTGTTATAGACTTTGGAGGTTCTTGGGATCATTTCTTGCCACTCGTGGAGTTTGCTTATAATAATAGCTAGCAGTCGAGCATTCAGATGGCTCCATATGAGGCATTATATGGAAGGCGATGCCGATCGCCAGTTGGTTGGTTTGAACCGGGAGATGCTCGGTTGTTGGGTACTGATTTGGTACAAGATGCCTTGGATAAGGTAAAGATTATTCAGGATCGACTTCGCACAGCTCAGTCTAGGCAAAAGAGTTATGCCGATCGTAAAGTTCATGATATTGCATTCATGGTAGGAGAAAGAATATTGCTCCGGGTTTCACCTATGAAAGGTGTAATGAGGTTCGGAAAGAAGGGCAAGTTGAGCCCTAGGTATATCGGACCCTTTGAAATTCTTGAAAGGGTGGGTGAAGTATCCTACAGGCTTGCATTACCACCTAGTTTATCAGCGGTTCATCCGGTATTCCATGTGTCTATGCTCCGAAAATATCATGGTGATCTGTCCCATGTGTTAGATTTCAGCTCAGTCCAATTGGACAAAGATTTGACTTACGAGGAGGAGCCAGTGGCTATTCTAGCACGGCTGGTCCAACAGTTGAGGTCAAAGAGTTATCCTTCAGTTCAGGTGCAATGGAGAGGTCAGCCGGTAGAGGCATCTACCTGGGAGTCCGAGTCGGACATGCGAAGTAAATATCTACACCTTTTCTCCAGCTCAGGTATTTTTTTTCTAACTCCGTTCGAGGACGAACGTTTGTTTTAGAGGTGGAGAATGTGATGATCCAAAATGTCATCTTTAAATTATTAAATAATTCTGTGTTCTAAGACCTCAAAAAGCACCATTTATCATTCCTCGACTTACGTGCGCAGTCTGTAAAGTTTTCTGGAAAGTTTTCATGTGAAAAATAAATTAAAATATGAAATAGAGCTGTAAAATTCAAGTGAGTTGACTTTGGTCAACATTTTTAGCAAACAGACCCGGATCAGTATTTTGATAGTTTCGATAGCTCTGTATCGTGATTTGGGACTTGGGCGTATATCCGAAATTTAATTTGGAGGTCCCTAGCTGAAGTTATGACCATTTAACGGAACTAGCAATTTAAAGGCTAAATATTTCAAGTTTGACCACGGGGTTGACTTTTTGATATTAGAGCCCGAATCTAATTCTGGAAATTTGAACAGCTCTGTTATGTCATTTATGACTTGTGTGCCAAATTTGAAGTCATTCCGAATTCATTTAATATGTTTTGGCACGAGATTTGCAAATTGAAAGTTTAAAACTCAAAGTTCGAATCGGGGCGTGAATTGTAATTTCAGTGTTGTTTGACGTGATTTTAGACCCCGAATCAGTTCGTATTATGTTACGGGACTATTTGGTATATTCGAGCGGGGTCCCCAGTACCCCGAGAGTGAAACAGATCGAAATCAGAACAAGAATTGGACTTAAGCAAAATCTGAAATTTTGAGTTCTAGTGTAATCGCACCTGCGAAATTTTGACCGCAGGTGCGAGCTCGCAGATGCGGCCTTCGCAGGTACGTCCCTTGTGCGCAGAAGCGGACATTGCAGGTGCGACATTTTGTTCGCAGATGCGGAACCTCACCTGGCAGCCCCTTTTCGCAGATGCGAACTCGCATGTGCGAGCCCAGGCACCGCAGATGCGAAAATGCTGGGCAGAATACATAAAATAGGGTCTTAGCCATTTTTACTCATTTTTGAATTTTAAGTCTCGGATTTGGGCGATTTCAAGGGGGATTATCACGACTTTGAACTGGGTATGTGTTCTTTATCATAAAGTGAGTATATTTCACAAATCCATGTCTATATTCTTCATTTATTTCGGATTTAGATGGAAGAAATTAGAATTTTTGTAAAACTTTCCAAAAATGAAAAATTAAGATTTGAAGGTCCATTTGATATCGGAATTGGACAAATTTGGTATGGTTGAACTCGTATCGGAACGGGTGTTCGGATTTAGCAAGGTTTTTCGGGATTTGAGATGTGGGTCCCACTGCCGAATATTTTAATAAATTTTGGATTTTTTTCCGGAAATATTATAAATTCATATGGAATTAATTCCTATGATTCGTATTGAATATATCGAATTGTTTCTGAATAGATTTGAAGCTTTCGGAGGCAAATTTAAAAGGAAAAACTATGGTTGAATAATTGATTGGAATTTGCAAAGCGAGGTAAGTATCGGGGTTAACCTTAACTTGAGGAAATAGAACCCTTAAGTTGTTTGTTATGTGAATTGCATGTAAACGACGTATAGGCAAGGTGACGAGTGTCTATACATCATCAAATTAATAATTTTCCTGCTTACTTGAAAAATCATAAATTATTTTTAATCATAAATTAATTATTATAATAATTGTTTCTCTCTTATTCTTTACAAATATAAATTCTTGAATTCCTGCATTAATTGTTACATGCTATTTGAATTATGTGCCTTAATTGTTATTTGACATTTAGCATAATAAATATTAAACTGCCTATTTGCTCCCTGATTTTCATAATAATTTGCTATTTGTCATTGTTTGCTTCAAAATTAAACTATAATTATTGTATGCTTGTTGTCTTGTAATTTTATATTAATTGTTATATTTATTGGAAAAATTTCTTCTATAAGAATTGGTAAATGAAAATATTGGAGGAGCGGGTTGCACGCCGCAACATTATTGATTATAATGAATATATTGGAGGATCGGGTTGCATGCCGCAACAGACTTATTAAAAGTCAATATTGGAGGATCGGGTTGCACACCGCAACAGACTTATTAAAAGTCAATATTAGAGGATCGGGTTGCACACCGCAACAGACTTATTAAAAGTCAATATTGGAGGATCGGGTTGCACGCCGCAACCGACTTATTAAAAGTCAATATTGGAGGATCGGGTTGCACGCCGCAACAGACTTATTAAAAGTCAATATTGGAGGATCGGGTTGCACACCGCAACATACTTATTAAAAGTCAATATTGGAGGATTGGGTTGCATGCCGCAACCGACTTATTAAAAGTCAATATTGGAGGATCGGGTTGCATGCCGCAACAGACTTATAAAAAGTCAATATTGGGGGATCGGGTTGCACGCCGCAACAGTCTTGTTAAAAAGTTAATATTGGAGGATCGGGTTGCACACCACTATAGATTTGATTAAAATGAATATATTGGAGGAGCGGGTTGCACGCCGCAACAGAACTGAATGTGGATATATTGTGAGAGCGGGTTGCACGCTGCAACAAAAATAATGGAAATGATAATTAGTTATGACTGCTGAGTTGCCTTCAATTATTATAAATGAATTTTCTGATTTATTCCTATTATTATTGTTGTTACTAATATTGCGTACATGTTAATGTAAGTGAACCGCCTTAGTCTCGTCACTACGTCGTCGAGATTAGGCTCAGCACTTACCAGTACATGGGGTCGGTTGTACTGATACTATACTCTGCACTTCTTGTGCAGATTTTGGAGTTGGTCCCAGCGGCGTGCCATAATTTTGCTCGAATTTCAGCTACTCGGAGGAGACTTGAGGTATAACTGCATGGCGTCCGCAGTTCTGAAGTCCCTGTCTATTTCACTTTAGCTGTGTGTTTATTTCCAGACAGCTTTACTTTATTCAGACCTTTAATTGTATTTATTCTAGAAGCTCGTGCACTTGTGACACGAATTCTGGAATAGTATTTAAACACCGTTGTTTGATGGATTATTTCACTAGATTTCAAACTTTGCTCCTGCATTTGTTTTCTTGTTATTAATACATTTAAAAATTGTTTTAAATTGGTTAATATTATTCTAACATTGGCTTGCCTAGCAAGTGAAATGTTAGATGCCATCACAGTCCGAAGGTGGAAAATTCGGGTCGTGACATAAATGTGAAAATTTTGGCCATATAGCTCCAAATTGTAAGCTGCAAAAGTTGAAAACCTTAGAACTAGACGATGAGTTACGTGATAAGGTTTATGGTTTGTTATATACTTCTGGATCAGAATCTGATTATAATTCTGAGTCAGAATCTGAAGCTGAAGTCGATTTACTTGATTTATCTGATAGTGATAAAAATATTGATAATACTTGTACAGCTTGCAAAGGTAATACATGTACTTATGATGATGATGAATTTTATAAATTACAATCTCAATTTTCAAGATTTGAACATGAAAACCATTACATATGATAATGTAATAGAACTTTTAAAAGAAGTTACTGATAATAAACTTCGTGAAAAAATTATAAATTTGGCTGCAAATTTAAGTTCTAGTTCTTTAAAATCTTTTGAAAAACAAAAGAACGAATTTGAATACTCCGCGCCTAATTTTTTGTCAGAAATTAATAACCGACTTAATAATAAAAATACACCAACTAGAGATGCTTCTTTTGACGATTTAATGGTCGAAATTGAAAATTTGAAAAGAGAAATTAAATCTCTTAAACAAAATCAAATAATTTGTGATCACAGAATTACTCAGATAGAGAAAAATAATTCCCTAGCTGAGTTATCTAATGACAAAATAAAGGTATTTCTGAAAATGATGATAATGAAAAACCCATTGATTTTAATCCTAAACATGATATGTTTTTAGGAATGATGCAAATTGTTACTGCTTATAAATGGTATATTAAATGTACTATTTTAATTGATAATAGTTTTTCTATAAATGATATTGCTATGATTGACAGTGGAGCTGATGTTAGCTGCATTCAAGAAGGGTTAGTACCTACTAAATATTTTCAAAAAACCACTCATATGGTTAAATCTGCTTCTGGTCATGCTTTAGATATAAAGTATAAATTACCTAATATACGTATTTGTCAAAATAAAGTCTGCATTCCTCACTTCTTCTTTTTGGTTAAAAATCAGTTATACCCTCCAATTATACTTGGAACACCTTTTATCAACGCTATTTATCCTTTTACTAGCATAGACTCTAAAGGATTTATAGCAACTTATAAAGATAAAAAAATTAGTTATACTTTTGTTACAGATCCCGTAACTAGAGATATTAATGCTTTAATTGATATGAAGCAAAGACATATTGATTCTTTGCAACTAGAATTATTTAGTATGAATATATTCGGTACTTTAAAATCTGCTAAAGTACAGGAAAAAATTAAATTGATTTCCAAACAAATTGCTACTGATATTTGTGCTGATCACCCCAGTGCCTTTTGGAATCGTAAAAAGCACATTGTTACACTTCCTTATGAAGATAATTTTTTTGAGCATGATATTCCTACTAAATCTCGACCTTGTCAGATGAACGCTGAATTAGTAGAATTCTGCAAGAAAGAAATTGATAACTTGTTACAAAAGGCTTTGATAAAACCTTCAAAATCTCCTTGGTCTTGTACTGCTTTTTATGTAAATAATGCTGCAGAAAAGGAACTTGGCATTCCTGGATTGGTTATAAATTATAAACCTTTGAATAAATATTTAAAGTGGATTAGGTATCATATCCCCAACAAAAAGGATTTGTTATCAAGATTATATGATGCCAATATATTTTCAAAGTTTGATTTAAAATCTGGTTAGTGGCAGATTTAAATATTTAAAGAGCATACTTATAGAACTGCTTTTAATGTTCCATTCGGGCAATATAAATGGAATGTTATGCCTTTTGGTTTGAAAAATACCCCTTCTGAATTTCAAAAAATAATGAATGATATTTTTAATCCATATTTAGATTTTATCATCATTTATATTGATGACATATTAGTATTTTCTAAAACATTTGAAATGCATATTAAGCATCTTGATATTTTTAAAAAGATTGTTACACAAAATGGTTTAGTTATTTCCAAACCAAAAATGAGTTTATTCCAAATAGATGTTCGATTTTTAGGACATAATATTTGTCAAGGAAACATTACTCCTATACAAAGATCGATTGATTTTGCATCAAAATTTCCTGATGTTATTACTGACAGAAGTCAATTACAAAGAATTTTGGGAAGTTTAAATTATATATCCCCATTTTATAAAAATTATCTCGTGATTTGGCCCCTTTAAACGACAGGCTAAAAAAGGATTATAAAAAATCTTGGACTGATTAGTCATACTACTTTGGTTAAAAATATTAAACAACGTGTTAAGTCTTTACCTTGTTTAACTCTTGCTAATCCAGCATGGCAAAAAATTATTGAGACAGATGTGTCTAATATTGGCTATGGTGGGATTTTAAAACAAGTTAATCCCAACAATAATTGTGAATATTTGATAAGATTTCACTCGGGAAAATGGACTGAAGCCCAGAAAAAATATGCTATTGTGGCTCATGAAATGTTGACTATTGTTAAATGTGTTTTAAAATTTCAGGATGATTTATACAATTAAAAGTTTTTAATAAAAATTGATGCTCAATCTGTTAAATATATGTTTAACAAAGATTTTAAACATGATGCTTCAAAATTAATATTTGCAAGGTGGTAGGCTCAATTAGCCCCTTTTGATTTCAAAATTCAGTATAAAAAGGGAATTGATAATTCTCTTCCTGATTTCTTATCCCGTAAATACTTAAATTAATCATGAATTTCTATAAAACTTTTCTAGATGAAAAAACGTTAATCACTATTTTGAAAGTGGTTAAGTTATATAGAGACTTACAAAGTCTTATAATTGATAAAATAATTGATGATAGCTCAGTCATGCATATTGCTAGAAGAATCTCTTTTCAAGAAGGAGATAAGAATGAAATGATTAATAAGTATTTGGAAGAAGTAAAAAGAAACTTACTTCAATCTATTAACCAGTATGAAAAATCTGACACTTCAATACGAAGTGAAACAAGCAACGATGATATTATAAAAGATTCCCAGCCTATTCAATCAGAGAAGATATTATCTGACAAAGCCGTAGAAAATGCGAAAGATTTCATCCAACAGATGAAAGAATTAGAGAGACGTGGAATATGATTAACAGTGAAGCTGCCGACCCCACGCAACAGTAGATACACTGTTTACACAGTATTTATTATATGATTAACAGTAAATACAGTGTATAAGGGACCCACATATGGGACCCACTTTACTGTGCATAGATTCTTTCTGTCTTTTTATTTTCTATATATAGGGTCGTTTCTTCTTTTGAGAGAAGGCATCAGCCAAAGCTCTCTCTCTCTCTTATAAATCTCTCTCTCTCTCTCTCTTATAAATCTCTCTCTCTCTCTATTGTAAGTACTATCTTGTGTAATCAGCATTGAAGTAAATAAAATCTTCAGTTCATCGCATTCAGGCCTTGCATCCCGACCTTAAGAGGTATTTATTTCTTTAGTTAATTGATACTTTAAATACTTCGTTTCTCTCCCCAGCCGTGACTATGTCTGGTTAAAGGATTCATATCTATATTGAATATCTAACTTCTCTTACATATTAACCATGAAAGATCTAGTCTCTATCAAAATATAAAGGAATTTTAATATGGCTTATTGACTTGGTTCCAAGATGGCGGTACAGTCGAATCTAGTACTACTCTTATTGGCATTGCCTTAGTGGCTCCATCTAGCAAGTCGTGAATCTAAAGCCCGCTAAAGATGTTAAAGGGCATCCTCTTTCACGGTTAGAACCGCTAGACACATGAGGTCAATAAGAGTATGTATTAGATCCAGACATGCCCCTTGCTTGGGGTAAAAGGATAGATCCTTCCATACAGTCATAAAGCTTTATAAAAATTCTTGTATATTTCGGTTCTTATATCCTTACTGGCCGAACGGACTACCGCTAGCCTTTAAAATTAAGGGTACTAAATTTAGCTAGATCTGGATGGCCGTGCGGATTACCGCCAGCCTACTCGATCCTGTTAAAATTATTATTATTATTATTATTATTATTATTAAAATTATTATTATTATTATTATTATTATTATTATTATTATTATTTGTCACGACCCGAAATTTTCCATCGATGGGACCGTGATGGCGCCTAACATTTCACTTACTAGGCAAGCCAATATTAGAGAATCATTTACCAATTCCTTATTTCCGTTCAGTAATTAATATTTAATTAACTATAATAAAATATAACAAGTGCGGAATATCATAAATCAATATTAACTACTATCACCCGGATCTGGAGTCACAATTCATGAGCATTCTAGAACTTATTACAAGTAATAGTCTGAAAGAAATACAACTATCTGAATGAAAGAAAATAGTAGGACATAAAAATATAGACGGTGACTTCAAATTTTGTGAACACCGACAGATCTACCTTGAGTCTCCAGACAGCGGACCAATAGCAAATCTCGATCAACCTGAGCCGGTATCAAAATCTGCACAGAAAGTGCAGAGTGCAGTATCAGTACAACCGACCCCATGTACTGGTAAGTGTCGAGCCTAACCTCGACAAAGTAGTGACGAGGCTAAGGCAAGGCACCTACAATCAACCTGTATAATTTAACAGTATATATGAAAATAACAGGAATGAAGAACTAAACATGAAATGTCGGGAGGGGAGACATCCTGAGGGGAATACAAGATAAAGAACTACAACAAAATGATCACCGGAGCAGTCAATATACCATGAATCAACAGGAATAGTGAATACAGTAAAGAAGAATGCACGGCATCACCCTTCGTGCTTTTACTTTCAATCTCACCATAAAATTAATAGAAACAGCACGGCATCACCCTTCGTGCTTTTACTCTCATATCATGGCACGACATCACCCTTCGTGCATTAACACTCACAATATGGCACGACATCACCCTTCGTGCATTAATATTCACAATACGGCACGACATCACCCTTTGTGCATTAACACTCTCCCTTACCATAATGCAATGCATAAATAACAACAGGGAGATAGAATAATAAGTACAAACCGTACTTCAACATTTGGTTCCATAATATCAATCTTAACTTTGAAATAAATACTCAATTATCACCAGAAAATTCCGTAAATATGATAAGAACGATAATTTGAACAACACTAGTATAAAACATAGCAATTTGGCATAGGAATGGGACAATATCAGAAAAACAGAGAAACATGAAACAAAACAAGTAAATTGGCGGCGCATAGATACTCGTCACCTCACATATATGCCGCTCACATGAATTTCTCAGCAAATAATCTAAGGTTCCTATTTCCCTCAAGTCAGGGTTAGACACAACACTTACCTCGCTCCGAAGGCCACTTAATTCTCAATCACAGCTTTTCCTTTAGAATTCACCTCCAAACCACTCATATCTATTCAAAAATGACTCAATAATATCAAATATTGCTAAAGGAATCAATTATATTGCATAAATTAAATTTCCCAAATTTTCCTCCAAAAAGTTAAAAAATCGACCCCGGGTCCGCTTGGTCAAAACTCAAGGTTCGGACCAAAATCCTTTTATCCATTCACCCCCGAGTCCGAATATGTAATTAGTGTTGGAATCCGACCTCAAATTGAGGTCTAAATCCCCAAATTCCCGAAATCCTTATTTTCTACCCTAACCCCTAATTCTACCATGAAAATTCTAGATTTTAGGTTGAAAATTAAAGAAATGTAATGGGTAATTGAAAGAAACGAGTTAAGGAACACTTACCTATGATTTGGGTAAGAAA
The DNA here is from genome assembly GCF_000390325.3 of Nicotiana tomentosiformis. Lineage (NCBI taxonomy): Eukaryota > Viridiplantae > Streptophyta > Magnoliopsida > Solanales > Solanaceae > Nicotiana > Nicotiana tomentosiformis. The sequence goes on from NC_090817.1 coordinate 66,174,299, forward strand.
ATGTCTTTGAAAAATCGCCATAGGCCTCATATCCTTTTGAAAACGAGTAGAAAAATGGCTGGAGTCCGAATTAAATGCTCACTGCCCAGCGACCTTCGCACATGTGATGCTTTGGTCGCACGTGCGCATCCGTATGTGCGGACGAAGTGTGCGCTTCTGCGGAAAAGGGCTGGGCCAAATGGGGCTGCACCTGCAGACATGGTTCCTCTTCTGTGGTCCCGCTCCTGCGGAGAAAGTCCGCATCTGCGGAAACACGAAGTCCAGGACTGGGTCGCATCTACGGGGCTTTCGCTAGCACCTGTGACCAAAGGCTCGCAGGTGCAGGCACACCAGATTTGGTGCACCAGCAGCCTTGTTGAGGTTTGAACTGAACTCGCGCATCGCCCGAATGGCACCCGAGCCCTTGGGGCTCCAAACCAAACATGCACGCAAGTCTAAAAATATCATACGGACTTGCTCGCGCAATCAAATCGCTAAAATAACAACTAGAACTCTAAATTTAGCACCAAATCAAATGAAATTATCAAGAACACTTTAAAATTTCTATTTTCTCAACTGGACGTCCGAATCACGTCAAATCAACTCCATTTCTCACCAAATTTAACAGACATGTTTTAAATATCATAATGAACCTGTACCGGGCTCCGGAACCAAAATGCGGACCCGGTACTAACAATACCAAACATCAATCAATTCCTAAAAATAATTAATTTTTATCAAAAATTTATAACTTGAGCTAGGGACCTTTGAATTCGATTACGGGCATGCGCCCAGGTCCCAAAATTCGATACGGACCTACCGGGACCGTCAAAGTATGAATCCGGGCCCGTTTACCAAAAATATTGACCGAAGTCAACTAAAATGAACTTTTAAGGCAAAATTCTTATTTTCATCAGTTTTCAACATAAAAGCTTTTCGGAAACCCGCCCAGACTGTGCACGTAAATCGAGGAGGATAAAATGAGATTTTTAAGGCTTAAGAGCGCAGATTCGAGTTCTAAAACATAAGATGACATTTTGGGTCATCACATTCTCTACCTCTAAAATAACCGTTCGTCCTCGAACGAACATAGAAAAGTACCTGGGCCGGTGAAAAGGTGGGGATATCTACTCCGCATATCGGACTCGGACTCCTAGGTAGCTGCCTCAATAGGCTAACCGCTCCACTGCACTCGAACTGAAGGGTAACTCTTTGATCTCAACTGGCGAACTTGCCGAGCTAGAATTGCCACTGGCTCCTCCTCGTAAGTCAAATCTTTGCCCAACTGGACAGAGCTGAAATCTAACACATAGGACGGATTGCCATGATACTTTCAAAGCATGGACACATGGAATACCGGATGAACAACTAATAAACTAGGTGGCAACGCAAGCCTATAAGCCACATCTCCCACTCTTTCCAGAATCTCAAAAGGTCCGATATACCTAGGGCTCAACTTACCCTTCTTTCCGAACCTCATTACACCCTTCATGGGTGATACCCGAAGTAACACTCTCTCTCCGACCATGAGTGCAGCATCACGAACTCTACGGTCGGCATAACTCTTCTGCCTGGACTGAGCTGTGCGAAGTCGATCATGAATAATCTTGACCTTATCCAAGGCATCCTGTACTAAATCTGTTCCCAATAACCGAGCCTCCCCCGGCTCAACCACGCAACTGGCGACCTGCACTATCTACCATATAATGCCTCATAGGGAGCCATCTGAATGCTCGACTGGTAGCTGTTATTGTAGGCAATATCCGCTAACGGCAAGAACTGATCCCAAGAACCTCCAAAGTCAATAACACAGGCGCGGAGCATATCCTCCAAGATCTGAATAGTACGCTCGAACTGCCCGTCCATCTGAGGATGAAATGTTGTGCTCAACTCAATCTGCGTACCCAACTCACATTGAACTGCCCTCCAAAAGTGCGAGGTAAACTGGGTACCTCGATCATAAATGATAGACACGGGCACACCGTGAAGACGGATGATCTTATGAATATAAATCTCTGCCAACCGCTCCGAGGAATAAGTAACTGCCACAGGAATGAAATGTGCTGACTTAGTCAGCCTGTCCACAATGACCCAAACTGCATCGAACTTCCTCTGAGTTCGTGGGAGTCCAACAACAAAGTCCATAGTGATACGCTCCTACTTCCACTCAGGAATATCTAACCTCTGAAGTAAACCACCAGGTCTCTGATGCTCACACTTTACCTGCTGGCAATTTAGGCACCGAGCTACATAGGCAACTATGTCCTTCTTCATTTGCCTCCACCAATAATGCTGCCTCAAGTCCTGATACATCTTGGCGGTGCCCGGATGAATAGAATACCAGGAACTGTGGGACTCCTCAAGGATCAACTCACGAAGTCCATCCACATTAGGCACACAAATACGACCCTGCATCCTCAAAACTCTGTCATCTCCAACAGTAACCTGGTTGGCACCACCGTGCCGCACTGTGTCTCTAAGGACAAGTAAATAAGGATCGTTATCCTGCCGATCTCTGATGCGCTCAAATAAAGAAGACCGAGCAACTGTACAAGCTAGAACATGGATGGGCTCAGAAATATCTAACCTCACGAACTGGTTGGCCAAGGCCTGAACCTCCAATGCAAGCTGTCTCTCACCAACTGGAATATATGCAAGGCTACCCATACTGACTGACTTTCTACTCAAAGCATCGGCCACCATATTGGCCTTCCCGGGATGATACAATATGGTGATATCACAGTATTTCAATAGCTCCAGCCACCTCCTCTACCTCAAATTGAGTTCCTTCTGCTTGAACAAATACTGAAAGCTTCGATGATCAGTGAATACCTTACATGGCACGCCGTAAAGATAGTGCCTCCAAATCTTCAGCGCGTGAACGATGGCTGCCAGCTCTAGATCATGAACAGGATAATTCTTCTCGTGAACCTTCAGTTGCCGTGAAGCATATGCAATAACCTTGCCACCCTGCATCAATACCGCACCCAGACCAATACGAGATACATCACAATATACTGTATAAAATCCTGAACCTGTAGGTAACACCAATACCGGTGCCGTAGTCAAAGCTGTCTCTAGCTTCTGAAAGCTCGCTTCACACTCGTCTGACCACCTGAACGGGGCACCCTTCTAGGTCAATCTGGTCAATGAGGCTGCTATGGATGAAAACCCCTCTACAAATCGACAGTAATAGCCTACCAAACTCAGGAAACTACAGATCTTTGTAGCTGATGTGGGTCTAGGCCAAATCTGGACTGCCTCAATCTTCTTAGGATCCACCTGAATACCCTCTGCCGATACAACGTGACCTAAGAAAGCAACTGAACTCAACCAAAACTCACATTTTGAGAACTTAGCATATAAATGGCTGTCTTTCAGAGTCTGAAGAACGATCCGAAGGTGCTGATCATGCTCCTATCGACTGTGGGAGTAGATCAAGATATCATCAATAAAAACAACCACAAAGGAATCCAGGTAGGGTTTGAACACCCGGTTCATCAAATCCATGAATGCTGCCGGGGCATTTGTCAGCCAAAATGACATCATTAGAAACTCATAATGCCCATACCGAGCCCGAAAAGCTGTCTTAGGAACATCGGATGCCCTAATCTTCAACTGATGGTAGCCAGATCTCAAATCAATCTTTGAAAACACCTTGGCACCCTGAAGCTGATCAAATAAATCATCAATCCTCGGCAATAGATACTTGTTCTTGACGGTGACTTTGTTCAACTACCGATAGTCTATACACATCCTCATCAATCCATCTTTCTTCTTCACAAACAACACAGGTGTACCCCAGGGCGAGACGATAGGTCTAATGAAGCCCTTATCAAGCAAATCTTGCAACTACTCCTTCAATTCTTTCAACTTTGGCAGGGCCATGCGGTATGGCGGAATGGAAATGGGCTGAGTGCCCGGAGCCAAATCAATGCAGAAATCAATATCCCTGTCGAGTGGCATCCCCGACAGGTCTGCAGGAAACACCTCTGGAAACTCACAAACAACCGGCACTGAATCCATGGAAGGAACCTCCGCACTAGAATCGCGGACATAAGCCAAATAAGCTAGACACCCCTTCTCGACCATATGCCGAGCTTTACATATGAGATAACCCTGCGGGCAGAATGGCCAAGATTCCCTCTCCACTCTAATCGAGGCAACCCCTGCAATGCTAAGGTCATCGTCTTAGCGTGACAATCTAATATAGCATGATAAGGTGAGAGCCAATCCATACCCAATATGACATCAAAATCAACCATGTCAAGAAGTAGAAGATCTACACGAGTCTCAAGACTCCCAATGGTGACCACACACGAACGATAAACATGATCTACAATAATAGTATCTCCCACTGGTGTAGACACATACACAGGAGCACTCAAAGAATCACGGGGCATAACCAAATAGGAAGCAAAATAGGATGACACATAGGAGTAAGTAGATCCCGGATCAAATAGAACTGAAGCATCTCTACTACAAACTGAAACAGTACCTATGATAACAGCGTCAGATGACTCAGCCTCAGGCCTGGCTGGGAAAGCATAACACCGGGGCTGGGCCCCACCACCTTGAACTACATCCCTGGGATGGCCTCTAGTTGGCTGGTCTCCACCTCTAACGGCCTAACCTCCACCTCTAACTATCTAGCCCCTACCTCTGGCTGCCTGACCCCTGCCTCTGGCTGGCTGAGCAGGCGGTGCAGCAACTGGTACCGGAACCATGGCACGAGAACTCTGATGCTGTGAGCTGCCCGTTGCCCGAGGGCAAAATCTGGCAATGTGCCTCGGATCACCACAAGTATAACATAACCTCGGCTGCTGTGACTGCTGACCCTGAAACTGACCCTGTCGACCTGAATGACCACCCTGATAACTCTGGAGTGGAGGTGCACTAATAGGAGCTGGTGGTGCACTGTAGGCTAGCTGGTCGGAATAATGCATCTGAGAGCCACGACCACCTGAGGCATCGTGGGATGCCTGGAGTGCCGAATGAAACGGCCTGGAAGGATGGCCTCTACCAAAAGTACTCCTGCCTCTAGATGAGGCACCGCTGAACTCACCGGAATGATGAGGCCTTTTGTCAGACCCCTGACCTCCCTAAGTAAGAACCATCTCGACTCGTCTAGCGACATTAGAAGCCGCCTGAAAAGAAATCTCACTCCCAGTCTTCTTAGCCATCTGCAATCTGATAGGCTGAGCAAGTCCATCAATAAACCTCCTCACCCTCTCTCTCTCGGTGGGAAGCAGAAGAATGTCATGACGGGCCAAATCCACAAAACGAGTCTCATACTGAGTAACAGTCATACTGCCCTGCTGGAGACGCTCAAACTGACGGTGACGCTCCTCTCTCAATGTGATAGGCAGAAACTTCTCTATGAAGAGCTGAGAGAACTGGTCCCAAATAAGAGCAGGTGACCTAGCTGGTCTGGACAACAAGTAATCTCTCCACCATTTCTTGGCGGAATCGGTCATCTGAAATGCAGCAAAATCGACCCCATTGGTCTCCACTATACCCATGTTCTGTAGAACCTCGTGACAGCTGTCAAGATACTCCTGGGGGGTCCTCTGAAAGAGCACCACTGAAGTGGATAGGGAAGAGCTTGGTAAATCTATCCAATCTCTACAAAGCCTCAGAAGACATAGCTGGCCCATCTCCGACCTGTGCCGTAATAACCGACTGAACTAATCCGATTGGCTGAGCTGCTGGAGCCTGATACTGGGGAGCTATCTGCTCCGGAGCAGGAATGATAGGAGTCTGGGCTCCTCCTCCAGCCTGAGAGACTGCTGGTGCCATGGGAAATGCGCCAGTCTGGGCCACATTCTCCATAAGGCCCACAAAACGGACCAAAGCGTCCTGAAGTACTGGAGTAGCAATGAACCTCTCCGGAACCTGAGCTGGTCCGATAGGAACATTCTGGGCTGGAACCTCCTCGTCAATCTCTATCTGAGGCTCCACTGCTGGGGCTGCTGCTCGGGCCCTAGGCTAAGCCCTGCCCCTACCTCGGCCTCTGGCACGGCCTCGGCCTCGACCTCTGCCCCGCGTAGGAGCTATCACTGGAGGATCTGGCTGCTGCTCAACTGAGGAAGTAGTACGTGTTCTCGCCATCTATGAGAGAATAAGAGTAGAAGAGTTCAATAAGTATTGAGAAAGCAAAATCGCACGACAAAGATGAATATAAGTGAAACTTGTTCCTAAACTTCATAGCCTCTGGAAGATAAGCACAGACGTCTCCTTACCGATCCTCCAGACTCTACTAAGCTTGCTCGTGAATCATGAAACCTAGGCAATCTAGTGCTCTGATACCAACTGTCACGACCCGAAATTTTTCACCGACGGGACCGTGATGGCGCCTAACATTTCACTTACTAGGCAAGCCAACATTAAAGAATTATTTACCAATTCCTTATTTTCGTTCAGTAATTAACATTTAATTAACTACAATGAAATATAACAAGTGCGAAATATCATAAATCTGTATTAACTACTACCACCCGGATCTGGAGTCACAATTCACAAGCATTCTAGAACTTACTACAAGTAATAGTCTGAAAGAAATACAACTGTCTGAATGAAAGAAAACAGTAGGACATAAAAAGATAGATGGGGACTTTAAGGTCTGTGAACACCGACAGATCTACCTTGAGTCTCCGGACAGCGGACCAATAGCAAATCTTGATCAACCTGAGCCAGTGTCAAAATCTGCATAGAAAGTGCAGAGTGCAGCATCTCTACAACCGACCCCATGTACTGGTAAGTGTCGAGCCTAACCTCGACAAAGTAGTGACGAGGCTAAGGTAAGGCACCTACAATCAACCTATACAATTTAACAGTATATACGCAAATAACAGGAATAAAGAACTAAACAGGAAATGTCGGGAGGGGAGACATCCTGAGGGGAATACAAGATAAAGAACTACAACAGAATGATCACCGAAGCAGTCAATATACCATGAATCAATAGGAATAGTGAATACAGTAAAGAAGAACGCATAGCATCACCCTTCGTGCTTTTACTCTCAATCTCACCATAAAATTAATAGAAACGTCACAGCATCACCCTTCGTACTTTTAATCTCATATCATGGCACGACATCACCCTTCGTGCATTAACACTCACAATATGGCATGACATCACCCTTCGTGCATTAATACTCACAATATGGCACGACATCACCCTTCGTGCATTAATACTCACAATACGGCACGACATCACCCTTTGTGCATTAATACTCTCCCTTACCATAATGCAATGCATAAATAACAATAGAGAGATAGAATAACAAATACAAACCTTACTTCAACATTTGGTTCTATAATATCAATCTTAACTTTGAAATAAAAACTCAATTATCACCAGAAAATTCCGTAAATATGATAAGAACGATAATTTGAACAATACTAGTATAACGCGTAGCAATTTGGTATAGGAATGGGACAATATTAGAAAAACAGAGAAACATGAAAAAAAAAAAACATGTAAATTGGCGGCGCATAGGTATTCGTCACCTCACATATACGCCGCTCACATGAATTTCACTTAGCAAATAATCTAATATTCCTAATTCCCTCAAGTCAGGGTTAGACACAATATTTACCTCGCTTCGAATACTACTTAATTCTAAATCACAGCTTTTTCTTTGGAATTTACCTCCAAACCACTAGTATCTATTCAAAAATGACTCAATAATATCAAATATTGCTAAAGGTATCAATTATATTGCATAAATTAAATTTCTCAAATTTTCCTCCAAAAAGTCGAAAAATCGACCCCGGGCCCGCTTGATCAAAACCCGAGGTTCGGACCAAAATCCTTTTACCCATTCACCCCCGAGCCCTAATATATAATTAGTTTTGGAATCCGACCTCAAATTGAAGTCTAAATCCCCAAATTTTCGAAATCCCTATTTTCTACCCTAACCCTAATTCTATTATGAAAACTCTAGATTTTAGGTTGAAAATTCAAGAAATGTAATGGGTAATTGAAATAAACATGTTAAGGAACACTTACCTATGATTTGGGGAAGAAAATGTCTTTGAAAAATCGCCCTAGGCCTCCTATCCTTTTGAAAATGAGAAGAAAAATGGCTGGAGTCCGAATTAAATGCTCACGGCCCAGCGACCTTCACACTTGCGGTGCTTTGGTCGCACCTACGCATCCGCATGTGCGGATGGAGTGTGCGCTTCTGCGGAAAAGGGCTGGGCCAACTGGGGTCGCACCTGCGGACAGGGTTCCGCTTCTGCGGTCCCGCTCCTGCTGAAAAAAGTAAGCATCTGCGGAAAAATGAAGTCAAGGCCTGGGTCGCATCTGCGAGGCTTTCGCTCGCACTTGCGACCAAAGGCTCGCAGGTGCGGGCACACCAGATTTGATGCACCAGCAGCCTTGTTGAGGTTTGAACTCAACTCGTGCATCGCCCGAATGGCACCTGAGCCCTCGGGGCTCGAAACTAAATATGAACGCAAGTCTAAAAACATCATACGAACCTGCTCGTGCGATCAAATCGCCAAAATAATACCTAGAACTCTAAATTTAGCACCAAATCAAATGAAATTCTCAAGAACACTTTAAAATTTCTATTTTCTCAACTGGACATCCAAATCACGTCAAATCAACTCCGTTTCTCACCAAATTTCACAGACATGTCTTAAATATCATAATGAACCTGTACCGGGCTCCGAAACTAAAATGCGGACTCGGTACTAACAATGCCAAACATCAATCAATTCCTAAAAATAATTAATTTTCAGACTTTTAATTTTCATCAAAAATTCATAACTTGAGCTAAGGATCTCCGAATTCGATTCCGGGCATGCGCCCAAGTCCCATAATTTGATACGGACCTACCGGGACCGTTAAAATACAGATCCGGGCCCGTTTACCAAAAATATTGATCGAAGTCAACTAAAATCAACTTTTAAGGCAAAATTCTTATTTTCATTAGTTTTCAACATAAAAGTTTTCCAGAAAACCTGTCCGGATTGCGCACGTAAATCGAGGAGGGTAAAAATGAGATTTTTAAAGCTTAAGAGCGCAGATTCGAGTTCTAAAATATAAGATAACCTTTTGGGTCATCACATTATTATTATTATTATTATTATTATTATTATTATTATTATTATTATTATTATTATAGATGATCTTTGGTTGTGTACGACGCTTTTAAAATTACACTTATGAACTGAGGTCTGAGAAATTTTAAATTAATCTTAGTAAGTGGAAACAAACAGAGGTTAAGGGATTATCATTTGGCGTCATCGTTTCTTTTCAATACGGAGATTCCTCTCTTTTTCTTAATAATCATTTAGATTCTGAGAATCACATTTAGGAGACCAGTTTGACATTGAAGTCTCATCATCACCATGAAAATCTAACGCTGTAATATTTGGAAAGTGACTCTTAAGAAGTGAAAATCGCATTCATGAGGCAAATCTTTGATAAACTTACACTATGTTTGACAAGATTAAATTATTCTAACTTATCCATTTTACTTTTAATCATGTCAAGACAAGACACATACAACATCAGGAAATTTAGGAAAAATTAATTTACCATAATATATCTATCTATCTATACTATATTAAAAATACGAAAACCGTTAACGAAATATCGTTCGTCTTTTTTACCCTTTAAAAATAGATTTCACACTAAACAAAATAGTAATTTAATTACTTCCCTAATAGTTAGGATTTTTTATTTTCCTAATATTTAGGACTTTACAATCAACTAAAATTATAATTATTAAATATTTTCTTATTTGAACTATTTAGGAAGTCCTAATATTTAGGAATTTTAAATTAAGTAAGCTTTTATTTATGTAAATTCTTTCCTTATTTGAATTAAATAAAATAATTACTAGCGTGTAATTGTAATTATGTTTCTTCCATATAGAATAAATAATCTTAATTCCACACAAAGAAATTTCGATATACATAATTAATACAAACAAACCAAAACATCCTTAATAAATTATGAAGCTTAAAAGTATAACAGAACAAAGCCAAATATTGTATTTATCAGAAAACAACGAAGATTTTGGTTTTGAAAAAAATAGTTAGTGTTAGTTGGAATTATTTTGAAAACTAACTTTTTGGTCAGTTGTCATGTTTTGAATTTGAAAAATAAATATTCTCAACATAAAATTTTGTAGAGAGAGTATATAGAGTTTATTTCCACATAGTGAAAATTATTCTGCATACCAACTTTTATACTTTTTGTAACAACTAATATTTTCTTCAAAAAGTAAATCTACGTTTAAAATATTTGTATAACATGTAGAACTAAACCTAATTTTAATTTTAACATGAATTTTATATTTTTACTGCTTCTAGAATAGTATTAACATAATCCTTTTAGAACACGTAAATTGCATGTAATTTTATTACAATCATAGACGCTTAGTTCTTTACTAATTTGTTGAAAATAATTAATATATTTTTTTCTTATTGATTAAAGGAATAGCACAGTTGGTACTTTCTTGGCGAGAAAAAAAGACATCTTTCAGTTAGTTGACTTTATTTGCGTTTTCTATAATGAAATTAAGAATATATTACTTTTCAAATAAAATTGTACGGAATAGCTTAAATGTTCAAGGGTTAATGTGTTCTTACTAAAATTAAAAAAGAAAAATCATAATTTGTGAAATTAAAGTAATGGTATTATAAAATTTGTAATGATTTTTAAGTTGAATATATTGACTGGCATGAATGAGGGCTTATATGGGGTATAGTTTCTCTGTTAATTGTGTTAGCTAGATAGGTTCAATAATTACTATTTTCTAGAATTATCTTTTTATTTAACCTTTATTTCACTCAAACACAACTTTTAATAGAATTTTATGTAACATTTTAATAGTTCATACTCATTGAGATAGTGTTCACGCGCAATCGTTCATCTTTTTTACCCTTTAAAACTAGCTTTCACGTTGGACAAAATAGTAATTTAAGTTATTTTCCTTAATTGTAGGAATAATTATTTAATTATTTCCTTAATATTTTGAAATGATAACTTAATTATTTATCTAACACTTAGGAATTTGATATAAAAATCATACAGTATTATTTAATTGGAGTCCTTCATATAAACTATATTTAAATTTAGGGTATTGAGTTCAAAACATTTCACGATTTATTTTTAATATTGGGTTTACTAGTATTTTCTTTGTTATAAAAGTTTAGGTTTAGTAATCTTTATTTTCCTTTTCTTGGTTTAAGAGCCCTTATTTTCCTCTTTTTTCAGTTTTAGGAGTACTTTTTCAAGGTTTACAAGTATTTCTTTTAAATAATAAAATAGTCATTCAATTATTTTTCTTATATTTAGAATTTTAATATCAACTAATTTTTTTTCTTCATTAAATCATGCTTGGGAGTAAGAACAAATATTAGCAATCACAAACATAGTAATCTCAGTCAATTCCATTTTTTTTTTAAAATGCAAGTATCAAGCTTAACTAAACAAATATTTTAATTTTATGAATATAAAAGAAAGAGAAATATTGGTAAGATTCAATCACAATAATGGTTATACTAACATAAAAATCCAAAAGTGTTATGTCATAGCGATCTTTTATTACACTGAACATAAAATTCTTATTGGATAAAAATTATAATTACAGTTAAATATTTAAAACTTGGGATGAGCTAATATTAAGGTTTTGAATCAAAAATATAAATTCTCTTTAACGTTAAGAAGAAATAATTAAGTCGCAATTAACCAAAATGTCTTTGATTTAACTAATTTGCGAAAAATTCAAGTCATTATTTTCGAAATTCATCATATAAATCGGTTAGAATATAGTATTAAGAGTCAAATTATTAAAAATGCGAACGTTAAACAATAAGGATAAAATATTACAAGACAAAATATATTCTAAGTGAGTTGATATTAATTATTTTTTTTTCTTTTGGTATTCGTTTAAAAAAATAACAACTACTTATAATTTTCTATGTAAGAAGTTACTTATTGTAAAATATTAATTTACATTTTAAAACATAGCATTTGATAACTTGATTTACATATTTTTCTTGTACAAATATTTTATTGATTGACGCTAAGCACACGTGCAACGCACGTATACTAAAGCTAGTACTATATTAAAAGTACGAATCCCCTTAGCGAAATGTCGTTCGACTTTTTAACCCTTAAAAATTAATTTCACACTTGACAAAATTGTAATTTAATTATTTTTCCTAATATTAAGGACTTTAAAATCAACTAGAATTTCTTTCCTTATTTGTAGAAAATTCTAATATTTAGGAATTGAAAATCAACTAAACATATCTTTTACGTGAATTGTGTATCATAACTATAATATACCATCTTAACTATCCTATATTACGTGAATAAAATTATAAAATATTTAGGACTCTCTAATATTAACGTGAATCCTTATTGCTTATTCAAATAGGACTCTGAGTTCATCCTTTTAGCTATTTGGAATATATTTATGTCTTATAGGCACAGTCAACTAAACTTTTGGTTATTAAAATTTATTTAAACTGTGTAGAAAATCGTAATACTAATTTAAGACTTTAAAATTAAAACACTTTTACTTTAGATAAATTAAATTTATTTAAATCCCGTTAATATTAAAGTTTGAATTGAATTATTAGATTCTTTTATTATTCAAAACGCCACTATTTTTTCGCGTCAGATTTGCTGCTTTGAAGCTGCTAAAAGATAGGCATACATAAGCTATAACTCAAAAGTAAAAATACTCGTTATATTTGGCAAATTAAAAGGAATATCCAATTATTAATATCTTGAAATTTTAAATAATAAAGTCAACAGATTTCACATTGGACTACATTATTATTTAATTATTGTTCAAATATTTTAAATTTTCAAATCAACTAAAATTTTGAATATTAACTTTTTTCTTAGTTGAATGTGTATTTACTGAAACTAAATAGAAACACGATGACTTGTGAAATTCAACTGATAAATTTTTTAAATTGAAACAACATTTAAGGTGAATATTGCTTTATCGAGTTAGCTATATATGATCAATATTCATCAATTTCAGAAGTTCACACTTAATTTTATAATTTAAATACAATTTTTAAAAATATAATTCTCTTACAAAAAATATTCATTGAGATGAGAAGCACGCGCAACGCGCGTACACTAAGTCTAATACTATATTAAAAGCACGAAGGCCCTTAACGAAATGTCATTCGTCTTTTCTACTATTTTAAAATAGAGTTCACACTAGACAAAATAGTCATTTAATTATTTACCTAATATTTAGCATTTTGAAGTCAATTAAAATTACCCTAATGAAATATTTCCTTATTGAATATGTCCTAATATTTAGGAATTTAAAATCAGCTAAGATTTTACTTTATATAAATTAATTTTTTATTTGAATTATGTAACATAATTTAAATTCTTTTCATGTTACTAATTTTCCAAAATCTTTTAAGGCTAATTAGGTTTTACAAAAAGGACATCGTGAGAAGTAACAATCCTCATAAGACGAAAATTTGAAACATTCCATTAAAACGGTTGCAAATTAATTTATTTATATTTATAAATTATTTTCAAAAGACGAGTGAGATAACTTAAATTCAACCGACTATACATTATAAATTAGATTGATTAGTCGTACTATATTTGTCACGACTCAAAATTCACTAGTCGTGATGGCAACTAACCCGACCCGTAAGGTCAGCTAATTAACAGTTGTCACAATTCTAATAAAATAAATGTGATCAACAAATGATATGACTGGATTCCATAAAATATCCCAAGGACTGGTAGTACAAGACATGAGCTACAAAGACTAGATTGTTGCAAAAACGAATATAAAATAAATACAACTTTAACGTACGAAAATGCAGGATGTAATCTCATCTCTGAGCTTTCATCAATTTACTTATGGCGTACTTTTACGTACGAAAACATGGGGTGTAACATCATTCCCCCCTTTGGAACATTCGTCCTCAAATATTGACTGATGCACTTATCATTATCATAGCCTATAGTCCTTGCGAATACTTTAGTACTCTCCTTGCCATCTTAGGCAGTTGTTCAGTGAATAAATCCAGAGTCCAGGGTATTCCCACCTGTAGGTCTCTTTCTTATACTACGGCTTGTGGTCGGGATTCTTCCAATCTCGTAGCTCCTGCTACCTTCTGTCATGCAGCCTGGAACAACTTTTTTCCTTATAAGTACGCCTATGTGACTATTCTTTCCTTTTTCCTCCATCTTTTACCCAATCTCTAGGCTTCACTTTGTAAACATATACAGAGCTTGATAAGATGTCCCTCATGGCATCTATGGGTATACCGAAGTTCTTCGTTTGGTACTTTGTTGAACTCACGAATATTGCTATACCTTATTTCGTTTATCCATCTGTATGACTTTACTGCACCTAGGTAGGTCATACTATACCATAACTCTTACTTCGATTTATCCTTACTGAGGTCTGCTACCAAATTTCAGGTTACATTTGTTGCTTATCCCATATGTATAAATCCAAGTCCTTTAATGCTCCCTCATTACTGTTTATCTTAAGAATGATGGCCTAATCTCATCTCATACTTTGTGACTTTTGTCCATCCATTATTGATTCACCTCAATATTGATCTACAATTTATCACTGATAACTTGGAACTTCTTACATAATCACTAGAGCTCACGTTGCATCGAGGAACATTTGAAATGATTTTCCTGACCTACCTGGGGGCGATACTATACTTCCATAACCGTATTTCATAGCATCGCAATGTGATTCCTCTTATGGGTGGGATATTCTAATCCCGTGCCGTCCATGAAACCCTTTTTTTTCCTTCAAATTATTAATCAATCGAAGTACCAAATGCCATCCTTTATCTATCACAATTACACCCTTATTCTACTACCAGGGCATCATACCAGCTCTTCTAAATGCTATTAGTCTTAGACTCCTTTGAGTTCATTTAGGCTATACTGAACTTTCTATAACTTAGAGAAACCATTAGCTCTATTATTTTCATGAGCTTATTCCTGAGGATTTATCCATTCTGGTTACCTTCTCACTCGCCTTTTCTTATCCTTACTCATGTCTTCCTAAAACCTTGTCGCTAGCTTGCGACCTACACACATCTATCGCAACCTTTCAGCTTACTTACATCATAGATTTTCTTATGTTATTCTGGAACATCAAGCGAGATATCACATCGTCTCTAACTCTTCTTTACTCTCTTAACTAGATCTCTCGGTACCTAGAAACCATAAGCTGGAAGATATGCCACTGACGATGCTGCTATCATTCCTGGATACTGAATCCCAGCATTTCTAGCCTTTTGTCTGAAGTATGGACTATTCACGATCTTCTGCACTTGAGTATCTCGTACGTTGTTCACTTTTACCTTACTTGCCTTAAAATCTTGCATCACATCTTTTATTTCTTTCATAACCTACCTTCCACATAGGTATTATTCACATCCACAACTTGAAACTCTATTATAATACTTGCACCTCTGGTGCAAACATAATCCGGTGGGAGCTTCGTACTGACTTCTTATGAGGCTGGTACTTTTCCAACTATCTTTATCGTAGGGCCGTTATAGAACATGGTTGTTGTACTTTCTCTCTTGTACCTCTGATATTAAGAGTGATCCTGCAATGTTCTCCATCACGATTTCTATAATTTTCTGGGTCCAATAATCAGACTCCTGATTTACTTGGTCGATGTAACTCTTTAGTTTCCTCTTCCTTCTGATCAGCCTTTATGTAGGTTTAAGCTATCTTCCGATCTGCGGGTCCTGGTATTAGTTATTACTTTAGCCTTTTATGGGCGTTATGGAATATCCATGATACAATCTTCTAACAACTCAATCCTTTGCCTATGCCCTGGGCTCAATTCCTTCATTTAACTTATACCAGAGTCTTCTATGTCTATATGATTGTCAACATACATGCTGCATGTATAAAAACTCTGAACTCGTAAGTGCGTTCATAACGTAACTAACTCTGGATTATCAATCGAATAATTATTTCCGTTCCTTCTCAGTTTTTTTTAAATGTAAGCAATTACTTTTTCTGGTTTTCCTGCCCCCTTGTTGCATGCATACTTAGCTTACCTTAGTGCCAACACATATTGAATTCCATATAACTCATGTGATCTTGAATATCACTTCTGATTTTTCTTTCTGTTCATTAGCCACGGTAGGTGCCTCTTTCTTATGGAGTGCAGACAATGTTATTGTGAGACTGTTGTTACAAGACCATTTCCTCTTTAGGTTATTGTGCTTAGGCTGAAGCCTTCTTCCTTATTCCCTCATCTAGTCTTTCGTTTTAGTACTTAGGGAGGACCCTCTGACTCTTGTAAAGCTACGAGCTTATTATATCGTATACTCGACGGACCATTTGATGTTCTTCCTTGCCTATAATTATCCGTAGTTATTTACCTCCGCGCCCTTATGCTTGTAGGCTGCTTCTGAACTGATATTTTGACTGTCTTCCCAGTAGCACTCTCTTTTATTCCCGTAACATTCATACGATACCTTTAACTACCCCGACTCCTATATGAATATATCTCAAGTATTATAATGATATTACTGCAAGGCTGAATTCACTATATTGGATTTTACTATGTTTATCTTGCACGATCTCCTGACTCGTCGGTAACCACCTGTCTAGCCATAACTAGGCTCTTCCTGAATCAACTGCTAATTATTCGTTGGCCCATTCTCATGTTAATATTCCCCGTAATCTTTCTTGGATTATTCCTTTTGTCTTAACTTACTTCTCGTACTGACTCCTTATTTATCAAAAACATCCCGGGCCAGAACCCTTACTTCCTCTCCTTGACGTCGTGTTTGCATAATGTTCTGGAATCGTAGCATATCTGTAGGCTTTGAATAAGTGCAATCTCATCCCTTTTTCATTTTTTTTTCATATTCTTCCTTTACCATTCCATAATTACTGGAACCACTTAATTCTGACTTAATGCCACATCACTCCATATTCTCCCATTTGGGGGAGTATTAAGAGTGGAGCTATGACGACCTACCTATAGATGTTTTACCTCTTCAATCTTTGACGTCCTTTCACATCATCGATGACCCTTACTCGCCTTGCGGTAATCTTTCTGTACCAAGAATAACAAAATTCCTTACTCGCGATGGTGATACTTAGTGTAACTAGCACATACAATCCCTTAAGCTTAACTTTGCTCACATTGCTTGTTTTAGGGAAGCGTCTTCTTGAATGACCTTTCTCTGAATTTCTTATGAATCTTCTTCTGTTGTCCATTCTATTATCGCTAGAATGCAATTTGAAATTCTCATGATGCCGACCATTATCAAATCACTCAGTCCTTAATTCATGTTTAGTGTATCTTGTTCACCAGTCCATATTGATTTCTATTACTTAAGGGTCTAATTTTGTTTCTTCTGGTAATCACGTTAGCGTCACGAACTTATTTCTCAAAATGAGGATACGACTTTATGGCCTATACTCTTTTGTCGTCTCAAGGCCTGTCACCTTTCGTCTTTTCCTTCACTTGACTATAGATTCTGTAATACTGTCATTCATTTTTTTTACCTACCGTTGTGTTCAATGTATCACATCTTACTCATAATGCTTCATTAACTCTGTTCTTATTTTCCGCTAATATCTATGTCTATTACTTTATTTTGAAAATTTGAACAAGAACATTCTTTTGCTTTTAGCTCCCCTTGCTCTATCCATTGGCTCTTCGAATTGCCTAACATTCTTTCTCTACTAGGGACGGGAGCCACACTAAGGTAATATTTATTCCTTCAAGGCTTCCATTGCCTATCTTTGTAGTACTCATATCTAGCTGTACTATTTTAGAGTGTACCGTCTGGGTGTCTCACAAGGAGATCTATTATCAAATTTGCAATATCCTTCGGAAATGTCAACTAACGCAAACATTCCATCCACCCTTTTTGGGTCACTCTAACCCCAAACGGATTCTGATATCCGTCCTCCTCTTATACTACTTCTGTTAGCTTCCATATGGCATAAATGAGATGGGTGTGGCCAATTGTACATACCTCTGCTACCATTAAAGGTAACTCAAAATGCTTATATCTCCCATCATGAATGGTAAATAATGATAGTCTTCATTAACTGGGCGCCTCATGCCCTTCTTCACCTTGCTTCTTTTACTTGTTGAGACTTGTACTATCTTCTGAATCTCTCATTGCCTTTGACCATATGGGTGGATAGATATCCTTGTCTTAAGGCTCCTTATCAAGAGGCTTACACGTCTTAGTACATACATGATCTACTGAAGACCTTACATTTTCTCATCATAAGCATCATGAAATATCGAGTTCCTCTGACTCAACTCTTCCATATCTTCATTCAATCTCATACAAACTGGAGGTATCGTCATATTACGGATAAAATAGAAGCTAGGAGTTTGAATTCTTATAAATGAGCTCTACCACACGATCTAGAGTAAGAAGAAAGAGTGACAGTCCTAAATATCCTGTAACCTCCTGCTTATAAGTGTGGTGCACAACACACCCATAAACAAGACGCTACTAGACACGGCTTGTAGACTCCCTAAGAAAGAACTGCTCTGGTACCACTTTTGTCACAACCCAAACTGATGGGCCGCGACGGGCACCCAGCACCTTACTCAACTGAGTACCAACATAACATATATTTTGTATCATACTATGATAGGTAAATGATCCAGAGAGGTTGTCGTAAGATAAGTAGAATAAAACATAGGGAAAATACTTGACCTTTGACGACCCAACATGTAATCCAGACTTATACGTATGAAGTACGGGCCTATAAGGCCAAAATAATCACTCATACACTGAACATAGGCCGACAAGGCCATACAATCTTACATATACATGACATATGTCTACAAGCCTCTAAGGGTATATAAACGTCATAAGGTCGAGACAGGGCCCCGACATACCAATCAATACATGTCTAAATCATACAAATCAAATAAGTAACTCCGGAGCAAATGGAGCGCACCAACATCTTCCGCTGAGCTGACAGCCCACTTGGAGGACTCTCAACTATCTATCGGGACCTACAGGCATGAAACGCAGCGTCCTCAGGAAAAAAGGATGTCGTACAAATAATGTACCGAGTATGTAAGGAATGAAAATCAGTAAACAATAGACATGAGAGAAACATGGAGTAAAAGACTCAACATGTATATCTGAATAGCTCTGTGAATCATTTAATATTATAATGTCATGCATATACGTATAAATGTCATACCATGTATGGGTAAATGTGTTCATAACATCATCAAGCCTCTGAGGGCATCCCATCATATCATCTCGGCCACTGTGGGCAAATCATCAATGTATACCAGCTGATCAGGTGGTGGTGCGTATATAACGCCGTAACCTTTTTCCATATCTCTCATATATATATATATATATATATATATATATAAAACTCCATCTGGTCATGGGTCAATGTAAATGAATGCAATGCATGATAAGTACGTCAATAAAATCTTTCGGAGTGCCATAAGACCATTATGCCTCTGATTAATATCATGAAATAGACTTTATCAAATTATGTATTTTTTGAGACCCATGAATAGATGATATAATAATAAGACTTATGGAAAAATAAGAATATACACATCTCTAGCATTTCTACGAATAGAGTAATTTATGGAAGTTGTGCATTTGCTCCTTTCGTTTGTGTCATATAGATCATTCCAAAAAAAAAGAAGGGATAGCCTTAACATACCTGAGTCGATTCTCTTGACAATACCTCTAACACATGTTAATTTTGACAAAACACATGACGGCAAGATCGGAGTAGGGAAAAATTCGTATGATATTCTTGAGAAAGACTACACCATACTCCCTTAGAATCGCAAAATCCCGTTGCTATTACCTTATGAAATCTCGTGTGAATTTTTGTAGCAAATTCCATATAATCACTTTGTGAATTTGATCACAACTTTTTAAAGATGCTTACTGAAGCAATAACGTTAGAGTCTTGTGGCTTTTTTATGAATTCCTTATCTTTGCAAATCTTAAATTTAAGAAGACATTTTTTTCAATTATTCTTTAAAGAGTGCCACCTTGTACAATTGTTCAAGAGTCACTTAATGACTCATGTATGTGGCTGCCACGTATTAGTCTTAGTCTTTATCCAAAGACTTTAATTCATCATCCATTAATAAGTAAACATTGTTATTTCTCTTTGTTTTGATGTAGGAAGATGGCTTCTTTTATCAAATAGAGTGGCCCCCACTTGTGATGACTAGGCCACAAAAGAATCCTCCAAAATGTACCACCTTACCATATACTTAAGAGTCACTAATTTAAGCTTTAATTTACACATAATTTGCTGCCACGTTTGGGACACCTTAAGCTCATCCAATGACCTTAGTTAATTATCCATATTTCCTTAATCAACTTGTTAATATCCCACTAACCAATTATTCACATAATTAAAAATTATCTCAAATTACTTAAAATATCATCCGCTTTTAACATATCTTATACAACTTACTATCATGGTCATGTGGTACCTTGTATCGCACTAATCCAAAAATAACGGGTATTTTAGCTCAGGCCGTATTCTATCCCAAAATGTCAAACTTCGACGAAATTTATTTTCTTCGATTTGCTTACCCTCTCACCTTCACGAATTTACTCATCACTTGTTTGAAATAGCATAATACTTATAATCCCAAAATAATCTCATTTCCGACCTTACGTCGATTAACTTACGACGAAACTTTAACGTACGAAAATGCGGGATATAATATCTTATCTCTGAGCTTTCATCAATTTACTTATGGTGTACTTTTACATACGAAAATATGGGGTGTAACGCCGAAGCCGTTTCTTGCATCTCTCCAATATTGTCATGTAGATTTATTCTTGACATAGAACTACCGCAGATTCGATCACCATTCACAACCGATCTCAACCCTACCCGTACACATATTCAGAAGTCCTTAAATGCTACATAAGACCTGGAACTCGTCAGAACCTTCTCGATAACCACTCACCTTACTCTGATCTTCAATACACAGCTAATACGCATCGAGCAACCAACGCTTCACCAGCACATGACTATTCGAAGAAACAACCAAGCAATCCCTCGGCCCGAAAACTGATACAACGCATGATCCTACAATTCGATCGTCATTAGTAGACTCCCCCACTAAGCCCGAAGCCATAGAACACATCATCGACAATCTAAAGTACCATATCTTCATAGCTGCCCCAATTCTGTACGGCTATTTAGATGAATAAACTCATGCAATACTAGTCATAGAACACTCTGAAGACTCTGCCAAGCACTGACCCATCCTTACAATAGTCAAGCAAACTTCCCCAAATGCTCTGAAACGATCATATATGTATTCTACCGAATGAAAACCTTATACAAAACACATGATCCAAACTCATCACACTAGAGATGGCCCATTAGTTGTACTCAAATCGACACCTTACCATGGACCCTCCTTAATCACAATAGCTAGGCCACCAGCCAGTCTTCCCAAGTCTGTGCTTACCAACTAGATATAAGAACCCGCCTCATACCATAAATGAACGACTGGAAGATTTAACACTGCATCTGCTCCAGAGACTAGACAGCACATCACGATGATAATCAAGGATTCATAGCCCTTCGTAATCTATCTGCAGCATCACAGATCATCGGCTCATAGCGAATACTGAGTGCGCCACATCACATATGAACGAATAGAAAGAATCAAAATCGTAGGTTTCAAGTTGAAACAAGGCCGCACGATAAGGAAAGAAGAAAGGAAAATTTTCCTAAATGCCCAGTAGCCTATCGAAGATAGGTATGGACGTCATCATACCGATCCATAAAACTCTACTAGACACTTGCTCATGACTCGTAGAACCTACGAACCTAGTGCTCTGATACCAATTTGTCACGACCCAAAATCCACTAATCGTGATGGCACCTAACCCGACCCACTAGATCAGCCAATTAACAGTTGACAATTCTAATAAAATAAATGTGATCACCAAATGATATGACTGGATTCCATAAAATATCCCAAGGACTGGTAGTACAAGACATGAGCTACTAAGACTAGATTGTGGCAAAAACGGATATAAAATAAATACAACTTCTATTTGAAATGTACTTAAACAGAATTCAACTCTAGAACTACCCAGGGACAAATGGTAGCCACATCCGGAAGGCACGAACGTCTTCAGAGCCAGCCCCCATCATCACCCGTAGCTCTGCTCCAAAATCTGAACGCAAGGTACAGAAGTATAGTATGAGTAAAACCGACTTCATATACTCAGTAAGTATCTTGACTAACCTCAGTGAAGTAGTGACGAGGCTTTTTAGTTAAAAGATACTCACTGATATAACATATGCAGAAGACTAGCAATAGAACAATACTAGAACATAACAGAATAGAGTACAAGGAAACAAATATGCGAAGCAGTAAATGATTTCTAGAAGAACCCCGATTAATATTCCTCAATATCATGACCAATCCTTTCCTTAGAGCGATAATCAGCAAATCACGGTAATAAATTCATAACTTTCATAGTGTGAGAAATATACTCAAGACATCAAATCAAATGGCATGGCAACACCCTTCGTGTATTTATCTCATCCTCACCAAATATATGTATAACAGTACCAACCAGGTAAAAGAAATACTGATAACAGTAATGACAAGGTAGGAAATACACAAGTAGCAATGATGAACAAGGCAGTACATATGGACAACAATAATAGACTAGGTAGGAGGCATAGGAGTGATGACATCAATTAGGAAAGAAGAACATAATTTCACCTAACTGGCATTGGTAGAAGGCATAGATGTAGATATAACAAATAAGAGGGGAAAACATGATCTTTATAATCTAACAAGTAGAGGCATGAATGGCTGACATGGTAGAAGGCTTATACTAAAGTGCAACAAAATAGATATGACATGGATGTAGATATAACAGCAGGAAGGAAGGTATGATCTTAGCAAGTTAAACATATAAAAGGCATGGACAACACAACAACAATCGAGATAGAGGACAAAGACAGAACAACAATGACAAGTCACGTAGATAACATAGGTGCAACAGTAACAATTCCAGGTAACGGCATGAATGTATACACAAGGAAAAGATATCACAACATAATGCTAGTCCCTCGTCCTCGCCTGCACGGAAACACCCTTCGTGCCATAAACTCATGATAACATAAAAACATGGTAATATAAATAAAATGGCACGACATCACCCTTCGTGCTTTACACTCTCCCTCACATGATAATATAAATGAGATCAGGAAAATATAAATTAAATGGCACTGCATCACCCTTCGTGCTTTTACTCTCAAATGAAATGGCACGACATCACCCTTCGTGCTTTACACTTTTATTCACTTGATAAAATATATGAAATGGCACGGCATCACCCTTCGTATTTTACACTCTCCCTCACATGATAATATATATGCAATGGCACGACATCACCCTTCGTGCTTTACACTCTTCCTCAGCAAGCATATGTATATCAATAACAAACAAGGTAGGAAGCATAAATAATGTCAAGGAGAGTGGTTAAATGAATATTCCAAATGAACCCCAATCACAACTTTCAAGCCTACAATAGTTCAATAAACCCTCAAGAACTTTATTATTCACGTATTTCAACAAATCTCAAGAATGATCCACTACACGAGTATAGAATCTAATATCTCAAGAATAATGATCGTAGTAATGTATTAGTGATTAAGCATAATGATGACCAAATTAGATACATCAATGTTTCTCAAAATTCAGTCAAATTTTAATCAAGTTATAATAAACTAAATCTTGGTTTCTGACATTTAATTCCATATTCTTAGTGAAAGTCAAGTAAGACATGAAGCAAGAAGGTCACGTAATTCTACAAGGCACAATTTATAGTATAATTTACCCCGAGCATGATTAACCCTGACACATGCATATATGCTCGTCATCTTATATATGTATCACCCTCGCATATAGAAAATAATGTCAATTAGAAGAAAAAATTTCCTCAACAAAGTTAGGCAAGACACTTAGCTCAAACGAGCCAAATCGATACCCTAGAAGCGCCATCCCGCTCAAAGCATCCTTCGAACGGATCAAAGCTAGCCAAAAGCAACTCAAAGGCATAAAATAATACCTAAGGAAATATTTCCAAATGATAAAGGTCGAATCTCTAATCAATATCCCGAAGAAAACTAAAAAGTCAAACCAGGGTCCGCACCTCGGAACTCGACAAAACTCACAAAATCCGATAACCCATTCAATTATGAGTCCAACAATACTAATTTTACTCAAATCCGACTCCGAATCGATGTTCAAAACACAAACATTCACTTTAGAAAAGTTTAGAAAAACCCCCAATTTCTCTTTTGAAACCCTCAATCAAATATCAAAAACGAAGATGGATTCATGATATAAAATAAGACATGAGTAGAAAACAGTTACCCCAATCCATATGGTAAAATTGCTTCAAGAATCGCCTCAATCTGAGCTCCATAGTTTCAAATATGTAAAAATGACCGAAACCCCCGAAATAAAGTACTTTATAATCACTGGACGAACCAATGAATCACGATTGCGAAAATACCCTCGCGATCGCGAAGAAGAAAATGCACTGCCCTAGAAAATATACTACGCGATCGCAAATAAACCTCAGCGATCGCGATAGACAACCAACACTGCCTCCACATATACCCTACGTGATCGCGTTACTACCCATGCGAACGCGAAGAAGAACATCCTCTTCCTAGCTCAGTCCAAACCACTACGCGAACGTGTGCACCCTTGCACGAACGCGATGAAGACTAGCCCCCTCCCTATGCAAACACATGCATTCTCTTGCGAATGTAGAGGGAAAATTTTCACAGCAGACCAAACACCTTACGCGATCGCGAAGAACGTCAGAAGCAACAGGTAATAACAGAAACCAACAAATGAAAAACCATTCGAAATGATTCGAACTACGTTCGAAACTCACCCGGGCCACCCGGGACCCCATCTGAATATACCAACAAGTCCCATAATATAATACGGGCCTACTCGATACCTCAAATCACACATAACAATATCAAAATCACGAATCGCACTTCGACTCGAACTTAATGAACTTTCAACTTCCAAAACTCATGCCGAACTATATCAATTCAACTCGGAATGGGCTTAAATTTTGCACACAAGTCTCAAATGAGATAACAAAGCTATTCCAATTCCTGGAACCACAATCCGAACCCGACATCATCAAAGTCAACTCTCGGTCAAACTTATGAACATTCCAAACCTTCAAATTTTAAACTTTCACCAATTCATGTCGAAACCTCCTAGAATTATCCAAATATAAATCCGGGCACACGCCCAAGTTCAAAATCACCACCCGGACCTCTCGGAACCATCAAAACTCCGATCTGGGGTCAAATATGCAAAAAGTCAAACTCGGTCAACTCTTCCAACTCAAAGCTTCTAATATAAGAATCCCTCTTCCGAATCGATCCCGAATCATCTGAAAACCAAAACCAACAATTCAAACAAGTCATAATACGTCATATGAAACTGCTCAAGACCTCAAACAACTGAACGAAATGCAAATGCTCAAAACGACCGGTCGAATCGTTACGATATAACAATTTGCAACTTCAGGATACAAAAATCTATTTCAATAAGAAGGACATTGGCGATGAAGAAAGTGTTATTAAATTTAGTTATTTATATTTCATAACTTATTGAACTGCAAACGTGATAGTATGAAGGTACAAAACAAAGCTGTAACTTTATGCCAAATAGAATGACAAGAAATAGTCAGATAATTGAGAAGTTTGATGTAAAAGATAAAGAACATAATAATGTTATACTAATTGAAGCTATTAGTTGCAGGTTGCTACAATACCACGTGCATAGAGTTAATCTTTCGAAAATTTATATCCTCTTTTTATTTAAATTTTTACAATACAATAAATATATAATTCTTTCTATTAACTAATCTACTATTTTAGTGGTTAACAAAAGAATTAATTTATCTTTTACCATAAACTGGCCTTGAGTGTAAGTAAAGAGTTTAAGTTTTTTTTCTTTATAATTTTTTTTATAATTAATAGAGGTCATCAGGTTGGAAGATGTTTATGCACAGGATTTAGACGCACTTGAAAAAGCTGGCGCATTAAATTTAAGATGAAGAGATAGAAGGAACAAACACATCAAGAAGATTAACCAAAACATAAGGTGACAATGAAGACCGAATAACTTATAAAAAATCAGAATTGAAAAGGATCAGTGGAATAGTATTGTCTACATAGGAAGCTTCAACTATTTTTTTTTTGTGCCTAAACAACAATTTTATTTTAAACAAGGAGTAATTTATGATGCACAATATTTAATATTTAGTTCATAATTTTTACTCGATCTATATATTTTTTTTTTGCTCAAATTCTAACCTAAGGATTGTTTTAAGAAGAATAAAATTTATTAATAATTTTTTTATTAACGTAATAAATACGTGCAACACACGTAAACTAAAACTAATAACCATGAAAATGCTAAAGAAGAGATTGGCACGACTCATTTCATAAAGAAATAAAAAGGTGATAGTGTACCTAAAGTTGAATGTTATCCTAAGGATCATCAACTAGCACTAAACCGTTGGACGTAAGTCAAAGGGGATAGCAATAACTATTTTTTGAGGTCATTCTTGATGAATTATGTCTTCCACTCCGTTCTTTGTTTTCATTATTACTTGAAAAGGCAGAAAAATTGAAATTGATCTGTCTATAGCGATCATCCAAATTAATTGTCTTTTGAATCAATATTCTTAACACATAGTATAATGGGACAAAGGAAAGTACTTCCACTTTCTTGGGGCAATATAATATCGTTTGTGGGAATCTTTCTTTTGAGCAATTTGGGTGTCCCATATATGTTGTACTGTATTAGATACAGTAACTGAAAAGTGTCAAAAATGTCCCCTGATGTATTGAAAATAGTTTAAAAATATCTTTCGTTGATCTTTCTGTCCGCAAATGTTCCTAACGTTTATTTTTGGGCTCAAACTTACCTCTATATCTAACAGAAGGATCAACAACACCCCTAACGTATTAAAAATGATTCAAAAATACCCTCCGTTAACCTTTTGGTCCGCAAATAGCCCTAACATTTGTTTTTGGGCTCAAACTTACCCCTATATCTAACAGAACTAACCTGGTCAATTTTTTGACTTTAACTTCGCCATGTGGCATTTTCGTAATCCGCCACGTGTATTATTTGTATTAGATAAAACTCACATGTATCTTTTAAAATATCCAACGACCCTGACCCGCTCCTATATATTTGGACGGTCGACTAAAAATTATTATATTCGCTAGTTAAATATGTAAAAAATATACATTGATTATATATAAAATATTTATATTATATATGTATATTTTAATATATATTTTACATTAATATTATATCTCTGATAATGGGTTGAAGCCGTTGTTTTACCCAACAATGAGGCGAGAAGTATGATGGCTTTCTTGAAGAAGAATATTTTCACAAGGTTTGGTACTCCATGTGCAATTATAAGCGATGTGGGGTCACACTTTTGCAACAAGGCTTTCGAGACTTATACTTAGAAAGTATGGTGTTACTCATAAAGTCACGACTCCCTATCACCCACAAGCTAGTGGGCAGGTGGAAGTCTCCAACCGGGAGATAAATAATATCTTGTTCAAAACAGTGAATGCTAATCGGACGGATTGGTCCAAGAAACTTGATGATGCATTATAGGCTTATCAGATGGCTTACAAAACACCTATCGGAATATTGCCATACCGGTTGGTGTTCAGGAAAGCTTGTCATCTTCCGGTGAAATTAGAGCACAAGGCCATGTGGGCTCTAAAGAAGTTGAATCTTGATTGGGATGTAGCCGCTAACTTGGGGGTTGTATATTTGAATGAATTGGATGAGTTCTGGTACCGCGTTTATGCGAGTTTGTCCTTGTACAAAGAAAAGATGAGATATCTTCATGACAAATACATTTGGAACAAAGAGTTCAAGGTAGGCGATTTAGTATTGTTGTTTAACTCAAGGTTGAGAATGTTTCCTAGGAAACTAAAATTCAAATGGAGTGGTCCTTTTGAATTTATGGGTGTGACACCTTTTGATGCATTAGACTTGAAGAATAAAAATAATAAAGTATTCTGAGTCAATGGTCAACGGGTGAAGCACTACTTGGAAAAGGTTGGAGATAGCCATGTTGTGGCAGTCATTCATTTCACTTGAGGGTATTTTGCGTTGTGCCGCGACATTAAATCAGGCGCTTCTTGGGAGGCAACCCATGTTTCTTTTCCTTTTTCTTTTATAGTTAGGTGTTATTTTTGTTCTAACTTAATTTGAAGTATGCTACAAGGGTGAGTGTGACTTACAAGAATTATGGACGAAAATATGGCTAAGTGCTCAAGAGAGTACGGACCGCATTTTATTTGTGCGGACCGTACATTTTTATGTGCCATAGCAGATGAGAATTGCGGTCGCACATTTCTCTTGTGGACCGCACATTTTAAACATAAAAAATACCAACTCTCTGAAGTTTAAGCTTGTCAGTGCAGAGGTCGATCTGCGACCACACGTGAAATCTGTGGCCGCACCCAAAAATATGCGGACCGTAGATTGATTTTTGAGAATAATCACCCAGGTGGTAGGGTGCGAACCACACATGAAAATGTGTGGCCGCACTCGTCTCTTCTCCCTTCTAAAAATTATGGGTATAAATAGAATAGTGGTCCTCATTTTACACTTTTTCCTCTTTGAACAAAACACTGTTACTCTGCAAATGTTTCTTGGAGATTTTCACTGTCTACACACGTAGCCACACTCAGTGCATTCACTCTATCTCGTATGCTTCAATTTTATGTTAATTTTTTAAGATAGTTTAATTTGTGGATTTTTAGTTCTTTTTAGGCCATATGTTATTAGAGTTCCATTGTTTGTCCATGTGGGGTAGATCTGAACTTGATTAACTTGATACATGGGTCTAAGGGGACTGGGTTGGTGAAATTTTATACTTTTACAATGTTTCCA
This sequence comes from Nicotiana tomentosiformis, assembly GCF_000390325.3. Taxonomy (NCBI): domain Eukaryota; kingdom Viridiplantae; phylum Streptophyta; class Magnoliopsida; order Solanales; family Solanaceae; genus Nicotiana; species Nicotiana tomentosiformis. The sequence goes on from NC_090817.1 coordinate 66,203,302, forward strand.
TGCCTATTTGTGCAAGAAATTGAAAAATCTTAGACTAAAAAAGTTGTCTGTTCGTAATGGTTTGAATTTTGTGGCCGCACTTGAATTGTGCGGTCCTTAGATATGCATTTTCTAGACATTTATGCGAGCCAGGAATCTGCGGTCGCATGTCAAATTGTGCGGACCGCAAATTTCCTCTTGCGGCTGCAAATTAGGCTTTTATCTGTCATCAGAAAGTCTTCACTTTTGAGACTCAAAGGTGCGTCCGCAAGTTAAATTGTGCGGACCGCAAAACTTTTCTTGCGGCCGCAATTTGACCATTTCTCTGTCAACAAAGAGTTTACAAATTTAGGCCTCAGAAGTGCGGCCACAATCCCAATTATGCTGACCGCATTTTTCTTCTGCGGCCGCACAACAGAAATGTGATGACTGCGAGTTCCCATCTGCGGCCACAGGTCAAATTGTTCGGATTGCAGATCCCTTATCCTGCAAGCATGACTCAACTGTACAACCCCACTGTGTCCTATGGATTCTCCCTTACCTACATGTCTCATATATGTATTTGAATAATGAATTGCAACTAACAATCTCCTCTGCTTGATACAGATAATGGTTCGATCAAGAGGACGAGGCGACACTTCAAAAGTGCCATGCCTATTGGCCAGCCCAAGACAATAAGAAAGAAAACAACAGCCGACAGAAGGAGAGGTATAGACCTCTCCAGGTCTAGCTCTTATGTCCCATCTAGGGAGGTGTCAGAGGGCAACTCAGCCTCTATTTAGGACGAGCAGACGACCACCTAATCGAGGCCGTATGGGAGATACCAGCTCAGGGACAAGCCGTCTTTATCTCACAGCACCTCCGAGAGGTCGGAGAGTGATAGTCAGGCTTTTGAGCCATCGACTACACCAGTCCTTGAGGCATAAGTTATACATGCTATCCCCGACGATGGCAGAGAGGGAGATGCTATAGCTACAGGGCTTGAAAGATCAAAGAAGAAAAAGGTTTGGGAGGCTGGCTTTGTCAGCTTGGCCGCTTTCACCAGTTTCCATATATGGTGGCCAGTGAGGTCGCTAACTCTTGAGTAACAATTTTTGTTGAAGGATTTGGAGAAATACAACCCAGCTATATTGAGACAGTTCAGGGCACGAAAGGGGTGGATATGGTTCACCGAGAGAGTAGAGGATTCCAAAGAATACATCGTCCGTGAATTCTATGCCAATGTGGCTCGAAGGTGACTAATGTACGCAACCTCTAGGTGAGGTTTGATCAGCATATGCTAAATGCATTTTTGGGCTTCGAGGATGTTGAGCCAAAGGAATAGCTGGAGAAGTACACACTGAAGGATGAAGTCCGACCTAGGTTGTCTGAGATTCTAGCACTACCAGGGCCACCACCACCATGGATCACTGATGGGGTTCCCATCCACCGGAACACTGAGTTTTGAGGCGAAGGGGTGGCAAACCTTTGTTTGAAGCAGACTGGATCAGAGCCAGAACGAGACTAACATCCCTATCCCTCAGGCAGTAATTGTGGCTTCCATCATGGCCGATTATCCGATCAATGTGGGTACCGTGATGTCAGCCAACATTTTAGTGATTGCACGGTAGGACAGTTCGGCCTACCCTTATCCCAACACTATCACAGAGTACCTCACCGATGCAAAGGTAGATCCGAGGGATTTTAACACTAAGGTGAAGCCGAAGAAGCCATTCGACTGGTATTCTCTGATGGATGCGAGCAACTCAAAGAAGAAAGCACAACCTTCTACCACCACATGCCAGTCTGATGAGCCAATATTGGTAGCTTCTGAGGCAGTTGATCTTCCATCCACCTCTGCTGAGCCTTCTACCAGTGCCACTGCTATTCTTCCACCATCATCTTCAACTCCTACCACAGCCCCTAGAGTTGCTCTAATGCCAGTGCCCATGCCCACAGTTTCCCTATCTGCTCTGCGAGTCTCCCAGATATTGGCGAGTCTCAACAACTAGATGCAGACAACTACTTCTAAGCTGTATGACTTGTCTAGTACTGTTGCAGTGCAGTCCACTTCTCAGGCACCACAAGCTCCTTCTGACATTGATGAGACACGGAAGAAGATTTTGAGAACCAGAAGATGATTATGGACACATTGGTGCAGCACGGGTCAGTTATCGAGGAGCTAGGAAAAGAAGTAAAGAATATGAGAAAGTCCCAGGTAAGCAAGAAATTAGTGGAAAATCTCCGGAGGGAGGTGACTATACTTGCTATAGCTGGCAACCTTCCCTTTGACATGCTGCTTGACCCGCACCAGTCCGCCCCAGATCCTTTATCACCATATGCACCGGTAGCACCAACTAGCTAGTATAACGAGCCAAACCTTGCTGCTGAGGCAGTGCATGAGATGTTCGCCAACCCAGCCACGCCTTGATTTGATGATGATGAGATCCAGTTGGCTGATCTTGAGGGAGATGACATTGCTGGGGACATTGAGATGTCCAAGGATCCATAAGGAGTTTTCTTCACCATCTCCTCTTTTACTCTTATTTTGCTAAGCTTTAGGGACAATGCTTACTTTTATTCGAGGTGGGGGATGGTGGAGTTTATTTGACACATTAGTACACTTTGATACATTTGGTATGTAATAATTTGATGATACCTTCTTTTTTTTGTATTTATCTAGCATCTCTCTCTTCTCTTATGTATATTTATCTCTCTTTAGTTGTTTTTGCTTATTAGTTCTTTACTTTTCCATATTAGCCCTTGTTTGGTTAAGTAGCTACTTTATATGCTTTAGTAGATAATAAGCCTTTGGTTTTCTTAACGCCACGGTTCTTTCCAAAGGTAGTTGTTGTGTGAATTGGGTGACTCATCCCAACGATGGATGGCATGACAACCTTCTTAAGGGAATGAGTCCATTTTTGTGTTTAGGTAATAATAGTAATAGTAATGAATAAAAAAACATAATCAAGTCATGCTCGAAGAGTCAATCATGCTTCAATTGATACCAACACACTTACTATGTGCTTATGGTTAGAGATAAGGTTTTTGAAAGAAATAGATCTAGTTAGTGACTTTGTGACTCTTGAGTTGACTTTGGTAATCATCGAGTGGTTTAATTGGATGATAGTGATCTTTAAACATGAATGTGGTCATTGTAGGCTCTCGACTCTATCCTCTTTTACAATCTAATTGCGTGAGGGATGAGATGAATTGTTGCTAGTTCAAGTATCCGTGCGAAGGGTCTAGAACTTGCCCCGAATGTGTTTCAAGGCGAAATCCTAAGTTTTGCTTGGTTTGAGAAGTGATTGTAGACTTTTCTTGGAACGTTTGAGCTTTCTATTTCCAAACAATATCATTATCCCTAGTCAACCCCTTTGAGCCTCTAGCCTTTCTCTTTTGATAACCATGTTATAGGCCTTACTCGTTTTGTCGTGACACTCTCTTGGCACCCGGACTTTCCTTAATACTCTTGTGAAACAAGTGGCTTAAAACATAAGTTTGGGGGAGAGATAACGAATTTGAAAAAGGTATCAAGGCACATAAAGAGAAAAGAAATGATCTCTATGAAAGAAAAGGCAAGAAAAGAAAAAAACAAGAACAAATGCAGAATGTGAATAAGTGGAAAGGTTGATGGATTCAAAAAATAAAAGAGGTAATGATACCTAGCATGAGCAATCAAAAAGGGAGAAAAAGAATTAAATGAACAAGAAAGAGTGATGTTAAGTTTTCCTAGTCCCCAATGAAAAGAAAATGCCTCTAAGTATTGGTAATTGTGAGCCGAGAAATAAAAATATAGAGTGCTTAAGAAAATGTGTAACCACTTACCCATATGGTATCCTATCCTAATCCAAAGCCTTCATTACAACCCGAAAGAAGTCCTACTTGATTTCAAATCGAGTGAGCTTACATTAATGGCGATCTATATGAGGGGCAAGCCTATAGTACTTGAGGCCGTACTTGTGACATTCTCTTATGAGAGACGAGTGAACTTTTCATGAATCTTAAGATTGAGTGCTAATTTCTTAAGTGATCTTGGCAAATGGAAAGTAGAGGAGGAAGAGTTTGGAGTCCACCATGACCTACATGATAGAACAAGAGTCCTTGATGAGTAAAGTCAATTCTTGAAGCTCAAATGTCACATTAGAAATATATGTGCATGAATATTTGACTTGTAACCTTGTTGATAATGCAAGAGTAGTGTGGGTAATTGTTGGTCCCAATTGATGTGTGACAGGTTCACCTTTGACTCGTTGAAATAACCTTTAACTCTAGGAGGTGGGAACTAATTTATTTGCTTGAGGACAAGCAAAGACTAAAGTTTGGGAGAGTTGATAAGTGAAAATTTTGACTACTTATTAACACCTTTTTGCTTTTGTTTTAATCCAAAAGTATTGCTTTATGTTCCCGAAACTAATAAAAGTGTGCAAATTACAGGAATGTTGGAAGTTTGGTCTCCCATAATGAAATCCGACTCAAAAAAGAATGTTCCGAATCACAAGGAAAGAAAGGGGCGCAGAACTAAAGAAGTGCGGTCCGTAAAAATATTTCTGCGGCCGATGAAGAAAGTGCGGACCGTGAAATTCCATCTGCGGCCACAGCTAAAGTGAAATAGCCCAGCATGAATTTGGCCAATGTGCAGACCACACATGAATGAATTGTGCGGCCGCAGAAGAAGGTCTGTACTGACAAATGATTCAAAGTATAGAGAGTGTGAAAAAGACCAAGTATTGAAGCCTTGCTGATGTGCGGACCACACATGAATTGTGCGGCCGCACCAGATGCTTCGCAGCCGCAATCCAGAATTGTCCAGCTGTAGAATCCAAGATCTTGCCAACTAAAGAAATAGGCAGACCGCAGATGGAATTGTGCTGCCGTAGAACCTTCCGAAGAGCATTTTGGTCAGCGAATTTTGGGCCACTATAAATAGATGAGTTTCACATTTTTAGGTCAAGTTTTGAAGTTTGAGCTGCTGTAGCCATTACATCTTGCCATTTTAGGAAGTTTGTGACTATTTTAGTATTTAAATATTATATTTTATCATTTTAATCTTAGATTATAAGTTTAATTAGCATTTCTTCTTTATTTTCTTCAATTCTCACTATGAGTAGCTAGATTCTTACTAGGGTTGTGACCCAATCCTAGTGTGTAAACTTTATGGGTATTTAATTTAATGTTTGTCTATGATTGGATGTTGATTATTTAGCTTAGTTTATGCTTCAATTTTAGAATTAATGGTTGCAAACATTGATTCATGCCTTTTTGACTTAGTCTCCACTTGAAAAAGAGAGATCTAGTCTAGGATAACTTGGCTAACAAGGAATTGGCCTAATTGAGGGTTTGATTAGCCTAATTAAAGGGTTCAAACTAGCGATAGTGAGAACTCGACTTGAGATCATATCAACTATTTTGTTTGATACCCATTTGGACTTAAGAAAGCCAAATTGGGCAAAATCACTCTTTGACCGCGAGGTATTGAGTGGGTAACGTAGAGTTGAGAGATATAATACACCCCAATCAACAAAATAAGTATTAACGTATTTAACCCATTAGGCGAACATCTAGGTTATGGTCACATCCCTAGGCTTTTTAATTATTTGAAAAAATACCAAAAACAATCATTCGCTTCTAGTTTCTTTTCTTAGCTTATAATGGCCAGAGTAAAATTAGAATTAGAAATTAAAAACTTTTGTGGAAGTGCAATTTAGTTATTCCTGTTGAAAATAATGATAAGGCTAACAAACTTGATAACTATGCGATCACTTAGTTTTAGTTTACAAGAATTAGGACTATTTGTATTAGCTATCCTAGAATAGTCCTACTCTCTGTTGTATAAACAAAATATAGGATCAATATTCTGTATAAATAGATATGACTCGTGTAACTGAAAATATATCAATACCTTCTTGGCATTGTCTTTGTACCATAATTTCACATGGTATCAGAGCTTCTTTGAAGCCAATCCCGCTGCCATAATCCAGTTCTTACTACACAGTATCAACTCTGTCCATATGGCTTCCAACACCTTTTCAACAGCCTCTCTTCATCATCTCATTGCTTCATGTCCTGTGAAATTAAAGCCCTCTAACTATCTGATATAGAGAACACAAATGATGCAACTTATCCAAGTAATAAGGTTGAACTATCTCATTGAAGGAAAGCCAGAAATTATAAACATAGAAGGCACCAGTGAAAGCAGTGATAAGGACAGTGACAAGGGAGTTGACAAAGCCAGTGACAGAAAGGCTGATATTGCTGATGACTGGTCTGAAAAAGAAGTGTTGTTAAGGAGTTGGATATGTAGGACAATTTCAAAAGAGAGCATGTATCTAATTGTGAGATGCACGACTACTAAACAAATGTGAGAATTCCTGGAAGAAACCTATCTACAGGCAACAAAGGACACAGAATTCCAGTTGAAGCAACAACTCCAAACCATCAAGCTTGGCAATAAAACCATCAATGAATATCTGAAGGAATTCAAAGGCATTTATGATGGCTTGGCTGCCATACACAAGCATGTAAATGATGATAGCAAGGTCATCAACTTTGCTAGAGGTTTGGGTCCTAAATACAAAATATTTAGGACAGTGATGCTTGGCAAAGCACCTTATCCAATTCTGAGCCAGTTGTTCACTTTCCTAAGAGGCTTTGATCTCAGAGAGGATGAAGGAGATGATCCACAACAAATGAATCACAATAAGCCATTTGCAGCACAAAGAACATACAACAATAAAGGTATATGAAGTTTCTCAAACCGAAGAGGTAACATGAACTACAGTTCAAAAGGTAGAGGCTTCAGGCCTACTGGACAGAACAACAATCAAAACACTCATGGATATGAAAATGCTGCTAAGGGACAGGAAACCACATAATCATCAGCCTGCCAGATATCTGGTAGGAACAATCACATTACAATAAAGTGCTTCTACAGATAGAATTTCTCATATCAAGCACCAAAAGATTTGCCACAGGCTCTTGCTACACTCAATGTGAATAGTTAGAGTAGTGGAGACAATGCTCACTATATGAATTCTAGAGCAAGCACTCACATGAACAACAATTCAGGTAACTTATCCAACCTTAAACCTTACAATGGAAATGATAAAATTGTAGTAGGAAATAGATAAGAACTGGATATCACACATATTGGAAAAGGAACAATTTCTTGTTTAAGGATGAGTGAAGTGCTAGTAGTTCCTAAGCTAAAAAAGAATTTGCTATCTGTAAGTAAGATTACTAGAGATAATTGTTGCTCCATTGAGTTTGATAAATCATCTTTTGTTGTAAAGGACAAGCGGACATGGAAACTGATGGCCAAGGGTGCTAAAAAAGGAGAGATATATGCCTTAAAGGTGGACAACCTGTTTGCTTTGAATGCAACACGGACAAGGAGAAGCTCTAGTGATATTTTACATGCCAGACTTGGGCATCCAAGTTCTAGGTCCTTAGAAGTACTTAGTAACAATAAGTCTATCAATATCATATGTTGGCATAAAACTCCTGCAATTTGTGTTAGTTGTCAAATGGGAAAAGGTTGTAAACTACCACTCAAGTTGAGAAATAAAGTTGAGAATGAACCTCTTTTGAAAATTCATTGTGACTTATGGGGATACTATGATTTATTTGTTGATGATTACAATAGATATACTTGGTTGTATCCTTTAAAAATAAAATCTGACTTCTTTGAAATATTTGTCAAATTCCATAAAATGGTTGAGAAACAGTATTCAAAGAGTATCAAGATCTTTCAATGTGATGGTGGAGGTGAATTTTCAAGTTTTGAATTTGTTAAGTACTTAGAAGACTGTGGCATTATAAGACATATTTCCTGTCCTCATACTCTTGAGCAAAATGACATTACAGAAAGGAAACATAGACATATAGTGGAAACTGGATTGACACTGCTACTACATGCTAGGTTACCTTTATATTTATGGACTGAAGCATTTCTCACAGCAGCATTCCTGATAAATAGATTGCCATCATCTGTGCTTAAAAAGGAAATACCATTTCACAAATTGCATGGTTCACACCCTGATTACAACAGTTTGAAAGTGTTTGGGTGCAAGTGTTTCCCTTACTTAAAGGGAAAACATAAGTTCTCACCTAAGTCCTATCCATGTGTGTTCATTGGTTACAACAGTTTGCATAAAGGCTATAGGTGCTTTCATCCAACCACAAGGATGGTCTTGGTGTCAAGACATGTTGCCTTTGATAAACTAACACTTCCCTATGTGCAGGAAAATAAGACTAACAGTGCACCAAATGATTCTAGCCATATGGCCACCTTCTTTGAATTTTTCTCAGAATCACAGGCTAATTCTGGTTCATCAGACCCTATTGCTGCAGGGGAAGTGTTGGGAGCTGATCATGATATAGTTGCAGGTGATGTTTCAAATGATCAAAGTGCTGTGTTGGGAGCTGATCATGATGTTGTTGCAGATGATGTTTCAAATGATCAGGATGATGGTGTTACTACTCAAACATCTGCTCCAACTGCTGATCACAGTGATGCTGTTGAGTCTGATCAGAATGAGGTTGTGGAGGTCACAAATAGTGTTGTTGAGCCCTCTGCAGACATGCAAAACTCAGTCACTGATGAATTTCAATCAAAGGCCTCTCACTCAGATGAAACACCTATGCAGTTCACAGTGACAGATCCAAGAGGATTGTAGCTAGAAGTGGACTTGTCACACTTCTTCAATGCCCAGGATGAAGCACCTCTAGCAGAAAACATAGTTCATGCCGAACCTGAAATCACTACTCAAGGCCATAAAATGATCACTAGATTCAAAGCTAAGTCTCTTCCTTTAACTCATACCTCACTAGCTGTTGTACAAACAAAACTAGAAGAATCTAAAACTATAAAAGAAACTCTTAGTTTCCCTCACTGGTTTAAAGTTATGCAAGAAGCATTAGCAGCTTTACATCAAAATGAAACTTGGATACTAGTTCCCAGAACTTCAACAATGAATGTAGTAGGATCTAAGTGGGAGTTTAAAACAAAATGAAGCCGGATGGATCAATAGAAAGACACAAAGCAAGGCTAGTTGGTAAAGGATACTCACAACTTAAAGGGATTGATTTTGCAGAAACCTTCAGTCCAGTAGTTAAAGCTACAACCATCAGAGTTATTCTCTCATTTGCTGTCACTTTACATTGGTCCATTAGGCAACTAGATGTTAAGAATGACTTCCTACATGGACATCAACAAGAAGAAGTTTATATGACTTAACCACTAGGCTTCACTGATCCAATGTATCCTAACCATGTATGTCTTTTAAAGTAGACATTATATGGTCTCAAACAAGCTCCTAGAGCTTGGTCTGAGAGATTTATTCTATTCCTACTTCATCTTGGTTTCAAATGCAGTCGAGCTGATTCTTCCTTATTTACTCTCCATGATGTAGAAGGAAAAATATTACTCCTGTTATATGTAGATGATATAATTATAACAGGAAGCAACTCAAGGCAGATAGGGGAAGCAGTGCAAAAGCTGGGGCATAAATTTGCTATGAAGGATCTTGAACCCTTGATTTACTTTTTAGGTATTAAGGTAAGCTATTTTCCTGGAGGAATCCATTTGAATCAAAGCAAATATGCAATGATTTGCTTAGAAAAGTGGATATGGCAAATGTAAAAAGAGTGCATACTCTACTAGCTTAGAAGCATGGTCTACAAGAAGCAGCTGGCAAAGCAGTTGATCCCTCAGCTTACAGAAGCATTGTAGGAAGCTTGCAGTACCTCACACTCACAAGACCAGACATTACTCATGTTGTTAATCTAACAAGTCAATTCATGCAGAATCCAAACAGCATGCATCTTCAGGCAGGAAAGAGAATATTGAGGTATGTCAAGGGAACCATTGATCATGGACTGAGAATCATATCACAGTCTTCCTTCAGGCTGTATGGATTCCCAAGTGCAGACTGGGCAGGATGTTCCATTACAAGGAGGTCTACTACTGGATATAGTATATACCTTGGTGCAAATTGTGTCTCCTGGTCATCAAGGAAATAGAACACTGTTGGAAGGTCAAGTGCTGAAGCTGAGTATAGAGCACTGGTAGCAACTGCAGCTGAACTTACCTAGATAAGCTACATCTACAAGACATTGGAATGTATATCAATACTGCTCCTGTCTTATTTTGTGACAACTTGAGTGCTCTATACATGACTACAAATCCAGTAATGCATGCTAAAACTAAACATGTAGAACTAGATTACCACTTTGTCAGAGAGAAGGTAGCTTAAGGAAAATTGATTACTCAGTTTGTTAGGTCCAAGGACCAACTAGCAGATGTTCATACAAAGGCTCTTGGCAAAAGACCGGTTCCAGTTCTTTCGAGACAAGCTAGGTGTAGTGAAGTCACCTCCCACGAGCTTGAAGGGAAATGTTGAAGATAATGATCATGCTAACAAACCTGATAATTCTGCGATCACTTAGTCTTAATTTACAAGAATTAAGACTCTTTGTATTAGCTATCCTAGAAGAGTCCTACTCTATGTTGTATTGACAAAATATAGGATTAATATTCTATATAAATACATAGGACTGTAATGACCCGACCGGTCGTTTTGAGTATTACAGTCCCGTTTCCCCATTTACTACTCAATTTATGCCTTATACTTGATTTATGACTTATCGGGTTAGTTGGTTCGGGTCCGGAAGAATTTCGGAGTGAAATGAGATACTTAGTCTCATAATTGAAAACTTAAGTTAAAATAGTGATCGGATGTCGACTTATATGTAAATGACCCCGGAATGGAGTTTTGATGTTTCTAATAGCTTTGTATGGTGATTTTAGACTTAGGAGCGTGTTTAAAAAATTATTTGGAGGTCCGTAGTAGAATTAGGCTTGAAATGGCAAAAGTTGAATTTTTGGAAAGTTTGACCGGGTTGTTGACTTTTTGATATTAGGGTCGGAATCCGATTCTAGAAATTGAAATAGGTCCATTATGTCATTTATGACTTGTCTGCAAAATTTGAGGTCAATCGTACTCGATTCGATAGGTTTCGGCATCGAATGTAGAAGTTGAAAATTTCATAATAGACTAAAGTCAAGTGAGTTCGTACAAGATCTAATTTCAAATGAGCATAACTATCATGATACAAAGTGTTATATGGTGTATTACCTATCAAATAAAATATCTTTGAGTCTAGTTTCTAACGTTTTAAACCGTTCATCATTTGGACATTCCTACAAGAAGTTATGACCAAATTATCAAAGGCTGGAAAAATGAGATTCTGCGGCAATTCTGCGACCATTATGCGATCGCAGAAGTGGTTATGCGACCGCAAACTGGTCACAGAATGGACCAGAACAACCCAGTTCTGGGCACCGATTTTGCGACCATTTTGCGACTCGCATACCCATTCTGCGGTCCATTATGCGACCGCAGACCTGCTTTCGGAGGGTTAATTTTTCTATTTTCATAACCCGACCCCATTTTGATAAATAGGCTTTGGGACTCATTTTGGAGCAAAAATCTGATATTTTTAGAGAGAAGGGAGAGTGTTCTAGAGAGAGGAAGAAGCTCAAGTGCTTTGTTCATCAAGATCTTGTTCAAGCTTTGAAATCCAACAAGGAAATATCACAAGATCTTCACCCAATAGGTAAGGTTCTAACCCCTAGTATTCAATTTTGAGTTTGGATAAAGATGGGTGATTAAGAGTATGATTCTTGGGTATAATAGTATTATTTATACATATCAATAAGGTTTATGAAAAGATTATTGAGTTCAAATGGGTAAAGATTGGGTTGAAAATGGTAAAAATCTTCAATGACTTTAATTGAAGATTTGAGGGTCGAGTTGATGTCGGAATTTATATGGTTGGACTCGTGGAATTTGATGGGCATTCATATTTTGTAACTTTTGTCAAGTTCAGAGACGTGGGCCCCACGGGCAATTTTTGAGTTAATTTTGGATTTTATTAAAAAAATTAGTATTTTCTTATGGAATTAATTACAATAATTGGTATTGATTGAATCGAATTAATTATGGCTAGATACGAGGCTTTCGGAGACCAATTCTCGTGGAAAGGGCAAAGCGGAATAAAGAATTTACATGGGTTGAGGTAAGTAACTCTTCTAATCTTAGAGATGAGGGTATGAAACCACAAATTTTGTGATATGTGATTGGTTTTGAGGTGACGCACATGCTAGGTGACGTGCGTGTGGGCGTGCACCGTAGAAATTGTGACTAGATCAAATTCCATGGAACTGTGAAGTTGAATAATATGTTGATATTTGTATATACTCTATGTGTTAGAGAAAATTGAGCTGAGACTCGTAATAAAAATCATGCTTAGGCATATGTTGTTATTGTTGGTACCCATTGGGGTCATTTTTGTGGTTGAATAATATGTTCAAATTGTAATTTTTCACTCAGTCAGGTTTATTCATTTCATATCATACCTCAGTCTCTCTTATTTATTATTGATGCATCATATCATTGTTGTTGGGATGCTTATCATGATTTCCGAGAGCCCGAGAGACTGGAGAGGTTGATGACTGAGTTAGGCCGAGGGCCTAATTGTGAGAATATTTATGGATCGGGCTACACGCCATAATATATTTATTGATTTATGCCATGATTGGCTTAATATATCGCTTGGGCTGAAGGAGCCTCTCAGGAGTCTGTACATACCCCTAGTGAGCGCAGGTACTTACTGAGTGCGAGTGCCGAGTGATTTGGGAGGATTGAGTGACTGTGAGGCATGAGTTACTGTGAGGACTGAGTGACTGGGAGGACTGAGTGATTGGGAGGACTGAGTGGAATGATACTCTGAGAGTGTGCATATGATTTTATCACTGAGTTGCATCGCATTGACATGCACACATGACATACAGGCATAAAGATGGATTTTTTCTCATGCTGTACAGTATCACATCATTCATAATTTCTCACACATGTTGACAAATGGGCATAGTGATGCAATTGTTTTATACGGGTTATTTGGAAAGAAAATGAAACATCCCATTTATTATTGAAAGGATTTTGGGAAAATCACAGTTTTCAGACTTACTCATATTTTGGTGATTTTAGTGAAAAGAATTGAGTTTTACTATTATATTTGAAAAGAAAAATATTTATTTATTTTCGAAATTGTGAACGAACTAAGCACTTTATTATTGAGTTATTCATTGTGCTGCCTCAATTCTGTTGTTATGAGATTTGTTTTCTGGATATTGTTGTGGACTATTGATTTTGGACCCGACTTTGGTAAAAGCTCGTCACTACTTTCAACATAATGTTAGGTTTGTTACTTACTCAGTACATGGGGTCGGTTGTACTGATACTACACTTCTGCACCTTGCATGCAGATGTTGGCTGTCGATGTTGCTGTGTTCGATGGAAGCTGGATTTGAAGATGTATCTGCATTCCGGTTGTAGCTGCCTCTTGTTCATGGTAGCCTTAGATTCATAAAACTCTGTTTATGTACTTCTCAAACAGATGATGTATTTATTTCATACTAGCTTTGTAAACTTTATTCTTAGAAGCTCATGATTTGTACTATCAGTTCTTGGGAAAAAGTATTGGTTTTAGATATTTTCTTTTAATTAATTGCCTCGTTAATTTCATTGGAATCAGATAGTTTGTAATTGGCTTATCTAACGGGTTGGGTTAGGTGTCATCACGACTAGCTGGATTTTGGGTTCGTGTAACTAAAAATATATCAATACACTGCCTTCTTGACATTGTTTCTGCACCATAATTTCACAATTCTATTCACTTTCGTCAAGTGTATACTCCTAACACCCATTGAAACTCCCTGTGAAAATCGACCCCTACTCTTGTTGGGTGCTATTCTTCCAACGACCGTTTCCGCTCAATATTGAGTGCGGATTGGACGTGGACCATTTTTTTTAAAAGTGTTTTTCAAAACAATTCTTATGTGAAGAAAGTTTTTTTTTTTTTTTTTTTTTTTTTCTGATACTCAAAAAGCTTATACTCATCAAAAGCATCTTTTTCCTTCTAAAACCTTGGCAAAATATCTTAACTTAAAAAAAAAAAAAAAAATTGGCCAAACATGCTATTAAGATGCCCCTTTTTCATTATTGAAGGTAGGCGCAGGTAAACTCTACTAACAATTAATGCAGTTGATATGAAGTACGGTCATTTGACAGAAAGTCGATCCTAAGAGCAAATCTGTGGAGAATTTTTCTTTATAATATGAGGAATGGAAATTTGATCTCTGATACTGTATTTTTTACTAATTGAATAACTAAATACAGTACTCTCAAATTACCACTGAAAAGAAATGGAAAACTCGGTTGGCTATTTCAAGGAAGACTTGATATATCATATAGATAGAAATGCTTTTAAAATGCGGAACTATTTTTAGAGATAGCTGAATATTAAAGAGGCGTGGGCTACGGCCTACAGATTAAAGGAGGATTTAAAGATTAATGCTTTTTATGGCTTTCTCAAAAGCATGAAAAGAAGCCTTACGGGCCAACCATTTACGTCAGGAAATATCTTTTAAATGTATTTTTCAAGGAAACTCCCATGCAACTAATGAGGGGAAAAATAAAGTGAACTGCTAAGGGGAAAAATTACGAATTACAGTGGAATCTTCTTGGAATTAGTTAGCTAGTCCCTCTGTTTCAATTTACATTGCACTCTTACTATTGAGATAATTTTCTCTTTATATGCAACTCTTTAAAATATTCTTCAAATACTTTTAATTAGAAGAATTTTATTTATAGTCCCTAATAATTTTTATGTAGTGTTTAATTATCTAAATTTAATATTAGAAATATGTTAGAAATCAATTTCCAAATTGAGATCGAAAATTAGAATTATTGGCCCAACTCCGATCCTATTTTATTTCTTTTCAAATTTCAACACAGAAGTACTATAATGAGAATTAATTGTGTGTGGTTGTAGGGCTCGAAAATTCTACATTCGTCGTTTTTTTCCCTCAAAAAAAGGAAAACAAATGCGTACGGTACTCACCCATAATGTAAGTAACGCTAACACACCTCGACAAGATAACTGCGTGCCCAAAAGTGATGAAACAAAATAATTTGCTCCACCATGTGAAATAATTAAATGTTGATCGATGAGACAAGATTATACATTTTTGAATGAAAATTAATCGATTTACGAATGCCAGTGATATTGAAATAGTAGAAAGTAAGGACGAAAGATAAAAATCAGACGCATGAAAATGGAAACTTAATGTACAAAAAAGGTATTTTTATTAGTAACAAAGCAAAGTAGCAAAAAACTCTCACTACATACAGACATTTTATTGTTCTTCACAAGAGAAAGATTACTTGGAAAATGAGCTATTCATTAGTGTACAAACACTTGAAGAGTAGGAAATTAAAAGTAAATTAAAGGAAAATGCCAAGTAATCATTTAGGTTTACTAAGTCGATCTTAGACTTGCACAGTTTGCAGCTTGGGCATATTCTCAACTTTAGCAGCTTCAGGTCCACGTGCATTAAATTTCTCTGAGTAAACAAGTGCACCAAGCTTCACAATGTCAATAATCTGCTCTTCAGTTAATTGTGGAAGGTTTTTCTGCTCCTCTGAAATTACGACATGATTTTGTAGCTCGCGAAGTTTCTGCTCCTTTATGATGTTCTTCTCTTTCTTGTTATATATCACATAAAGTATCATTTGGAGAATACCGAAGATGAATCCTAAGATGTTTGGAATCTATAAAGACAAAAAATAATATATATTATTAATTATGCAATTAATAGATCTTTACGTACGTTACGTAATAATTTAGATGTGCCCGCAAGTAATTAATCAAAATTAATAGTATTAACTTACTGCAACATTTTTGTCTTTTATTAGAAGACCGTAGAAGAACCACATGACAGCACTCAGTGTGAGGAAAAATGATAGGAGAAATGGCATGTATTCCACACTCTTGGTTTTGATAACTTTTCTCTGCATGACATATATAGTATTAGGAAAATCGAATATCATTTTCATGCATTTAAAATGGAAATTAAACACGAGGGTTAATTATTGCAATGTTCATAGACTTACCACTATGCACAATGGTGCTGCAAACGTACATAACGAAAACACAAGGCAAATCCATCCAACAATTTGGCCACGAACTGCGCCTTTGAATAAAAATTGGGTAACGAGAACGATAGCTCCAAAGCCACCAAGCACTAATAAAAGAAGCATCTTCACAGTTTGGACCTGCATTGAGCATGCAATTACAAAGTCAGAAATAATTATCTTGATCTAATATTCTCAAAATTTATTTAACGTGTTAGTGTAAAGAAGTCAAACTCTTCCTGTAAAAGCTTACGTACCCTGGCTTTCTTTGGTGCATAGAAAAGGTAGAAGCCAACGTAAATTGTTTCAATAAAGCAGCCAAAGGTGTTTATAGTGATAATGAAGATCATGTTGGACATGAGAAGTGCGTAGTATATCCAAAGTATGCAACTGAATAGTGCAACCACATAAGGAATTGATTGATAGCCTTCAGTTGATTTCTTCTTGTAAATCGTATAAAATGTAGGCCTGTCGATGATGTGTAAATACAGATGTAAGTACTATTTAATTTATACAAGTAGTATCGTAATACGAATGAAGATTTAAGACATGGGAGACTCACAGTGGAGAAAGGAACACGATGAACGAGACGATGTCACCTATAAATTGAAAAAAAAAAAGAAAGAAAAAGAGTATGATTAAACTCAACAACTTTTAAAATTCTTGGGGAAGAAAGTAAATTGCGATAAAAGAGCATGCAAATGATTAAAACAAGTATTTATTACGTAAATGATTGAAGATATGCTAGTACGATGAAATGTCACATCCATGAAATATTTAGTAGTCTCTACTAGGTAATAATATAATTAAATAGCCATAACATAGTTTTGGTATCTGATAATTGATACTTGAATACAATAGGAATATTAATAACAAGCAAGAAATGAAATAATTTACCGAGGACACCAAAAGCAGAAGCCCAGACGTGAACAGAAATACCAGCCATCGTTTTTTTAATTCGTTTTTCTGAACAAATTAAGACTTGCAAAATCTCTATCTCGATCTCTTTAGTTTTTATAACTCACACTCACAAAGAGCTTCAAGAGTTGCAAGACTTGCAAGTTCTACTTGGCAATGAAACTAGGTGACTTGGTTGACATATATATAGGCAAGTGTGGGAAAGTAGATCGATGCAATTGAAAAAAGTGTTTTGTTTTCTATTGTCTTTGCACAAATGTATAAGGAAAAAGGAAGCCCTTTGCAATAGCTAATTGACTTTTATCTTTCCGTGTATAAGAAATATTTATATTATTTAGATCACTCACAAAGTAATTATTATATATAATCTCTATCCTCAAAATTAAATGGTCCTACGGTGCTCTTTTATTATGTCATCCTCCAATACGCAGGGGCACTAAGGTTTACATTTCATACTTTAGTTTTGGAGGGGTCTGATTTTATTTGTTTTCGGTTCAGATGAACTCCAAATCAGCAAAATAACAATCCAGAAATGATGGGGGTGCCAATTAGTGCCTGCCATTTGGCATCAATAATGGAGTGGGGACATCCATTTCTGCTGCTATTGAGGTGATCAATTTGCTGAAATGGCTGATGAAAAAATCATCAGGATAATATGCTTCGCTATGCTTTGCTTTAGTTGGCTTATCTTGTTTTGGTGGCTTATGTCATACATCTATATGATGAAATAAAATGAATCAGTTTCCGTATCTCTTAAAAAATATTTACCAATGTAAAAATTATCTATTTCACTATCAGTGCTATTTATACAGTATATAAGGTCATTATTTATTTTCTATCTATTTATTATTGTTTACCCGAAAAATAGATAGAGTTGAATTTGTACGTAGTTCTAAGGATATGTGGTATAACTTAACATAAATCGTAAGGATAAATAGAAATATCGAATATTGACTGTAAAGGGTAAAAAATAAGCAAAGGTTGGAAAGAAGTTGATTTTAAGGACTAAGCAAGATGAATCAATCTATAAAGCTAAAAGGAATAACTCTTCAATGTAGGAATGTATGGTATTTGGGTTACAATGTAAGCAAAAAACTTCCCTTTTACAGAAATGTAGCCATCCTCTTTATAGTGGAGGATCCTACTTTAGATATAATTAAAAATATATAGTAGGGAGTCCATGATAAATCAGCTTTTCCCTGATTCCCACCGAGATTCTCTCCCTTAGTGCAGTTAAAACGACTCTTGTCTGTGAGCTCGAGCTTGATCGGACTCGGTGTTGGTCGATATTGTTTTTAGAGCTCGATGCGGATTTGAGCTTGATGCCGACTCGGGGTCTGGTAATGACTCAGGCTCGGTATCGGTTGGCCTTTGCCCCTTAAGCTCGATTCCATAACATCTCATCATAGTTCGATTCGGACCCGAGCTCGATAATGACTTCGAACTCGGTTCTTGAAATCTGAAGCTTGTTCGTGCCATCTTCGGAACCCATCTCGATATTACGAAGTCTTCCTTTGGTCTATTATGATCCCCATCTCGATCAATCGTATGAAGGCCAAAATCAATTTCGACCGTATACAGATAGTCCCCTCGTTTCTCGGGAAGAATGTGGTGAGAAACGATATGATTTCTCAATGGCTCGATTAAATATGCACTGACGTTTGCATCGAGCCCGACCATGACGTACGTGATAGCTGTCTCGTCAGTTTAGTTTACCAAGGCATTTAATACGTGTCAGACGGTGGTCGGCCACCGCTGATATTGAACCACCATTGCTTCAATCTATAAATAACCCTTCATTTTATCATTTATCACTTTTACATCTTCAATCTTCCAAATTTCCTAAGTTCTTTTCGTATCTTTTGAGTTTATTCGCAAATCTGTGATTCTTCTCTGCAAAATCTTTCTCCAAAACCACCAAATCTTTGTCACCTTCTTCTATTCTCGATCTTTAAATTCAAAAATGGCGAAAATATCACAAACCATTCCTCAGAAAGAGAAAGCTTCTTCTTTACAGCATGCCGCCGACAAAACACCGGTAGAGCCATGACCTGAGGAGTGCGTTCCTGGGGCGTGTGTTCTTACCTCTGATTTTAAGGTCAATAACAGCTCGTCGGTTCCCGGCCGATGTGAGCCAGTATCGAGGTATATGTGTTCGATAATCGAGAAGCACCTCATACAACTAAAGAAAAATTGCAATTGGGAGAACAAAGAAATAGTAATCCCGTCTTCTGACGAAGATATCACCACATACGTGAAAGGGTTTTTAAGTGTGTATACTTACCCTTTCACATTAGGTCCCCTCGACCCCGTTATTATTGATTTCTGCCGTCAATACAAAATAGCCCTAGGCCATATCCATCCTTCTTTTTGGCGGATCATTATTTTGATCCGATACTTCGTCAACAAAATTGAGGGGATGCCTTTCACCTTCGACCATCTCATTCTATAGTATTGTCCTCGCCTCTTTCGAGGTGGGTTAATAAAACTTCAGCATCGGGTTACCAAGGTTCTGTTCTCGAGCATAGACGAGGACAGGGATCGAGGCTGGATGGGCAGGTTCGTTCGAGTAAGGACTTCGGACCTGATTCCGACTGAAAAGATGTCTTTTCCCGAGGAGTGGAACATGAAGCGTAAGTGTAATTCTGGTGTTATCTCCTACTATTTTGCCCTTTCATTTCTTTTCTCACTGATATCCCCTTTTTGTGATGCAGCGGTTCCCTGGATGCCCGGCGCAGTTCCCGATCTCAAGAACTGGGTACGAGATCTGGTTTCGACCTTCACATACGCCGAGCGCTCATGGCGTAATTTGTCAAAGGGCCGATGGGAGGCTAAAAATCATGGTAAGCCCCTTTCTCGTATTTTTGGTAGTTCGAAAGAGATGCTTTCCATATACTTCAATAAATATTCCTGTATGTAGGTGTGGGCAAATATGCGGTTTTGAGGCCCTCGTCCGTCGAGGAAGAGGCTTCGACCTTTGTTCCAAAGCCGGTGAAGGATAATAAGAGGAAAAGGCCCTCCGCTTCCGAAGATCCAAAATCGAAGACGGGGACGAATCGTAAGCTAAGGAAGAGTACCATTCCTTTGACCGCAGAATCAGTTCTACGTCTAAGGGATGAAGACAACGACAAAGAAGAAAACGACGGGTCCGTGCTGGAGGCCCGAATGAAGAAAAGCATCGATGCCCCAAAGGCAGCTGAATCGATGGTGATTTGTAACGGTCCGCCTCGGATCAAGGAGATATCATAGGAAGGCTCGGGCAAAGTCCCCGAGTCATTAGAGATTGAGGATGCTTCCTACCGAAGTCAACAGACGGTGGGTACATCGGAAGGGGCCGGTCCTGAAGCTCTCCGAACTGAGGAGAATGCCCCAAGCGAGTCGCTTGGGGCAATAGTAATCGGAGATTCGTCCACTCTCCCTGCCTTTTCCGAAGGGGATATTCGGGAAGCCCAAGTTTTGGGGGCCCTCGAGATGAGCCGGTCTCATAAAGGGGAGGACCCCTTCCGTGATTTGTTTACTAGTGTCGAGGACGCTGCTGGCCGTAGTGATGTGTCAGGCTTTCTTTGGGAAGTGCAGCTAGCTGTGAATCGAGTAAGCTCTTAACTTTCTTTGTTGATATTAATTTTTATGTTTTGGTATTCTTTTCTAACTTCTTTTCTTCTTTCTTCGCAGGCCTTGGCGGTTCATCGAGAAGCATATTCTCGGTCTCGAGCTGAGCTGCATCGGTTCGAGATCGACCTCCGACGGGTTACGGAGGAGAGGAATGCCCTTAAACTACTTTTCGGGCAAAGGAAAGAAGAAATCAAAGGTCTTAGAGCTGAGTTGGCCAAGGCTCATCAAGACCAGACCGACCTGACCGAGCAAGTAATGTTAATATTAAGAACTCATGGGCTTGATTCAGGATTGAAGGCTAATATTTCGGTCTCACAGCTGCAGCAGAAACTCGAGACGATTGGGCAGCTTCGTGAGGAAGTTGATACAATAAGGGCAGAGACCATGGGATGGAAAGATGGCATGGACCGTCTTGCTACAGAAAAAGAAACTATTCGGGCCCAATTGTCATCGACTGTAAGCCAACTTCAAGGCATGAAAGAGAAGAGCTTGGTTCAAGCGAGAAGAATAGAGGAACTCGAGGCTCGGTTGGCCTCCGAACTTGCTAAGGCCAAATCAGATGCCGAGAAAGCAAAGTCCTATGCGGATGCGTTAGTGGCCGTCTATCGGGCGGATACTGAAGCTGCCCAGGTGCAAGCAAGAGAGGCAGTCGAGACTGCCAACACCCGAGCACATTGGGTTGCTGAACTTGCTAAGTGCCGATCTCGGAGGGAGACCCTTGAAGAGATCCATGCTTGGGGTTTCGATCTCACTGAAGAGATAAAAAGTTCTAAAGAGCTCGAGGCTGATGCTGAAGCCTTGGCTTCCGATGATGACGATGATGATGATGATGACGATGATGGGAGCAAGATCGGGGAGGAGCCCGATGGAGATAAGACCGCCCCCGGAGATAACCAATAAACTTATCCCTTAGTTTCCATTCCGTACGTTGTAAACAATCATGTAAACAATCTTGTATACATATATAAATATCTTTTCTTTTCCCGACTTGCCTCTGTTTTATTTCCTGCCTTGTGAAGATTTTGTTTTATTCATGCCTTATGAATGTTTTCATAAGGCTTTAGGCAATTTGATCTAATTTGGACTTTGTAGCCTTTATAACCAAGTGAGCACTTACTCAAACTTGAAATAAGGTATCCCATAGGCTTAGTAGTCAAGTTGAGTGATTGCTTGAACTTGAAGTAATATAGCCCGTAGGCTTAATAGTTGAGTGAGTGCTTGCTTGAACTCGGAATAAAAGTAGCCCGTAGACTTAGTAGTCAAGTGAGTGATTCGAACTCGAAGTAATGTAGCCCGTAGGCATAATGGTCGAGTCAGTGCTTGCTCGAACTCGAAATAAAAGTAGCCCGTAGGCTTAGTAGTCATGTGAGTGATTCGAACTCGAAGTAATATAGCCCGTAGGCGTAATGGTCGAGTGAGTGCTTGCTCGAACTCAAAATAAAAGTAGCCCGCAGGCTTAGTAGTCGAGTGAGTGCTTGTTCGAACTAGAAATAAAAGTAGCCCGTAGGCGTAATGGTCGAGTGAGTGCTTGCTCGAACTCAAAATAAAAGTAGCTCATAGGCTTAGTAGTCGTGTGATTGATTCAAACTCGAAGTAATATATCCCGTAGGCATAATGGTCGAGTGAGTGCTTGCTCGAACTCGAAATAAAAGTAGCCCGTAGGCTTAGTAGTCGAGTGAGTGATTCAAACTCGAAGTAATGTAGTCCGCAGGCATAATGGTCGAGTGAGTGCTTGCTCGAACTCGAAATAAAAGTAGCCCGTAGGCTTAGTAGTCGAGTGAGTGATTCGAACTCGAAGTAATGTAGCCCGTAGGCGTAACGGTCGAGTGAGTGCTTGCTAGAACTAGAAATAAAAGTAGCCCGTAGGCATAATGATCGAGTGAGTGTTTGCTCGAACTCGAAATAAAAGTAGCTCGTAGGCTTAGTAGTCGAGTGAGTGATTCGAACTCGAAGTAATGTAGCCCATAGGCGTAATGGTTGAGTGAGTTCTTGATCGAACTCGAAATAGAAGTAGCTCGTAGGCCTAGTAGATAGTCTCCGAGTGAGAATGATTGCTCGAACTCAAGTTGGTGTACCCCTTGGGCTTTATAGTTGAGTGAGTGTTACTCGAACTCGTTGATTTACCTTAAGCCTGTTTGTATAATAAATCTCGAAATAGAGGAATTTTTCTTGGATATAAGATATCGGTAAAGAAAAAAACTTTCTTTGTAAGTCATTATACATGTGTTCATGTTTTGCGTAAGGGCTCGTGCCAACTACATGAGCATGGTTCATTTTGACCATTTGTCTATTACAATTTTTCCTATTGGAACCCTGTTGTTATGAAGTAACTTTCTTGCATCAAACTTGATATATTTGAGGGGTAATGCCCCCCTAGTATTCGAGGTTGATTGTAAAGAAGCCTTGGATACTATTGAATTGTCCTCAGGTAGCACATAGTTGTTGTCTCGTTAAAAACCTTGCCGGAAAAACCCGATTGGGATTAAAAACCGATCTAAGAGAAAAAGAGTGCAACGTGTACTTTAAAACCTGAGGTCTCAATATCTTTGGTCGAACTCCTACAATGAGTTAGCGTCGAATATATATATGGACGAAAGAAAGGAGAAAATCATACCTTTAACAATAATATCATTTGAGAAGTGATATGTTCCAGTTGTTTGGTAATGGTTCGCCATCCATCGTTCCGAGTTTATAAGACCCTCCTCCGACTTTATCGCGGACTTGATAGGGTCCTTCCCAATGATCTTGGTAATACTTCCCTTCATTAGGATCTCGAGTGTTGGCGGTGATCCTTCTTAGGACTAAGTTCCCGATCCTGAAATGGCGAAGGTTGGTTCTTCTATTGTAGTACCTTTCGATTTGTTGCTTTTGCTCAGCCATTCGAACAAGTGCCGCTTCTCGTTTTTCATCTAATAATTCGAGGCTAGTACTCATAGCCTCGTGGTTTGATTCCTCCGACATATGTCGAAACCTTGCGTTGGGTTCTCCGAATGGAATTAATGCTACGGAACCATACACTAAAGAAAACGGAGTTTCCCCCGTACTGGACTTCGATGTTGTTCTATATGCCCAAAAGACTTCAGGCAGAATTTCTCTCCATTTCCCTTTAGCTTCGTTCAACCTTTTCTTCAGGTTTTGGATGATAGTCTTGTTTGTCGATTCGGCCTGTCCGTTCCTACTGGGGTGATATGGTGGTGACAATATCCTTTTTATTTTATGGTCTTCGAGAAATTTTGTCACTTTAATGCCGATAAATTGCTTACTATTGTTGCATACTATTTCTGCGGGTATCCCAAATCGACATACGATGTGATCCCAGATGAAGTCTATAACCTCTTTTTCTCTCACTTTCTCGATCGTCTGTGCATCAACCCATTTAGAAAAATAGTCAGTTATAAAAAAATGAATTTAGCTTTACCTCGGGCCGATGGTAGAGGGCCGACGATAACCATCCCCCATTTCATGAAAGGCCATGGGGACAAGACTGAATGAAGTCGTTTTCCGGGCTGATGGATCATCGGTGCAAAACTTTGGCATTTATCACATTTTCGAACAAACTCCTTAGTGTCTTTTTCCATGCTATCCCAGTAGTATCCTGCTCTAATGATTTTGTGAATTAGCGATTTGGCGCCGGAGTGGTTTCCACAAGTGCCTCCATGCACCTCTCGTAAAATATAATTGGTATCTCCTGGTCCTAAACATACTACCAATGGTACATCGAATGTCTTTCTGTATAATGTTCCATCTTCAACCAACAGAAATCGAGCATCTCTGATTTGCAGGGCCCTCGATTCTTTAGGGTTCGAGGGGAGTTTTTGTTCTTCAAGTATTCAATATACTTATTCCTCTAATCCTAGGTTAAGCTGATAGAATTTATCTCGGCATGACCTTTGATTACGGATCTCGAGAGTTGAACACTAGTCCCTGAGTCGATCTCATCTTCCTCGACCGATGACCCCAAACTTGCGAGTGCGTCGGCCTCACTGTTTTGTTCTTGAGGCACATGTTGTAAAGTCCATTCTTTGAAACGGTGCAAAGTTACCTGTAATCTGTCCAAATACCTTTGCATTCTACCTTCTCGAACTTCGAAGGTTCTGTTTACTTGGTTCACCACCAGTAAAGAGTCACATTTGGCTTCAATGACTTCTGCTCCCAAGATTTTAGCTTGTTTGAGACCTGCAATCATGGTCTCGTACTCGGCCTTATTGTTAGTCAACCTAAAAGTTTTGATAGATTTCCTAATAATGCCACCCATGGGGGGGTTCAAAACATTTTCGAGCCCGGACCCCTTCACATTCGAAGCACCATCTGTGAAGAGGGTCCAAACCCCCGATGATGTACCCGATGTTATCAAGAGTTCTTTTTCACCTCCGGGTACGAGGGTTGGCATGAAATCGGCCATGAAGTTCGCTAAAATTTGGGACTTGATGGCTGCACGGGGTCGATATTCAATATTGTGGCCACTGAGTTCAACAACCCATTTGACCAATCGGCCCGATAGTTCGAGCTTGTGTAAAATATTACGAAGTGGGTAGGTGGTTAACACGCATATGGGGTGACATTGAAAGTATGGTCTTAACTTTCTAGAGGCGCTTATCAGTGCAAGTTCCAATTTCTCTAATTGTGGATATCTAGTTTCTGCTTCTCCTAAGGTTCGACTTACATAATAAATAGGAGATTGCGTACCTTGCTCTTCTCGAACTAGTAGGCCACTCACCGCGATTTTTGATACCGACAAGTATAAGTAAAGTTTCTCATCTGCCTTTGGTATGTGAAGTAGTGGTGGGCTCGACAAGTATCGCTTCAATTTATCCAATGTCTGTTGGCATTCCGAGGTCCAGGCGAAATCGTTCTTCTTTTTGAGTAGAAAGAAGAATCTGTGGCTTCGATCTTCCGATCTTGAAATGAATCGGCCTAAGGCGGCTATCCGTTCGGTTAACCTTTGCACGACTTTTACACTATCCATGATGGCGATGTCTTCGATGACCTTTATCTTATCGGGTTTGATCTCGATTCCCCGATTCGATACCATGAAGCTAAGGAACTTGCCCGAACCAACCCTGAAAGCACATTTCACGGGGTTGAGCTTCATGTTGTACTTTCTTAAAATCTCGAACGTCTCCTGCAAATGAGTCAAATGGTCCTCTCCGCGTAGGGACTTAACTAGCATGTCATCAATATAAACTTCCATCGATTTACCTATTTATTCTTCGAATATTTTATTTACTAGGTATTGGTAAGTAGCTCCTGTATTTTTTAGCCCGAAGGGCATTACATTATAATAATACGTTCCATGCTTGGTGATAAATGAAGTCTTTTCTCGGTCTTCCGAGTTCATTTGAATTTGATTGTACCCGAAATAGGCATCGAGAAAAGTAAGGATCTCGTGGCCGGCCGTGGCATCGATCATGCGATCAATATTAGGAAGTGGAAAAGAATCTTTGGGGCACGCCTTGTTTAAATCCTTATAATCTACACACATTCTAAGTTTGTTCCCTTTTTTAGGGACTATAACTACATTGGCTAACCATTCAGGATATTTTACTTCCCGAATTGACCCTATTTTGAGAAGTTTAGTTACCTCGTCCTTTACGAATGCGTGCTTTACCTAGGACTGAGGTCTTCTTTTTTATTTCAACGATTTGAACCTAGGGTCCAGGCTCAGCTGGTGCGTTGTTATTGACGGTGGGATCCCTGTCATGTCTAAATGGGACCAAGCAAAACAATCTATGTTATCGATAAGAAATTGAATAAGTTTTTTCCTGAGTTCGGGGGTCAATCACGTTCCCAAGTATACCTTTTTCTCGGGTAGATGTTTGATCAATATAACATGTTCCAGCTCTTCGACAATTGATTTGGTGGGGGGTAGAATCTTCGGGGATGATAAAAGTTCGAGGGGTCAGAAAATCCTCCTCCTCTTCTTCTATTTCCTGCTTTCCCGATTTGGTCGAGGCTGGTGGCTGTGATTGCTATTTAACTTCTCGTTTACCTTTGATGCTTGACCTTTCCAAGGTTATAGTGTTGATATCGGCGTTACCTCATCGACCGCAAACATTTCCTTCGCAGCATGCTGCTCCCCATATACTGTTTTTACACCGTCCGACGTCGGAAATTTCATTACTTGGTGGAGAGTCGAAGGTACCGCCTCATATTATGGATCCAAGGCCTTCCGAGTAGGGAATTGTACCTCATGTCGCCCTCGATTATGTGGAACTTGGTATTTCGGATGGTCCCAGCCACGTTTACCGGTAAAATAATATCCCCTTTAGTTGTTTCGCTGGCCATGTTGAAGTCGTTTAAGACCCGAGTTGTGGGCACGACTTTATTTTGCAAATGAGCTGCTCCATGACCCTCGATTGGATGATATTCGCAGAGCTACCCGGATCTACTAAAACACGCTTAAATTGAACTTTATTTAATAAGATAGAAATTACCAGAGCGTCGTTGTGGGGCTAAGAGATACCTTCGGCTTCTTCGTTGTTGAATGATAAAGTGACTTCGGGCACATAATCTTGGGTTCGTTTTTCTCTAGTGATCGGTATCTTTGTGCATTTGAGTATGGGTTCATGTGGAGTGTCGACCCCTCAGATGATCATATGAATGATATGTTGAGGTTCCTCTTGTTCATTTTTTCTGTTGGCATCTCTCTCTCTGAAATGGTTCTTGGCTCGATCGTTGAGGAATTCTCGAAGGTGGCCCTCATTGAATAGACGGGCTATCCCCTCCCTTAATTGTCTGCAATCCTCGGTCTTGTGGCCATGTGTGTCATGATATTTGCATATTGAATTTGGGTTTCTTTGGGAAGGATCGGTTTGCATGGGTCTGGGCCACTTAGTATCCTTGATCCTTCCGATTGCCGATACAATGCCCGATGCATCGATGCTAAAGTTATATTCCGATAATCGAGGTGCCTCTATAGGATAGGCATATTTATCGAAACCACTTTTGCTCATAAGTCCCCGAGAATTCTGTCCTTGATCACTTCTTCGATTGTTCTAGGCGGAATTGCATCCCGAACCATCGTTCCTTCGATTTGTGGTGTATGGTTGATATCGGTTTCTGTTTGACCTTGGCTCTCTGTCGATGTCCCTCTGGTTTTTAATAATCGACCTATTTGGATGTACTAATCCGGAAGGAGCTCCTAATTGGTCGTCTTCGACCCCGATTTTTGACTGATATCGGTTGTGCACATCTGCCCAAGTTACAGTTAGATATTCGATCAAATTTTGTTTTAGCCGACGTGACGTGATGCTATCGAACTTCGCTCGTTCAACCCTTGGGTGAATGCTTGAACGGCCCAATCGTCTGTGACCGGTGGCAACTACATGCGTTCCATTTGAAATTGGGACACGAATTCCCTCAGCATTTCATTATCCCTTTGTTTTACTTTGAAAAGGTCTGATTTTCTTGTTGCGACTTTTATGGCACCGACGTGTGCCTTTACGAAAGAATCTGCTAGCATGGCATATGAGTCATTGGTATTCGGTGGCAGATTGTGATACCTAATCATTGCTCCCTTCGAGAGGGTCTCTCCGAATGTTTTGAACAACACAGATTTGATTTCGTCATCTTGTAAATCGTCAACCTTGATGGCACATGTGTAAGAGGTAACGTGGTCATTGGGGGTCAGTCGTTCCGTTATATTTGGGAATCTCGGGCATACGGAATTTTTTGGGATTGGTTTTGGGGCTGCACTCGAGGGAAAAGGCTTTTGCACGAATGTTTTGGAATCCAACCCTTTTATCATTGGTGGTGCCCCCGGGATCTGATCAAACCTGGAGTTATATGTTTCTACTTTTTTATTGTTTTCTTCAATCCGCTTTGTGAGCTCCTCGATTATCTTAGCAATTTAGGGAATAGTCCCCGATTCTTGTTCATTTGACCTTACTATGGCTGGCTCCGTTCTATCGGCAATTTCTCGAGGTGGACTGGGCTCCGGCCTGCTTGGTACCTGGGTTTGGCTCTGCAACTGAGCTATAGCTACCTGTTGGGCTTGCAGCATTTCAAAAATCATACGCAAGCTGACTCCGTTTTCCTCAACATTATGGGTGTCTCGAGGTGCAGATCGAATACCGCCATGAACGCAATTTTCAGGTTCAGAACATTGGTTTGCCTCAAGGGCCATATGTGAATTAACGTCTAGTAGTACTTCGACCCGAGCTTCTGGTACTCCGGCCCGAGCTTCCACAACATCGATA
Organism: Nicotiana tomentosiformis; assembly: GCF_000390325.3. NCBI lineage: Eukaryota > Viridiplantae > Streptophyta > Magnoliopsida > Solanales > Solanaceae > Nicotiana > Nicotiana tomentosiformis. Next base: position 66,232,028 of record NC_090817.1, read on the forward strand.
AGCGGTCTTCCGGCCCTGGGCGCTAAGTTGTTGGTTTCATCTTGAAGGCCGGCTTCATTGTCGATAGGTAAAGCCATTAATCGAGGGTTTGCCATTGCTAATCCGAAATCAAATACACATTCAAAAGACAAGCGTATAATGGTATGTGTTTGTAGATTTGTATCAAATAACCACTGTTATCCTTAGCTCCACGGTGGGCGCTAAACTGTTTACCCGAAAATTGGATAGAGTTGAATTTGTACGTAGTTCTAAGGATATGTGGTATAACTTAACACAAATCGTAAGGATAAATAGAAATATCGAATATTGACTGTCAAAGGTTAAAAAAATAAGCAAGGTTAGAAAGAAGGTGATTTTAAGGACTAAGCAAGATGAATCAATCTATGAAACTAAAAGGAATAACTCTTCAATGTAGGAATGTATGGTATTTGGGTTACAATATAAGCAAAAAACTTCCTTTTTACAGAAATGTAGCCATCCTCTTTATAGTGAAGGATCCTACTTTAGATATAATTAAAAATACATAGTGGGGAGTCCATGATAAATCAGCTTTTTCCTGATTCCCGCCGAGATTCTCTCCCTTAGTGCAGTTACAACGGCTCTTGTCTGTGAGCTCAAGCTTGATCAGACTCGGTGTTGGTCGGTATTGTTTTTAGAGCTCGATGCGAATTTGAGCTCGATGCCGATTCGGGGTCTGGTAATGACTCGGGCTCGGTATCGGTTGGCCTTTGACCCTTAAGATCGATTCCATAACATTTCATCATAGTTCGAAGGACCCGAGCTCGATAATAACTTCGAACTCGGTGTTTGACCTGTACCTGAAATCTGAAGCTCGTTCGTGCCATCTTCGGAACCCATCTCGATGTTACGAAGTCTTCCTTTAGTCCATTATGATACCCATCTCGATCAATCGTACGAAGGCCAAAATTAATTTCGATCGTATACAATTATTATCGGTCAAAAACTTGTTGGTCCCCAAACGCACACGCAAGTATACGTGGTCGTACAAGTAATATAAGATTATAAGTCCAGATATCGTACCCTTAGGGACTTGTGATTAACTATCAACTAAATTAAACCCAAACAATTAATCCATTCAAGTGAATTCTAAAGTATGAATATTTAACAAAAACTAATCTAGAGTAACAAACTAAGAGATTAAAGGAAAGAAGCTGGCAAAATTAGACACGAATTCAATGGGAGCCGATATTCTAGAGTTATGGGTTAGCTAACCATCCCGTTGAGTCTTCCACTTAATTTGTCTAATTAATTTATCTGGTTCATTGATTGACATGATTAATATTACTCGTAGTATTCTCCCGAATTACTACTTGCCTATTCAAACTAACCTAACGCTTATATTCCTATGGAATTAGGATTAACAAGAATGCATTAATAATTCCTGTATAGTAACCAAGTAAGGCGATTAGGTATATCCCTAACCGCAAATCCATTTCCGATGCTCGATTTCAAGATCTTGCTCTATTCAATCTTATTTGCAATCTAAAATTCCCTATCTCGGGTTCAAGATCTTGCTCTATTCAACATTATTTGCAATCTAAAATTCCCTATCCCGAGTTCAATCTTAGATTCGTAGATAGTATTCAATTGGTGATCAATCAATCAAATAATTAAGCAAATATTGAATAAATAAACCAATATGATAAAATAATAAGAACAATTTAAGTTTCAAACTACAACGTTCATGTAACACCCAAAACTCTAGAACTAATAACTATAAATTTAAAGGAAGAGAAGAGAAGAAAAACTGAGAATCCTTGCTCTCGAGTGAACTAGGAGAACTTTCCTGTCACCAGCGCCCAGGGTAGCATGGGGCGTTGGAAATTTTTGTGTTTCTGAAAATTGCGCCACAAGTAGCGCCCCACGCTACCTGTGGCGCTACACTATCCCAATTTTTTATTTTTATTTCAACTCGTGCACTTTTGTCCCACATTACCTCTAGATGACTCCTACACATAAAATACCATGAATTATCATAAATTATTAGATTACACACCAAATTTACAAAATATGAATAAAATACGAGGCAATACACATATAAATATACATACTTTAAGCCGAATATCACCTGAAATATACTATTAATGCACATAACCTAAACGCTTTTTGAATTGGCAGATGACATGTTGAGTTTGTAATTAGTAATATGATTGTCTATTCACTGCACATGAATTAGGCTTCAAAGTATACCAACTCACCCACAATCAGCAAGATGATTAATTTGTTTTCTTTGATTTTCCCCAGGAGGATATCTTATAGCTAGTGTTTGGCTCGATAACATTGTCAATGATTGGGAGATCAATTGTTGTTCTTAATTGGTACGTATTTTATTCTTGTTATACTAAAAGTTATCAGAACTAAAACTAAACATAAGTTAATACACATGGCAGAGCAATAGAGACGACGTACATTTCTTTATCATACTTACTCTTCACCTTTTTCTCCCTTTTTAGTTATGGGATAAGATTCAGTTTCTTTAGCCTTTAACAATTTAATCTTTAGGGTTTTGTGGATACTGTTCTTCCAATTTCAACAGCCACTCCATATTGCTCGTGCGTTATGCATGCACTTTCCAATGATTGAACCCCTCAAGCTATGTTTCATACCACCTTTCCCTTTTCTCCATAATTTTTTCCCTTTTCTTGGACAAGTTGTAGGCAATCACTATCACGGAAGAGAACACGTTGCCTCATCTTCTAAATAGACGGTGGATATTTACGATAAAGGTTGGTGCCACCGGGGTCGAGCTTGAGATTACAGGTTCGAAAAACTCGATAGTTTTTGTTTAGATTTTATATTTGTATTAGAAAATCTATTAAAAAATTATAAATATTTAATTTCGAACTCAGTAACTAAAATAAGCTATGACAGAACTCATAAGTTTGAAATTCTAGCTCTGCCTCTGGACGTATCACTTTGAAGCTTCCATGCTTTAATATTGGTACGTCTGGTTTTGATTATTTCATGCAAAGGGACTTAGTGCGTTTCTATAAAGTTAGATTATACATCTTGTGAAATTGCGACACAAAGATTCATCTGAAAACATCCAAATCAAATTGCGTGGAAAACTCGAATTCTAAAACTTATTAATAGGTGTAAAAAAGTTATGATCCCAGCCACACATGGAAGCATATCGTTTTCTCTGCATTAATCCTATTAACTTTTTTTTATTTATAGTAGATCATTTTGAAATCGTGACGGTTCTTAATAGGCGAAGTACACAAGGATTTTATAGCGTTAACCTCAATAAATTACACCGACAAGAACTACGACTATCTTTTTCTAATTTATAATGATTTGTAGCCAATATTTGTGGTCTTCTGAACCACAGTTCTTCTTACAAATTGGAGTCCAACTATTGTATATTAAGTAGAATAGCCACAATTCCAATCACTTGTACATAAGTTCACGACACCCACTTCTTACTCCTCTTAACTATGAGACAAAAAGTAGAATGTAGCTGACATTAATTGTATGTTTAAGAATATTATATCACTATGAAGGTGTTCAGTAAATTCATGCGTTTACAACGTTTTAGTTGCCCGATACCGACGAACCTAAACTTATACATCAACCTAATTATTAACAAGTCATAGTCGCACTTGAACTGGACCATTGTGTTCGTGAAATTGGAATGCAACATTTTGCACGCTTAAGCTACGTGGCGGTATTAGTTATTGTCAGGTGTATCCTAACGGCTAATAAAATAGGTAAAAATTATAGATATTAGGATTCAGATCTAATATATATATATATATATATATATATATATATATATATATATATATCCTAGGTATTCTTAAGTCACGGAGAAGCAGGGGAGGATTTAGGGGGCCGGGAGGAGGTTCACCCGAACCCCTTTATCGGAATATTACACTGTACACAGGGGTGGATGCACGCTTAACGAATCGGTGCCACGCGACACCACTTTGTCAATTTTTTTTACTAAATATATGTATTAATATTGTGAGAAAATATATAAGTAGAGGACAAAATAACATCTCCTAATGTAATTTTTTTTGTTGGTACATTGGTTATGTGCTTGATTTTGCTCTAAGAGATCAAAGGTTCCAATCTCATCTACCACATTCTTTTGCAAATATTTGAGAGAGCCATGTGATTGTGCTTAAGTAGAATTGAAAGTATGATAATTAAAGTTATGGTAAAATCTGTTTTGTGTCTCTATCTATTATATTTTGAAATTCCTTAACAAAGCCCAAAAACATAGTTTAATAGTTAAGGAGGTTTAAAACCTTTACTTCTGCCACAAGCTAGAGTAGGAAAATCCATGTAATACTAATTGTTATGCTCCTTTTTCAGTGACGATTTTAAATTTTGAAATTGGTTTGATCCACATTTGTGTTTGTAGTGTGGCACTAAAACATACGTACATTGAATGAATTGATTTATGTATCTTCAAAAATAGTATATAAATTTAATATGATGACAAAAATATCACCCGAAAGTTAAAATTAAGTCATCAATGAATTTAAATTCATATGAAGGTGCGCATGACAAAAAAGAAAAAGAAAAAGAAAAAATTGTCTTACTTTATCTGAGAAACAATCAAGGAAAAAAGACAATATTTCTGAAGGTTAAAAATATACCTACTTCAAGTGTTTATTCTAAATTAATTAATGCATTACATGTATTTACACAAAAGCTTCTCGTACTAAATGATGCTTTATTAATATACATTTATAGTTTTTAAAATCACTCAATCATCATAAGTTGGTATTATAATTTAAGTGTAATGGGGGTAGCTACAGAGCAATCTTGAGTTTTTTTGTTTTTGTTAATAAAAATCCCGCTCAAGTGCCAGCCTCCTTGCAAATACAATTGTTGGGGAGGGGTTGACTTGTTTGCGTATGCATACACAAACACATATATACCCAAACTATTGGTTCTATTTTACTTGATAATATTTGATTGGAAATACGTTATTTTGTCTTATTGTATGTCTATTATACTAGTGATAACGAACGAAAATATTGTGGTTGAAAAGTAATTTTGAAAAAGAGAACATTACATCAAAATTGAAAATTTAAATTCTTAGATAAATTTGAAATCATGAAAATTGAAAAAGTAACGACTCAACTGGTGGTTTTGAGTATTTGCACTTCACTCGGTAGTTTGTGGGCATGATTAGTTCCGTATGATGTATTATGACTTGTGTGTATCATCGGTTTCGATTTTGGGGTGATTCAGAATTAGTTTGGAAGGATGAATTTCATGTTTGAAGCTTCAAGTTGGAAGAGTTAACCAAGTTTGACTTTTGAGTATTTGACCTCGGATCGAAGTTGTGATAGTTCCGTTAGGTCCGGATATTGATTTTGGACTTGGGCGTATGCCCGGATTTGCATTTGGATATTCCTAGGAAGTTTCGGCACTATTTGACGAAAGTTGGCAATTTGAAGGTTTGGAATGATTATATGTTTGACCGAGAGTTGACTTTGATATTATCGGGTTCGGATTATGATTCCGGGAATTGGAATAGTTTCGTCATGTCATTTGGGACTTGTGTGCAAAATTTGAGTTCATTCCGGGTTGATTTGATATGGCTCGACACGAGTTTTGGAAGTTGAAAGTTTAAAAGTTCAATAAGTTCGATTTGAGGTGTGATTCGTGGTTTTGATATTTTTATGCCTGTTTTGAGTCCTCGAGTAGGTTCATGTTATGTTATGGAACTTGTTGGTATGTTAGGACGGGGTCCTGAGGGGATCGGGTGTGATTCAGATTGATTTCGGACCATTTTTCTTCATATTTGCATTGTTGGTTTCTGCTGAAGTCTGGTGCACCAAATGTTTTTCGCGATCGCGAAGTGGGAGGTGCGATCACGTAGAGGGAAATTGGAGCTAGGCAGTTTCTTAATCGTGGTCGCGATATGACCGTGTTCGCGTAGCTTGGTGTTGGTTACAATACGCGTTCGCATAAGGGTGGCCGTGTTCGGATAGAGCTGAGACGGCAAGCTGGGAGCTGGAGATCTCTTCTTCGCGTTTGCGTTATTCTTGTCACGATCGCGTAGTGCAGGTGCATATGGTCATCGCGTTCGTATGGGATGTTTCGCGAATGCGTAGGGTATTTTTGGAGGCTGTCAAGTTTGTTCTTCGCGATCGCGAAGGGTATGCCTGTTCACTGATTATAAGTACTTCATTTTTGGGGGTTTCGGCCATTTTTTTTATATTTGGAGCTATGGAGCTCGGATTGAGATAATTTTTGAAGCGATTTTTACCATATGGATTGGGGTAAGTGTTCTCTACTCGTTTGTTATTATATTTTATGAATCTATCCTCATTTTTTTATATTTGGTTGGTGATTTCAAAAGAGAAATTGGGAGTACTTGTTTAAAATTTCATAAAGTGAATTTTCGATTTTTGAGCATCAATTCGGAGTCGAATTTGAGTGAAATCAGTATGGTTGGACAGGTAATTGAATGGATTGTCGATTTTTGTGAGTTTTGTCGGGTTCGAGGTGCGGGCTCGGGTTTGACTTTTTGGTTGACCTTGGGCTTTTGATTAAAGATTTTACCTTTATCGATTAAGTTTGTTTCCTTTGGAATTATTTGATATTTTTGAGTTATTTTTGGCTAGTTTTGAGTCGTTCTGAGGTCGGTACGCACGGGATGGTATTTTCAGAGTATTGTTTGGCTTGCTCGGTATTGGATTCGCCTTGTTCAAGGTAAGTAACATTTTTAAACTTGGTGTTGAGGATATGAACCCCTGAATATACATGTTATGTGTTTGGTGTTGAGGTGCCACACATGCTAGGTGACGGGCATGTGGGTGTGCACCATGTGAATTATGATTCGATTGATTCTGTGGTACTGTGTAGTGACCTAATATTTTTTCTATCCATCAAATTTCTACGTGCTAGAGTAATTGAGCTGTGATCCATGTTAGAAACCATATTTAGGCTATATGCTTATCCTGTTGGGACCCACTGAGGTCATTTCTACTGTTGAGTTATTTGCTTAAATTACAATTACATACTTAGTCATACTCATTCATTTGCATATCATATCTCAGTCTCTGTTATCATTTGTTTCACATCATATCATCATTGTTTGGGCTGATTGGCATGAGATTTGTAAGGCCGAGAGACTAGAGAGGATGATAACTGAGTGAGGCCGAGGGTCTTATTGTGAGTGATATTTATGGGATCGGGCTGCATGCCGCAATATGTTTTATTGATTCATGCCATGATAGGTTTATATTAGCGCTTGGACAGGATCCGCCCCTCCAGTGTGTGACATACCAGCAGTGAGCGCATGTACCTACTAAGTGCGAGTGTCGAGCGATTATGAGGACTGAGTGACTGGGAGGATTGAGAAAATTGATACTCCGAGAGTATGCATATGGTTTTATCACTGCGTTGCATTACAGTTGGCCTGCATACTTGGCATGTAGGCATTGAGATGCAGTTCCTCACACTGTACGACATTGCGTCATTTATGACTTCACATTGACATTGACATGTGGGCATAAAGATGTCCTTTTCTCATGCCATCTGATAATGAAACATCTTATCTGTTGTTGAATGTTTTTGGAAAAAATTATAATTTTCAGATTTACTCATATTTTTGGTGATTTCAGTGAAAGAATTGGGTTTTACTATTATATTGAAAAACATGCCTGCCTATTTTTGGGAACTATGAACGAGCTGAGCATCATATCTTTGAGTTATTATTTGTGCTGCTTTATTTATATTGTTATGAGTTGTTCCTGGCTATTGGTGTTGGACTCTGACCCTTGTCCAAGCTCGTCACTACTTTCAACCTAAGGTTAGGTTTGTTACTTATTGAGTGCATGTGGTCGGTTGTACTCATACTACACTTCTACACCTTGCGTGTAGATTTTGGATGCTGATGTGCTGTGTATGGCGGGAGTTGGCATTGAAGATACATGGCATTTAGGACAAACTTCCCATCTTTCTTTCTTTATCGTGCGACATTGATTTAACTTGAAGCATATCTCTTTGAATTCCTTCCACTCACTTGTATGCGCATGTGAGCGCTCGGTATCAGCTGTACATCGACGGCTTATGGAATTCCATGGATGAGGTGCGAGATGTGTTTTTTGTGTTTTGGTGATGGGCCAGTCTAGAGTACTTGAGGCCAGGTTTAGACCACAACTTAGGCTCGGTAGTTTCAGTTGGGTGAGCATGTGCTTTTGGACTTATATGTCCGGTAGTGTTCCTATGAGGGGAATTTATGGTTCGGTGAGTGATTGGATGGCTATATAATGAGTATCATGTGACTACGAGATGTGTGCAGATGGTTTGAATATGACAGGAAGAGTTTGCTTGAGATGTGAAAAGGACTATTGGGTGTTTAAGTTTTGTCTTGATATGTTGTACAATCTCGAGTTATGAGCGTGTTGAGGAAAGTTTCATGTTGTTCATTCATAGGATGAAGCAGATTCTTATGATTTGTTGACGAGCTTAGAATCGTGAAGATTTAGTGAATGCTTAGTGGTTATGTCTATGGTAGGACGTAAGAGATGCCAGTTAGAGGCTAAGCATGTGGGTTATCTCATGCGGTGTGTCCTGAGGTTGTGTGATCCCTATATTATTTTTGTGGAGAGTTTTCTCTTACCGGTGGGTTATATGTGTATCAACTTTAGTTTGGATCGCTTGAGGAAGTTGGATTGACTGTTACGAGGATAAATGCGAGCTTAGCAGATGATTTGATTTATTGTATGGTTTGTGTTACATGAGCTTATGAAGGGTTTAGTTGAATCTCACAGTGGTATTATGGCAGTAATAAAGTATGGGCATTGTGAGTTATCGAGTGTTTTGACCTATGGCTTTGAGCTAAGTGGTGGAGTCTGCTATCGACGATTTGATTGCATGGTTACATGTTGTATTGGTTTCGGTTTGAGGCATACTTGTCGATTGGTTATGACTGGCAGAGGTTGGTTTTGAGGATGACTTGACTAAGAAATTTTTGGATTCATGATGTATTACCCCTTACGGTATATGGGAGTCTTGGAAATGGTTTAGGGGGTCACTCGGTTGCATAGAGGTGTGGATTATTTTTTTGGGTGTTGTTGTACTAATGGGGCACAGGTCGTACGACCCGTTTGGGCGATGCAATTGAGATTTGAGCATAGTGGATGACTCTCGAGGAGGTTCTAATGGATTCAAGATTTATATGTAGCAATTGAGAATTTCGGATTGGTACATGGCTAGAATCTGAGATTTGTATTGGATGGTGTCGAGACTCGTGGTATTTCTATATCATTATAGATTCTACATTTCAATATCAGGAAGCTGAAGGAAAAGGCTTTAGATTCATAGAAGGTCTCTTCAGAGTGGATGTCTCAATTGTGGTACTTTTGGGGTGCTTAAGAGGGAATGCAGCAGTTTCTGGGCCTTAAGGCGGTGTGGTTTTATGTTAGGATATTTTGTGGTGAGCTTTGGGTAAGGATCGTGGTGTTCTATCACGGAGAAGTGTCAATTTGAGGGTAATTCGGAAGGAACTCGGGGAAATAGGACAGTTGAGTAGTAGGTTGGATTAGCACGGTAATGGATTTGATCGGTTCTTTGGGTACTTATGATGTGGTGAGGCTCTAAAAGTGTTTTGGTGGCAATACTCTTGGATTTGGAGACCTGAGTGGCTTGGTTGAGTCAGAGAGATTCAGTTCTGATGGCTTGGTTATGTGCAAATGGGTTTCGAAGAGTTCTCGATAGTTTCTATCACAGTTTGAGATGGATATTTCCTACCGGCGTGAGGAGCATATTGGGTATTGTGATTTTCTCTTGGATGGGATCACATTGAAGGTTTCTAACTGATCGAGTATATGTTCTGCTGGTAACTCAGAGTTGATTATGAGATTCTTGTACTTTTTATATGATGGCATGATAGACGTGCGTCCTGTGGGGTTGAGATTCGCATGTACAAGGTGGCGAATCAGTTTTGTAGGGAAGGTCATGAATTTTGAACAATGTGGACGGCTTTATATGTTTAAGGAATGCTATTACTACTTGGTATTGCCTGAGAAGGGTGCGCATTTCAGAAGGCGCATTGTGTTTTGACTTACGGATGCTTCATTGGTATTGCGGTACTCGCCTGGTTGATCGACGGCTGATTTTCAGATTTTTCTATGTGACATGGAAGAATCATATAAGTATTTCTCGTGGGGATGCTTATATATGAGAGATGTGTTAGTCATTCGAGTGGTGGAGTTGGTATCAACTATGGTGATTCGTGTGTTCTATGGATTTGGAAACTGGGAGTTCTCAGAAGCAGATTGTTTCGTGGTTGCGGACTGTGAAGATGTGGCCAAAGTTATCTAGATGATGGTACATGCTATGGTTAGGTTATTGTGAACTTTTGGAGGGCCATTTATCCATTTGGGGATAATCGGAGTCGATATGGGGGCCCATTGGTAGGCCCGAGGAGGATGTGTATTCTACACCGGGTCGGATTTGTTGACTCATCACCGTTATTACTGAAAGGTGTGTCATTCAGTTAGAGTTGAGCTTGTTCATGTTCTGATATGTTCTACATATTACTCTCTATGCTACGAGGGGTTGTGATTTATCTGTTATATGCACACATGATGTGGTTCTGTTCGGGCCTCGTAGCGAGATTTGAGCGAAATGGTTATTGGGGTGTTGAATGGTTGATTGCCCCGTGGTTATGTTCTCTTCGGGTTGTGGTATATTGTGCTATTTGATTCTCCATAGTTATGGTCATACACTTTGTTTATTTGATGTCGAATTGCTTGTAGTTGTTGATTTTGAGCATTATGGCTTGAGGTATTTCATAAGACCGGTGTTTGGATGGGGTCACGCATTGCAGCAGAGTTATGTTTGAATATGATCCATTGTGTTAGATTCGTGTGCCTTGGTTCTACTATGTGGCGCTTGTGGTGGTATCTATTGAACTTGCGGGTCGGTTCCATCATTTGAGTCATTTTCCATATTTGAATACATTTGAATTGTTGCTTATTAGTGCACAAATTGCATAGTTTGTGGCTCTAGGTAGTATTGATGTAGCATGTCAGTAGAGTAGCTTGTATTTGATGAGATGATGTCCTTGGGCCTGAAGTGATTGCTATCGAATTTGATTATGGTGTATCTAGAAGAGTAATATCAGAGGTCAGCTTAGAATTTGGGCTATGGTTCTGGTTAGGGGAGTGGGGTCCATGACTTGTTGATCTGATGAGTGATTATGCGTTTCTGCATGTTTCTTTCATCACCGGCAGTGTACGAAGTTTTCGAATGAGGTTTTGTTTGATATGAGGTTTATTACCGGTACCACATTTGTTTTGAGCAAATATTGTGGTCGAAAATTATTTCTACGAGTATGCGAGTTGTGCGGTATATCATGTGATTACATCTTGGGTTATGGTTATGGCTTGATACAGCTTGTTCAGGCTTATACAATGTGGATGCGAGATTCGGGTCCTGTAAGGAGATCCAGATGTTGGAAATTGGGTTCTAAGGCTTACAGACTAAGATTTAAGTAATGATCTTCCATTACGTCGTGTTGTCAGGCTTATATGGATTGGGGTGACATGGGGTCACCCCCGGGTATGTGCATGGTAAGGTTGCACAGTGAATTGAAGGCTTTGGAACGACTCTTGTCATGTTCGAGGACGAACGTATGTTTAAGTGGGGGAGAATGTAACGACCCGATCGGTTGTTTTGAGAATTTGCACTTCGATCGGTGGTTTGTGGGCATGAGTAGCTCCGTATGATGTATTATGACTTGTGTGTATCATCGGTTTCGGTTTTCGGGTGATTCTGAATTAGTTTGGAAGGATGAATTTCATGTTTGAAGCTTTAAGTTGGAAGAGTTGACCAAGTTTGACTTTTGAGTATTTGATCTCGGATCGAAGTTTTGATGGTTCCGTTAGGCCCGAATGGTAATTTTGGACTTGGGCATAGGCCCAGATTTGTATTTGGATGTTCCTAGAAAGTTTTGGCACTATTTGGCGAAAGTTGGCAATTTGAAGGTTTAGAATGTTTATAAGTTTGACCGGGAGTTGAATTTGATGATATCGGGTTCGTATTGTGGTTTCGGGAATTGTAATAGCTTCGACATGACATTTGGGACTTGTGTGCAAAATTTGAATTCATTCCAGGTTGATTTGATATGGTTCGACACGAGTTTTGGAAGTGGAAAGTTCAAAAGTTCATTAAGTTCCATTTGAGGTGCGATTTATGGTTTTGATGTTGTTATGCATAATTTGGGGCCTCGAGTAGGTTCGTGTTATGTTATAGGACTTGTTGGTATGTTCGGACGAGGTGCCGAGGTGCTCGGGCGTGATTCAGATTGATTTCAGACCATTTTTCTTCATATTTGCATTGCTGGTTTTTGGTAAAGTCTGGTGCACCAAATGTTCTTCGCGACCGCGAAGTTGGAGGTGTGATCGCGTAGAGGAAATTGGAGCTAGGCAGTATTAATTGCGATCGCGATTGGACGACCATGTTCGCGTAGCTTGGTGTTGGTTACAATACGTGTTCGCATAAGGGAGACGGCATTCGCATAGAGCTGAGATGGAAAGTAGGGAGCTGGAGATGTCTTATTCGCGTTAGCATTATTTTTGTCGCGGTCGTGTAGTGTAGGTGCATGTGTTCATCGCGTTCGCATGGGATGTTTCGCGAACGCGTAGGGTATTTTTGGAGGCTTTCAAGTTTGTTCTTCGCGATCGCGAAGGATGTACCGCGATCGCGAATGGTATGCCTGTTTAGTGATTATAAGTACTCTATTTTCGGGAGTTTAAGCCATTTTTGCATATTTGGAGCTATGGAGATCGGATTGAGACGAGTTTTGAAGCAATTCTCTACTCGATTTTGATTATATTTCATGAATCTATCCTCGTTTTTAGCATTTGGTTGATGATTTCAAAAGAGAAATAGGGTTTTTTTGTCTAAAATTTCATAAAGTGAATTTTCCAGTTTTGAGCATCGATTCATAGTCGGATTTGAGTGAAACTAGTATGGTTGGACTCGTAATTGAATGAGTTATCAGATTTTGTGAGTTTTATCGGGTTCCGATGTGTGGGCCCGGGTTTGACGTTTTGGTTGACTTTGGGCTTTTGATTAATGATTCCACCTTTATCAATTGGATTTGTTTCCTTTGGCATTAGTTGATGTTTTTGAGTTGCTTTTGGCTAGTTTGAGCCATTCGGAGGTTGGTATGCACGGGATGGTGTTTTCATAGTATTGTTTGGCTTGCTCAGTATTGCATTCGGCTTGTTCGAGGTAAGTAACACTTCTAAACTTGGTACTGAGGGCATGAACCCCTGAATATACGTGTTATGTGTTTGGTGTTGAGGTGTCGCATATTCTAGGTGACGGGCATGTGGGCGTGCACCGTGTGAGTTATGATTCGATTGATTCTGTGGTACTGTGTAGTGACCTAATCTTGTTTCTATCCATCAAATTTCTACGGGCTAGAGTAATTTAATAAACACAGGCAGACAAGAAAGTTCTTGAACATTGTAAGTTCAAACATAAGTTTTAGGGACAAGGACATAAGTCTTGAACAAATTCAAGTTTTAATAGCTACCAAGTAACACACTTAGCTTTTAAAACTAATAAAATTACAGAAGTGCAATAAAACAGGAATAAGCTCATCATGGGTCATTGAGAACTATGAAGTCTGCATTGAACATAAACATATAAGACTTTAGGCATAGAGACTGTAGGAAAAGCTCACAACAAAGACTAATAGTTATCACTCAACTAATCGATTGTCACTTAAGGAATCATAACAGAATAGGCTACTCGTAAAGGATTATTATACTAACAAAAACATGACTATCAAACATTTTCAACACATACAACATAATTATGATGTACAAAACTTAACATTAACATATCTAAATCATTTAGCGAGGTGAATAAAAGAAAGGGGAAAGAAAGGTGCTGACCTTTCTTATCATTTAAGGGCAGCAGATCAAATGAATTCCCTTTGTTGCTCAAAGATCCCAGAAAACCTTCAAGCTTGAACCGGCAAAGAGAGGAAAAATAGTAAGAGACCTAAGTATCAGAAACCCTAATTTTTTAGTGTTTATAACTTTTCAGAGTTTAGGTTGCTCTGGTTTGTTAGTGTTAGATTATGTTCGATTGTAAGAATATTAAAGACCCCTTTTTATAGTGGCATTCATTACTCTAGGGCTTTACGAATTCTAAATCACCCCTTTTTATAGTGATGCATGGTAGATGATAATATCTAATCGAGTGAAAATCAGAAGACAAAAGGGGAATCCAATAATAATTTTACCTGTGTACTGGAGTGGAGTGAATTGTTGAACGTTGAGGCACAAGAAACCATCAGTCAAAACCCTAATACCCAGAAGTCATTGCATTTGACCTATGGGTGTCGAATATTAATGATGAAGCCAGCTAACACTTCCTGTTCGCTTTGATTTGAATGAACGAAGGAAGGAATAGATGAGTTTGAAGTTTCATCTTTGGGGTCTGATTTCTTTGACTAGGGTTTTGAAATCGAAAGGCGAAAATAGAAAGAACTACGGGACTGGGAGTGCAGGAACAAAAGGAATAGCCATGCACGCCATGGATTTGAAAAATCAGTGACGATTTAAAGTTTCATCTCTGAGGTTAGGGTTTCAGAATTTAGGCGGTTTGAATTTGTGCTCGGAAAGGGAATGTTAAGCGAGAATCACGAATTTGTGCAAAGGCTCAGGCGATTGACGGGTATATATGCTCAAGTGAGAAGAGAGAAGAAGAGGAAAGAGGGAGGTGAGGCGGCTGAGTAAGGTGCAAATGAATTAGGGTTTTTGGAATGAGACCAGTTGGTCTCTGAGTTAAAAATGGGAGAAAGGATCTGGACCGTTGGATCACTTGATCAATAGCCCTGATAAATCGGGGAGTTACTTATTTAAGAAAAATGATTTTAGGAAAATATGGGGACCGTTGGATCTATGTAATTCAACGGCTGAGATAATTTCTGATAATGGATCGGGATTTAAACAGAACATAAGGATAATTCGTGACCGTTGATGATTTGAATCAACGATTCAGGTCGCTTGTGTTTGTTTTGTGAGTGGGATTAGCGGGTGATGTGTCAGATCGTGATTGGTTGAGAAGTGATGGCAAGGATTGCCAAGTTGGAAGAGGTTGGGGTGTTTGGACTGGGTTGTTCCGATTTGGGCTTGGTATTTGGGCCAAAATTAATTTAAAGAATAGCCACTTTATGCTTGGTTAAGGAATTACATTTGTAGCCTTTTAGTTTTAAAATCTATTTAAAATTAATTTAAATAAACTTAACAATTTCATTAAAATGTGATGAAATTATAATTACTATATGTTACTAATTATTTTAATTATCTATAAATGACACATATTTCAAATTGTAGCACTAATTTCAAAATATTAATAAAGTAGCCTAATTTTGGAAATGGAGGAGTAATTTTATCAAATTATAAAACCTATGTAATGTACATACAAAAGTTAATTTATAATAGTAAATATATTTGTAATTACACAATATTAGTACTATGTAATTAATTTTGAAACTAATACTTAATTAATTTATAAAAATAGATACCCATTAATAAAAAAAATACCTTTAAAGCATTTATTGCAAATTGTTAAGCGTGAATAAATTAATTTTAAAAGGGAGGGTCAAAATTGGCCGTCAACAACTGCCCCTCTTTGACCGGAGATGATGAAAGAGTTTTTGGACAAAAAAATTGAACCAAAGCCAATTTGTCCCGACTTTTAGGCAGGTATTGCAAGAATGACATGAAAGTTATGAATTGAGGAAGAATCTAGGAAAGTTTGGGAATATTAGGTGGAATTCTGGCTTTGAATTGATTACATACCGCAAACTTAACGAGTATCAGGCCTCATGTAGTTATGGAGTAGGGACTTTGGGGAAGCGGCACTCGCTGGAATTGCCCCAGTATCATATTTTGATGATACTAGGAGACGGAAGATTGGTCACTTATGATAGCCTGAATTTTGCCACCTGATTTGAATGACTCAAAATTTTGAACTTACTGGTCATCTTGAGTGGGGATCTTGAGCCCGCTACTGGGTTGGCTGTCCCCAGAGCGTTGTAGTTCGGTTTGCTGCTAAGAAGTAGTTCCACGCTGCGGTGTTTGTTTCTACAAAACAAAATGAAATACACGCATACCAATATAGCAGAATATATTAAGATACCATGTAAATGATGCAGGAATGATGATGCCTGGCTACCGGCGAGCCATTATTTGGGATTGGGATGATGGGATACTTGATCCTTACTCGATTTGTTAGCCGGGCTAGGTATCGTTTCGCAGCTGTCAGAGCATTTGAAAATTGTCTCCGCTTGTTGGGAGAGCTTGATTGGTGAAGTGCGTCTCTACTTGCTGAGAGAGCTTTGCACTGAGAAATGTCTTCGCTTATTGGGAGAGCTTGATTTGCAGAGTGCATCTCTACTTGTTGGGAGAGCTTTGCACTGAAAAATGTAGAGTATTTTCTTCTCGAGAGAGATCGAAATCATGCCTAAAACTGAACGAACAAAACGTTAAAATATTCAAGGTAACACCGAAATAAAATATAAGCATGCCCAAGAGATACTCCTGACTGCGAAGCTAGTTGCGGCCATCGATTGGTAGAACGTTGGTGACAAGGTTCGCGATTGTCTATTCCGACATTCGTGATTTATGGAGCAGTGCTGCAGATTGCTTTTTGTTGGCGTAGTTTGCAGTTTACTATATACAAGGCTCCAGTTGGTGAAGCCGATGTTCGATTTGTACAAGGCGCTCCGATTGATCGAGTTGACAGTTTTCTTTATACAACACTTTAATTGGTGAAGCCGGCGTGCGATTTGTACAGGGTGCTCTGATTAGGTGAGTAGACGGTTTGCTATTTACAAATTTCCGCATCAGCTGTCTGATTCCGAGGCACTTGCAAAGAATTCAAGAGTTAGCTTTAGCCGTGGTCAAAAATTTTAAGTAACAGGGAGGAGAGATAATATTAGGTAAATGGCGGGTCAGTCATTTGCCCCAGTGTGGTCCCAGTGATTCTTTACTCCCTGTTGAGCCTTCACTGAAAGAAAACTTCTTAGTAGGGGGGGAGGTTGGTTTGCGTCGACCCTAGTGTTGATTTTCCCCAACCTTTGACATGATTGCGCCACGGAGTTCGGTAGATGGAACAAGTTACTTTATATATATATATTTGAAAATATTCTGATCATATTTGTTTCTTTTAAGGAAAATGCCGTCATTCTGGATTATGACATATTGCTTAGGGTTCTCTGCACGTGAACACATTTCTCTGAGAATCTCGTCCGGTTTGATGTCGATCTTCCATGGTATTTCTGACAACGCGGCTACTAGTCGTTGTGATTGTGTCCTAATTAAGACCGATGCATTACAGAGGTTTCCTAAGGTTATGACCGAACCCTTTCAGATGGCCTACGTATCCAAAGCGGAATGAGGTCTGAACATAGTTCGTGGGGTAATGATATAATGCGATGAAACGACCGAGCCTAACTCAGGCAGCCTACGTATCCAAACAGGAATCAAGTCAGGACATAGTTCGATTATAACAGATGCAAGATGATGAGATTAAAAGATGAAAACGGGGGAGTCTGACTCAGACAGCCTACGTATCCAAATGGAATCAGGCCAGGACGTAGTTCAATTACAAAAAACAACTGAATCCGATGAAGATTTCCTACGTATTCCTTTCTGAGGAAATCAAGTTGGCGTAGTTCCTGAAGAACATACAAAAATGATATTTGGTATTTCTATTACAAAATAAAGGGGGAGAGAAACCGAACCTTATGTGGGTTGTCTACGTATCCCTCCGTGGGAAGTCAGGTTGAACGTAGTTCTGTTACATAAGAATCTAACTCTATTTGTCCTCAGAAGTAATATCTCTTGATTGCGTTCGAGTTAATCGGCTTCGTGCTGACTCTTCTATCCATTTATGCTAATATTAGAGCTCCGCCAAATAGTTCTCTGTGGACCACGTAAGGACCTTTCCTGTTTGGTGCAAACTTCTCTTTAACTTCCTCTTGATGGGGAAAAATTTTCTTCACAACCAACTCCCCCGGTGCGAATTGGCGAGGCTTCACTCTTTTGTTAAATGCACTAGCCATCCTATTCTAGTATAGCTATCCATGACATAATTCATCCATTCTTTTCTCATCAATGAGCATGAGTTTTTCTTGCCTGACCCGTATCCACTTTGCGTCATCCAATTTTACTTCTTGGATGACTCTTAAGGATGGAATTTTGACTTCTGCGGGTATTACTGATTCAGTGCCGTATACCAACATGTACAACGTTGCCCCAGTGGATGTTCTCATGGTAGTCTGGTAACCCAATAAAACGAAAGGTAGCTTCTCATTCCATTGTCTGTAATTGTCCACTATCTTTCGCAGAATCCTCGTGATATTCTTATTGGCTGCCTCGACTGCCCCATTCATTGTGGACTATAAGCTATGGAATTGCGATGGACGATTCTGAACTTCTCGCAGATTTCCCTTATGAGGTCTCTATTGAGGTTGGAGGCATTGTCAGTGATGATAGACTCTAGTATCCCACCTTCTTTGTGACGACCTTGTAAGTAGATGCCTTGACCCATTTAGTGAAATAGTCGATGGCTACCAAAATGAAACGATATCCGTTTGACGCTGTAGGCTCTATAGGTCCTATCACGTCCATGCCCCAGGCAGCGAAAGGCCAGGGTGAACCTATTACATTTAACTCATTTGGTGGAACCCAGATGAAATCTCCGTGAATCTGACATTGGTAACACTTCTGCACATAGAGGATGTTGTTGCTTTCCATGATCATCCAAAAGTATTTAGTTCTCAAAATCTTCTTGGCTAATGTGAACCCGTTTATGTGGGGTCGGCACATCCCCACATGTATTTCTTCCAACATTCTTGTTGCTTCGGCGGCATCTATACATCTTAGCAAACCTGAGTATGGGGTCCTCCTATACAAGACTTCCCCGTTGAGGAAAAAGTGGTTTGCCAGTCTCCTGTGAGGTCACTTTTGACCATTAGTAGCATTTTCTGGGTACTCCTGGGTCATGAGGAACTTCTTGATGTCGTGATACCAAGATTTACCATCTGGTTCTTCATTCATATGGAAGTAATAGGCATGTTGATCCTTGATTTCTATCTTGACGGGGTCGATGTAGTTCTTTTCTTAATGTTGAATCATAGATGATAAGTTCGCAAGGGCGTCGACGAACTCGTTCTGAATTCTAGGGACGTGCTTGAACTCAATCTTTGTGAACTTCTTGCACAGCTCCTTCACGCAGTGCAGGTACGGTAGTATCTTGACATTCTTGGTTGACCATTCTCCTTTGACTTGGTGGATCAGCAAATCGGAATCTCCTTGGACCAAAAGTTCTTTGATGTTCATGTCGGTCACCATTCTGATTCTGAGGATGCATGCCTCGTATTCAGCCATATTATTGGTAGACGGGAATCTTATCTTCGCCGACACTGGATAGTGTTGTCTAGATTCCAAAATTAGGACTGCCCCAATTTTGACTCCTTTGAAATTTACTGCTCCGTCGAAAAACATTCTCCATCCAGGGTACGATTCTGTAATATCTTTTCTGGTAAATAGTACCTCTTCATCGGGAAAATACGTGGTAAGTGGATCGTAATCCCCATCCACCGGATTCTTGACGAGATGGTTAGCTAAAGCTTGTCCTTTGATAGCCTTCTAAGTTATGTACACAATGTCAAATTCGCTGAGTAGAATTTGCCACATGAACCCGTTCATGTGGGATCCGCACATCCCCGCATGTATTTCTACCAACAGTTTGGTTGCTTCGGCGGCGTCTATATATCTTAGCAAACCTGAGAATGGGGTCCTCTTATACAAGACTTCCCCATTGAGGAAAAAGTGGTTTGCCAGCCTCATGTGAGCTCATTTTTGACCATTAGTAGCATTTTCTGGGAACTCCTGGGTCGCGACAAACTTCTTGATATAGTGATACCAAGGTTTACCATCTGGTTCTTCATTTACATGGAAGCAATAGGCATGTTTATCCTTGATTTCTATCTCGACGGGGTCGATGCAGTTCTCGTCTGGATGCTGAATCATAGATGATAAGGTCGCAAGGGTGTCAGCCAACTCGTTCTGAATTTTGGGGACGTGCTTGAACTCAATATTTGTGAACTTCTTGCACAGCTCCTTCATGCAGTGCAGGTACGGCAGTATCTTGACATTCTTGGTTGACCATTCTCGTTGGACTTGGTGGATCAGGAAATCAGAATCTCCTTTGACCAAAAGTTCTTTGATGTTCATGTCGATCGCCATTCTGATTTCGAGGATGCATAGCTCGTATTCAGCCATATTATTGGTACACGGGAATTGTATCTTTGCCGACGCTGAATAGTGTTGTCTAGATTCCAAAATTAGCACTTCCCCAATTCCGACTCCTTTGAAATTTGTTGCTCAATCGAAAAATATCCTCCATCCAGGGTACGATTCTGCAATATCTTCTCCGGTAAATAGTACCTCTTCATCGGGAAAATATGTGGTAAGTGGTTTGTAATCCCCATCCACCGGATTCTCGGCGAGGTGGTTAGCTAAATCTTGTCCTTTGATAGCCTTCTAAGTTATGTACACAATGTCAAATTTGCTGAGGAGAATTTGTCACTTAGCTAGCTTCCCAGTAGGCATTGGCTTCTGAAAAATATACTTGAGCGGATCGAGCCAAGATATCATATGCGTGGTGTATGCTGACATGTAATGCCTTAGCTTCTGAGCAATCCAGGCCAGAGCACAAAAAATGCGTTCTATCAAAGTATACTTGGGTTCGCATGGTGTGAACTTCTTGCTTAAGTAGTAGATGGCCTGCTCCTTTCTCCCAGTTTCGTCGTGTTGCCCCAAGACACAGCAAAAGGCATTGTCCAAGACTGACAAATAGAGCAACAATGGTTTCCCTGGTTCAGGGGCAACTAGCACTGGTGGGTTTGAAAGATACTCTTCGATTCTATCGAAAGCTTTCTGGAATTCCTCCATCCATTTTGTGGCAGCATCCTTCTTTAACAGTTTGAAGATGGGTTCACAGATTACTGTGGACTGGGCTATGAAGTGACTGATGTAATTCAATCTTCCCAAGAAACTCATGACATTTTTCTTGCTCTTTGGTGGTGGTAATTCCTGGATGGCCTTGATTTTCGACGGATCCAGTTCTATCCCTTTCCTGCTTACAATAAAACCTAATAGTTTTCCAGCCGGGACTCGGAACACGCATTTTACTGGATTCAGTTTCAAATCATACCTTCGTAAGCATTCAAAAAATTTCCTCAAGTCGTCCAAATGCCCTGAAATCCTAGATTTTATGATGACATCATCCATATACACTTCGATCTCCTTATGAATCATGTCGTGATAAAAGGGTCATCATGGCCCTCATGTAGGTGGAGCCGGCATTCTTGAGACCGAACGGCACGAACCTATAATAGTAGACTCCCCAAGGAGTGGTGAAAGCTGTCTTCTCTGCGTCTTCATCGTGCATTAGGATTTGGTGGTATCCAGCAAAACAATCCACAAACAACTGCAGTTCATGCTTCACATAGTTGTAAATGAGGATGTGGATATTTGGTAAGGGAAAATCATCCTTTGGGCTAGCTTTGTTGAGATCCCGATAATCCACACATATTCTGATCTTTTCGTCTTTTTTGGACACTGGGACGATGTTTGCCTTCTTTTATCCTCAGACCTAAATCAGGTTTGAATTTCCTGGGCTTCTGATTGACAGGCGGTCTGGTGGGGTTAGTGGGTAGTCGATGCGAGACAATATTGGTGCTTAATCCTAGCATGTCATCATAGGACCACGCGAAGACATTGACGTACTGTCGGAGGAGCTCAATCATTGTTTCCTTCTGCTTGCCTTCTAGGTGAATGCTGATTCTAGTTTCTTTCACGTCTTCTTCACTTCCAAGATTGACTACTTCTGTTTCTTTGAGGTTGGGATTCTTCTAACTCTCCAACTACTCGATCTCATGCGGGAGATTGTCTAGCATCATACTTTCATCATATTCCTCGGAATCCGGATCGTGGCGCTCAGCGGTTTTGTTACATGTCATAATCGCGGAACGCGGTTTTGTATCAGTTTGATTACTAAAAAGAAAATCTAGGTATAAATAAAGCAGTAAAATAGAGTTGCGATACATAAGAAAACGATTCTTTTTATTTCATCAAAAAGGGGAAGGTCTTAAGCGTTCACAAGAGGCAAATGACAAAAAGGTACAAACACGATACATGCCTCAATTAACCATGTTCTTTCAAAAGAATACTTTTACAGTTCCATACTACCAAGACTTCCGGGGAACTAAAGATGGACTGGCTGTCCAATTCTGCAGCTCTTCCCCTGGTTCGGCATCCCTGATAGTCGTTGTCTTGATGTCTGTTCCCTCACAACATTCTTCAATCATATTCACGATTAGCTTTCCCATCCCGTCAATGATATCATCTTCGGGCGTTGAACTCTGTCCCGGACATGAAACATGCTCTGGCACAACAACATTTTTCTCGGAGCTAACGTTGCGATTTTTCTTTGACTTCCCTCAAAAACCCTTACGTGGCTTTCTTTGACTTCCCTCAAATGAATTACCAACTCCCGCAGGGTGGAGAGCGGGCAAATGTTTACTCCTGATCCCATGTTGACCAGCACTCGAGATACCACTTTGTCCCCATATTTGACAGTGATGTGAAGAGCCTTGTTGTGACTTGCGCCCTCGACAGGAAATTCATCTCATCTAAAAGTGATCATGTTTTCCTCTACCATTTTTCCAATTGTCACGGCTAATGCCTGGCTGGTGATGTTACTTGATACACTTACCCCGCTTAGCACTTTCAACAAAGCATCCTTATGGCTATCCAAACTCATCAATAGATCCATGATGGATATATGCGATGGAGTTTTCTTTAACTCTTCTTCCATATAATACTCTTTACTCGACACCCTTTTCCAAAACTCCGCGGCTTCCGGGTCTGTTATGTTTCTCCTTGGAATTTGCTCTCTCCCTTGATTGCCTTGATTGACCTTTTCAGGGGCGTAGCATCTCCCAGACCTAGTCATACCATGGGCTACGATAGAGTCTATCATTTTGGCTTTTCCCTTTTGCTGATAGGTCCATGGATGGTTTTGTATTCCCGATCTTCTTCACCCTAAGTAGCATCGGCGGGTTGCTATGGATAAGTTTGAACTGTCACTGTAGGCTTTAGTTATATTGTAATGATGGGATCCTTCCAAGGAGGGATCATTGCGGCTTCTGCATTTCCTATAGTGACAATTGTTCCCTTCAGGTCATATTCTTCATCCAATGTGATCAAGTTGGCTCCCTGGTTTCGATGATTTGGCAATGGGTTGTGATTTATATTAGGTGGTGCTGGAGTGCACTGGACAACTCCGCTCTTTATCAGGGTTTCAATTTCATTTTTCAACTTGAAACAGTCTTCAGTATCATGCCCTGGCACATTGGAATGATACATGCATCTCTTAGTGGCATTAAAATATTTGGAGGGATGTTCAAGAACCTTCCCTCAATTGGGTGTATCAATCCTGCTCTTCTCAACCTTTCAAACAATTGGGCCAGAGGCTCAGCAATTGGGGTATAGGTTCTAGGACCCCTCTCTTCAAAGTTGGGACGAGTACGTGGTGCATACACTGGTCGGTTTTGGTGAGTAGTGGTTTGGACATGAGCATATAGCCGTTGTAGGTTTTGGTTGTTGTTGACTCAAGGAGGGTTGTATTATGGTTGAGGGTGGTAGTATGGTTGGGTATTATAGATTGAAGCATAGGTAGGTGGTGGTGAGTGGTAATTTGGGGAGTACGAGGTGCTTCCAGGAAATGGGTTAGTTTGATAGTAGGGGACTATTGCTCAGAACTTCTCTTTCTTTTTCTTCCCGCTACCGATCGATCCTGACTGGATGGCCTTGTTGACTGCTTGCAGTGCTGCCATAGATTGCGCCTTTCCACATTTTATGACCTCCTCTAGAAAATTTCCCATCTTAACCAGCTCAGGGAACTTTTGACCCATCATTCCCATCATCTTTTCAAAGTTTATTCCCTTCTGGGCTCGGATGAAGTATTTGGTTTAGTTCACTGTCGTCCGGTGGTGGTTGCGTCCTGGCAGCTTTCGTCCTCCAACGTCGTGCATATTCTTGAAACAACTAGATCATATTTTCGGTAGGTTCACCAGCACAAACTGATCAGGAGTATTTTCTGTATTGAATCGAAAATGGTTCATAAAGTCCTCCACCTTATCTTGCCAAGTTCTCCAATTTCGCGGGTTCTGTCGGGTATACCGGGTGAGTGTTTCTCCCATCAGACTCCTTATAAACAATTTCATCCTCAGTTTCTCATTTCTCCCTACTCCAACCAACTTGTCGTAATAAGCCCTTAATGTGCGTGAGGGTCCCGTGTCCCATCAAAAGTATCGAACTTTGGGGGTTTGTAACCTATTGGCATATCCACATCTGGGTGAATGCACAGGTCCTCATAATCTAGGCTTTCACTTCCTCGGGCAACTTGGAGTCTCTTCATTTGCCTTCTTAACATCTGCAACTGCTCAGATACCTACTCTTCCTCCTTACGCCTGGCCTCTCTCTCCATCTCAGTGTATTGATCGATCTCATGTGGAACCCTGACCGTGATGGGTGCTGTAAAGGTAGGTTCGGCAATGACATATACAGGTGGAATATACCGCTCATGAGTAGGGGCATGTGCCATGGGTGTGTGCTGGTTGGTGGTGAAAGTGACTCCGTCACGAGAAGGGGTAGTTGTATTAGTGGTAATAGGTGGGTTTTGTGTTGTCTGAGGATATTGTGGTACGTAGGGGGTGTGAACAGGAGCATTTGGAGGGTTAGAAGGTGATACCAGAGGTATAACCAGGTGCGCCAATTCTCTGATATGTTGCACCTCTTCGCTTAAGGATTCCGTTTCTTGGGCCATCCTGGCCACGTGCTCATCATTCCTAGTGTTGTCCTTTTCCCCCGATCTCCCCGGGCTATCGGCTATGACCAGAGCATATTCAGTTGGGGCTTTTGTAGCTGACATCTTTCCCTTAGACCTTAGATTGTATGGTGGCTCCGCCATTTTTAGTCAACGCAAACCAACTTTCTTTTCTTCTTAAGGGGTATTAATAAAGCAAAAGAAAAAATAAGAAGAAAGAAAAAGAGTAAGAGTTAGTTTCTTCATTTATGCGGGCAAGAAATCACATAAAGCAGATAATTCGTGCATTACAGCTAGCGTTTTCCTAGAATTCGCGGGGACCTCTCATTGCCAGAGGTAGGCCTAATTTGCGGATGCTTGACAAACATTTAGACTTGACACATTTAGAACCGAAGCGATTTGCTTTCATTGATAATATGGACTGATACAAGCGGGAACAAGGATTACATCACGAAGTTGCATGGGCTTAGATAGTTGCCCTTTTGGAAAGTAAAAGAGAGAACTAGGGGTAAAGGTACAAAGTAGGGAAAAGGAAGGGAAATCAACCAATTCTAATAACCATCCCCTGAGTCACCTTCTGGGCCCTTCTCTTCTTCTGGATACTCTTCCAGATCCTCCTCCGGGTCTTCCTCAAACTCTTCATCATCATCATTGAATTCAGACTCCTCCTCTGGATCTTCTTATGGTTCTGTGCTTGACTCTATCTGGATGCATTCTACCACCCGATCATCCTCTTCAGCTGGTGGCAACATATGGTCAATGGATCTTGGGACCACCTAATGATGCATTGATGTGGTCACAATATAGTGTGGTTGTATCTCATGGTAAATCTACAAAGAAACCACCGCATCCTCTAACCAAGCTATACCCTCTCTGCTCGGGCGGGCCAGTTCTTCTTCTTCATTAATCCAGACGTAGTACTCAGGGGTGCACCAGGAATTTTGACCCATATGCATTGTTACCAGGTCATTCCACTCTTCTTGCAGTTTCCTTATCCTAGGAATTGGGATCTGGCCATTATAGTCATCCTCGTACAACGTCGTCCTTGTCCACAACGGCACATCTTGGATCATACCAAATTGTCTGAGGACCTGCAGTGGTGAGTACGGCTGAATGCCTTCTAATCCGATCAACTCAATGAAGTACCTTTGGGAAGTCCTCAAGATTGCTCTTCCACCTAACCAAGAGAGTTTCCAGTTGATCCATTCTCCTGTCAGATTGTTCAGTGTTTCCCTCTATTCTTCTTGGCCATGTGGGGAAATCCTGTGTCTTATTCTTTCATTGTAGTTGCGAATCATATTACTGACACCTACGAAGTGGTCGATAGTAGCCTCCCATTGGAAAAAGTGTTCAGTAGCCCAAATCTGCAGCAACAAGTTGTATCCTTTGAAATTATCGTATCCCCGTGCATAGGCGGATAAGGCTCTCAGCATTTCGGCTAACACCATCGGCACTAAAGTAGCTTGAAGATTGCCGTGGAAGGTTTTCAGTACCACTGGTAACAAGTTGATGTTGATACGGCCCCTTCGCTGTGGGAAGACCAATAGTCCTAACAGTTCCATTGCGAAAGTGTTAGGCCTGAGGCTTTTCCATGTCACTTGGTCAAATTGAAACTCCCCTGAATACCACTCGTAGCTTTCACGGTGCCCAAACCTATCAAACATTTGGTCGAGGCTTACCCATCCATCCTCGATACTTCTGAGACTTCTGCTGTTGGTAAGACCTAGAGCATCGAAGAACCGATAGCCAGCCATGGTGACTGGCAGCACTGGCTTTCTTACGTTGAATGGCAGCTCCGTAAAACTTGTGACTTCTTCCAATGTCGGTACCAGCTCAAAGTCGGCAAATTTGAATACCACTTTAGTTGGATCCCAAAATTCTATCAACAGGCGAGTGAGCACTTTGTCTGTTCGGATGTTCATCAATGTAGTTAATTCCCCTAGGTGCGTCCGAACTTCATCTCTGTGTTCCCGACGAATATTCTTCCACCACTGTTTCATCTTATGTGGTGCTCCCTTTACCATGCTAATTTTAGGGATGTTCTGGTTGATTTCCATTTTTAGAGGTGGGTAGAAGAAAATATATTTGGGAAGTGTTTGCTTCGGATCCATAAGTGTCTTGCCATGTTTGTCCGTCTTTCCACAGAAATTATATCATTGGGTGCATGACCCGTTGACATCAGGGTGGTTGTTCTAATTGTGTGTTGGTACCTGGGACCAACTCACCTAAGGTTTATGCAGTATGACCTATTTTACTAGAGTAGAATGTTTCCTATTTTTGAATTAGACTGTGAACTTCGGGAAGTTATGTCAGTTGACCCGACAAAACTATTCTCTGAAACTAGAGAGTTTTGAAAAGAAGGTTCGGAGGGGTATAAAATACAACCCTCATGTGCCATTGTGTGTGATAGTGTACGGCCAAAACTTGATTGGAAGAGATGTGATGACTGTGTATATAAAGCAGTAACAAGCAAGGGTGTAGCAACAATATAGCAAAGTGAGCATAGAGAGCAGATAATTGTAAAGAGCAAATAAGTCATGTAAGCATGTAATAGCAATTTCAATCATAATCAAAGCAAACTACAAATAAATCTAGAAGCCAAATTAGTCTAAATCTACTAAGGTCAGAACCTAAGTGTGATATCCCCAGCAGAGTCGCCATATTGTTGCACCCTATTTTGCACTAGTCAAGACAGGATTCAACTTGTGATTTTTGTATTGTTGAAGAAAGAGAGTCGCCACCTAATATTTAAAGGTATACTAGGGTACCTATCTAATTACTAAGTCATGTTCTTTACGGGTCTTCTAACCCGTGAGATTCTGGGTAAGGGTTCTTGTTCTTCTAAGGGGAAGGTGTTAGGCACCCTTTAAAATCAACCTGAGTTAGCTCCAAAGGATTTAGACTAAGTTTGGGATCAATTATTTGTAAAGAAAACTTTGATTAATAATAATGAATGCTTCTTACTGTACGCCTAAGGATGATAAAGAATGCAGAGTCTTAAAAGGATATGAATTTATCAAATGGTTCATAAGAGATGTTAAAAGAATTTTAAATTAGCACATAAGTGGTCTAAATTTTAAAATAAAGAGATTGAGTTATAAAAACACTTTGATTTGGGGGATGGTTATTTACATAATGATAAAAAGATGTTTGAGAAAAAGCATATCTAAGATTTACCATAGATTCGAAGGATTTTTAAAAAAAAGGTCATTTGCTGGAAATTCCTTAAAGCGATGATTTTCTGAAGTTCTGATTTTTCCTTTGAGAAAACAAGAGTTGAAATCTAGTTTTCCTTTTAGAAATAGAGATGCTTTTCACGAAGTTCTGTATTTCAAAATCTTTTAAAGAAGAGAAGGGTAAGTGAAAAACGTAGCAATTAGTGAGCAAATTACAACTTGCGAACTAAAAACTTACTATTAGCTGATTTTCCCTTTTTTTTAAAATCCCATATTGTTTAAGGCTTGCCTAAGTTCATATGATACTAAAGCATAAAGGAAAAAAGAAAGCATGTATTCTAATATATGAGTGTTATATACATGAGAAGTAAAACCACAATAAAAATATAACAAATACATCTAAACATTAAATTGGTAGAGGCGGTAAAATAAATTAATGAGGCAGTAATAATGATAAAAAAAGTTGAGGGAAAGAGGATTGGACTCTGGGATTGGGCCTCAAGAAGGTAGGCCCAGCAATAAAGAAGAGCGAACACAGCTGGCGGTGCAACAGAGCTGGAATTGGGCATGAGTTCATTAAGAACTCAGAGGCCCAAACAGATGTACATGTGAAAAATAAGAAGATTATTAGATATATATCCAATACATTTAACATATTCCAACTACAGAACATTTTTTATGTACATGAAAAATACATGAACAGTTAATTAAAGCAAGAACAATATTAACAAAGTAGAGGAAATTATATATTAATGTGGTGGCTTTACTTAGTAACTAATTCACATTGAAAACTTTTCGTTGTCATTAAACACTAAACCCTTAAAGAACTGAATGTGTCAATGAATTAAAAGCTAAGGAGGGAACCCCACTCAAGGTCGAAGCTCCCTTTGGATCCCCTGACACTTCAATATTCCCAAGGGACTCAAGGCCCAGGGCAATGCTTGTGCCGGGGAGTGCAGCCCAACCTAAAGTCGAACTCCGCTCACAAATACCCTTAATCACTAACGACATGTTTTCCTTATGGGTTTAAGTGCAATGAGGCCCTTCCAATGCGAACTAAATACTAAAGTATTACCAACCATAAAATATATACTTTCCTCTTAATAAAATAATACAAGAGAATACATACTACTATGATACTAAATAGGGAAACATATCAAGGAAAACTAAAGGGATATAGGGCTAAGTTTAGAATGTACACAGTTTCATAATCACATTATTACAAGAATGAATCACTAAAACATAACATATTCAAACATGCATCGATAATATTACTTGGCAACTTAAAGACATCAAAGCAAATTCAAACTAACAGTCATAGTCAATAATAGTTTTAGAGATATAATCAAGGTCATGGGACTGAATTCTTATCATGATTACACACTCATAGTTTTAAACATATCATCCCTAAGGTATCGACAGGAACGTGCTTCTAACAGTATCAACCAGTTATTATGTTCAAACAACATCAACAAATGGACTTCAATAAGGTTTGAGAGTCAAATCCAATTTTAGATCAACAGTAGGAAGAAGGACTGGGCATGGTTAAAAACAGATTATGGTGTTGCAGATTTAAGCAAAGGGTAGAAACATTCAGTCAACTGCTTATCGGCAGAATAAATGAAGTAGTGACATCAAACAGGTATAGGAACTCTACACATTACAGAATCAAACTGATCAGGCAAGTGGAGAAGGAGATGAAAATATTGTATCAAACAAGTTTAAACTCAATATGAATCTAGCTCAGCATATAGGTATGAAGTAACCATGCTTCAATTCTATCATTTGGTTTTAACAGTAGGCCTAGATCATTTCTTCATGAGAGATAAGATAACTATAAATGCATGCAGACTTTTCAAAAATTATTAGGGGATCAAAGACTGAGGACAGGCATGTATTGCACACGTATATGAAGATCTCAATTGATTATGGAACAGACAAACCTATTTATGCAACAATTACTAATTCACTTTGTCTAAATAAATCATGATTTACACTAAAAGAGGAAAATAGTTAATCTTACAGAATGTATATGCAACAAAGATTCATGAGGAAGGAACAACTTGATGTAAGTAAGATAGTTTCTTACGCATACAACATTTGAACATGATAATGGGAAAGTTCTAGTGACAACTGAGATATCACTCTTAGAATTAACAGGTACAGATACAGAGAAAAAACATCTAGGTACTCAGATTCTTCAACTTAGTTAAGTGACATGGACCTATGGTATATCAGTTAAAATTACCACATAATGAACCCGACTACAAACATATAGAATGCAGGGAAATGATATGCAGAGGTGGACATTATAACAATATTATTGGTGAAATGGAAACATGAACATGATTAGTTTATCAATGTTAGTAATCATGCAGAATAAAGACCATAATGCTAATTCAAAAGTAGTTTTAACAAACACATGCAGACAAGAAACTTCTTGAACATTGTAATTTCAAACTTAAGGTTTAGGGACAAGGACATAAGTCTTGAACAAATTCAAGTTTCAATAGCTATCAAGTAACACACTTAACTTTAAAAACTCATAAAATTACAGAAGTGCAATAAAACAGGAATAAGCTCATCATGGGTCACTCAGAACTATGAAGTCTACATTGAACATAAACATATACGACTTTAGGCATAGAGACTATAGGAAAAGCTCAGAAAAAAGACTAATAGTTATCATTCAACTAATCGATTGTCACTTAAGGAATCATAACAGAATAGGCTACTCGTAAAGGATTATTATACTAACAAAAACATGACTATCAAACATGTCCAACACATACAATATAATTATGATCTACAAAACTTAACATTAACATATCTAAATCATTTAGCGAGGTGAATAAAGAAAGGGAAAAGAAAGGTGCTGACCTTCTTAAGAGCAGCATACGAAACGAATTCCCTTTGTTGCTCAAAGATCCCAGAAAACCTTCAAGCTTGAACCAGCAAATAACTTGGCAAAGAGAGGAAAAATAATAAGAGACCTAATTATCAGAAACCCTAATTTCTTAGTGTTTATGACTTTTTAAAGTTTAGATTGATCTGGTTTGTTGGTGTTAGATTGTGTTCGATTGTAAGAACATTAAAGATCCCTTTTTATAATGACATTTAATGCTCTAAGGCTTTACGAATTCAAAATCAGTAGTGGAGAGTGACGCATGGTAGATGATGATAGCTAATCGAGTGAAAATCAGAAGACAGAGGGGGAATCTAGTAATGATTTTACATGTGTACTGGAGTGGAGTGAATTGTTGAACGTTGAGGCAGAAGCAACTATCGGTCAAAACCTTAATACCCAGAGGTCATTGCATTTGACCTATAAGTGTCGAATATTGATGATGAAGCCAACTAACACTTCCTGCTCGCTTTGATTTGAAAGAATGAAGGAAGAAACAAGCGAGTTTGAAGTTTCATCTTTGGGGTCTGATTTTGACTAGGGTTTTGAAATCGAAAGGCGAAAATGGAAAGAACGACGGGGTTGGGAATGCAGGAACAAAAGGAATGGCCATGCATGCCATGGATTTGAAAAATCAGTTACGATTTGAAGTTTTATCTTTGAGGTCAGGGTTTCAGAATTTAGGCGGTTTGAATTTGTGATTGGAAAGGGAATGTTAAGTGAGAACTGCGGATAAGGAAAGACATATGAGATGATTTCTTGATGGGTTCATGACCTTGCACGAATTTGTGCAAGGCTCAAGTGATTGACGGGTCTGTATGCTCGAGTGAGAAGAGAGAAGAAGAGGAAAGGGGGAGATGAGGCGGTTGAGTAAGGTGCAAATGAATTAGGGTTTTTGGAATGAGACCAGTTGGTCTTTGAGTTATAAATGGGGGAAAAGATCTGGGCTGGTGGATCACTTGATTAACGACCCTGATAAATCAGGGCGTTACTTATTTAAGAAAAATAATTTTTAGAAAAAATGGGGACCGTTGGATCTATGTGATTCAAAGGCTGGGATAATTTCTGATAATGGGTCGGGATTTAAACGAAAAATAAGGATAATTCATGACCGTTGACGATTTGAATCAACGGTTCAGGTCGCTTGTGTTTGTTTTGTGAGTGGGATTAGCGGGTGACGTGTCAGGTCATGAATGGTTGAGAAGTGATGGCAAGGATTGCCAAGTTGGAAGGAGATTGTGTGTTTGGATTGGGTTGTTCCGATTTGGGCCTGGTATTTGGGCCAAAATTAATTTAAAGAATAGCCACTTTGTGCTTGGTTAAGGAATTGCAGTTGTAGCCTTTTAGTTTTAAAATCCCTTTAAAATTAATTTAAATAAACTTAACAATTTAAATAAAATGTGATGAAATTATAATTACTATATGTTACTAATTATTTTAATTATCTATAAATGACACATATTTCAAATTGTAGCACTAATTTTAAAATATTAATAAAGTAGCCTAATTTTTGAAATTAAGGAGTAATTTTATCAAATTATAAAACCGATGTAATGTACATATAAAAGTTATTTTATAATAGTAAATATATTTGTAATTACACCAATATTAGTACTATGTAATTAATTTTGAAATTAATACTTAATTAATTTATAAAAATAAATATTCATTACTAAAAAATACCTTTAAAGTATTTATTGTAAATTGTTAAGCGTGAATAAATTAATTTTAAAAGGGAGGGTAGAAATTTGCCGTTTACACACAATATTTGATTTTTTCAGATATCAAGAAGGAATTAACTTCTTTTTTTCGAAATTTACCCTTGGTGTAAAGAGCCTAAAAGTAGTTTGTTATATTTTCAATGAGCAAATTAAGGTTAGTAAAGTCAAATTTATTGTTAATTAATGCTAAAAGGTGAATTTCTTAATATGTGTAAAAAGAGCAAAAAAAAGAAATCACTTAAAGTGGACCTTGGGAATACATTTTTAGTGGTTAATCATATTCAAAGGCAGACCTGAAGCAGAAGAACAATTATTGATGGATGATCCTGCTGGCTCGATCTCAAAAAACATCACAAGGTTCTTATCCTTTCTCTCTTTATTTTTGTTTACCCTTAAAATTGGATAACAATTAAACTTATAATATGGTTCTAAGGACACGTGATTTCACCTAATACCAATTGATAAATGTGAGGATCAGTAATAGAAATTAACAATAAAGTAAAGCAAATCAGTGTTAGAATGAAACTCAACCCTCGAGTTTGGACACCCTAGAACTGGTTGGTGCAAGAACTATGAAAGTATAACAAGCTGAATAACAATGGTGAGAACAATAAAGAGAATTTTATTGCTTTTTATGTCTGTCAACCATGTCCTACAAATGATTAGAACCACCTTTATATAATAGAGGAGTTACACTTATGGTTCAATTCTAATTACAGAAAGAAACACTATGATTAGATAATTAACCGTTTCTGGTTTGATCTGTTCCGAAATTTACGCCATGATTCTCGACCAGTCACCTAGATTTATGCCATGATCCTCGGTCACCCACGGATATCTTGCCTTTCTGTTAATATGCTATCTCCGATCTTGCTCGATGTCTGTCTCATTTGGCTTCGATCGCTACTAGCCTCGATCTCGACAAGTACCTCGGTTCTGAGCTCGGTACCTTACCCTCGTGATATGGCCTATTCCGTTATGAGACTGTCCTTCGATGCAAACCCCCGGTCTTGGTCAAACAGTAAAATCGGGTGGGCCTGGATTTAACTGTATACAGATAGTCCCCTCGTTTGTTTGAAGTGTAATGATAAGAAACGAATTGAGCCTTCGATTTTCTACCTCGACCTGTCATGACGTCATCCTTGTGACGTAAGCGACGAAAGTGAATGAAACATCCCGTCTGTACAATTACCAAGGCATTAAATGTGCGTCAGTCGATGGCCAGCCACCGCCAATATTGAACCGTCGTTGTAAAATTTATAAATAGCCCCTCTCTCCATCATTTCAAACTTTTACTTTCAGATTTCTAATCTCCAAAGCTTTTTATATCTTCTAACTTCTTCATCTGCAAATCTATGATTTTCACTACTACCATCTTCTCAAAACACTAAATCTTATCATCTCCATCTATTTTTAACTTCAAACCCATACAAAAATAGCAAAAACATCAAAAATTGTTCCTCAAAAGGAAAACTCTTCTTCATCGTGGCCGGCCGGCAACAAAACACAGGTGGAACTACGACCTGAAGAGTGTGTTCCCGGGGGGGGGGGGATGTTCTCACTTCTGACTTCAAGACTGATAAAGCCTTATCGATTCCTCGTCGATGTGAGCCAGTGTCAAGGTATATATGCTCGATAACCAAAGGGTACCTTAAGCAGGTAAGGAAAGACTGCAACTGAAAAGGCAAAGAAGTGGTGGTCCCGACCCCGGAAGAAGACATTACCACCCATGTGGAAGGGTTTTTAAGTGTTTGCACTTACCCTTTCACGTTGGGCCCCATCGACCCCGTCGTTATTGATTTTTGTCGTCAGTATTAAATAACCCTAGGCCAAATCCATCCTTCTTTTTGGCGAATTGTCATTCTGCTCCGATTCTTCGTGAGTAAAGTCAAGGGGATGCCTTTCACCCTCGACCACCTCATCAGGTTATACAGCCCCCGCCTCTATCGAGGTGGGTTAATAAAACTCCAACACTGGGGCACCAAAGTGCTATTCTCGAGCATAGACGAGGACAAGGACCGAGGCTGGATGGGTCGGTTCGTTCGGGTGAGGACTTCCGACCTAATCCCGGCCGAGAAGATGCCATTTCCTGAGAAATGGAATATGAAGCGTAAGTACAATCCCACTGTTAGTTCTTATTTATTATTTTGCCCTTTGCTTCTTCTTATCGATATCCTTTTCCGTGATGTAGCAGTTTCTTGGATACCCGGTGCAATTCCTAACCTCAAAAGCTGGGTTCGGGACCTGGCCTCGACCTCTAAGTACGCTGAGCACTCGTGGCGTGATTTATCAAAGGGCCGATGGGAGGCCAAAACTCATGGTAAGACCATTTTCCATGTCTTTGATGGTTCTGTCAAGGCATTTCTCACTTAATTTCTTTTCATATAGCCTTTGGCAAAGATGCTGTTATGAGGCCCCTATCTGGTGAGGAGGAGACTTCGATCCCGGCACCGAAACTGGCGAAGGACAAAAAGAGGAAAAAGACCTCACCCTCCGAGGATCCAGAACCTAAGACGAAGAAGGCTTGGAAGCTGAGGAAGAACATCATCCTCCTGACCGAAGAGTCTATTCGGCATCTATGGGAGGAGGATGAAGAAGAGGAAGAAGATGACTCCGGGCTGGTGGCCCAAGCGGGAATGAGCACCGAGGCCCCAAAGGCCAGTGAATCGGTGAAGGCTGTAGAGACTCCGTCTCGAGATGAGGGGGTCTCGGGAAAAGACTTGGGCGAAGTCCCTGAGTCATCGAGGATAGAAGATGCTTCCCGCCACACTGATCCAACAATGGGTACGGCTGTCGAGGCCCCTCGAGATGAGGAGAACGCCCCGAGTGATCCACTCGGGGCAATAGAAATTAGAGACTCCCCGCTGCTCCCCTTGTTTTCTGAGGAGATGATTCAAGAGGCTCGGGCCTTGAAGACCCTCTCCATCGAAGGAGTCCACAGAAGGGAGGATCCCTTATGCGATTACTTTACTGGGGTCGAAGATGCTACCAACCTGAGTGACTTGGAGGCCTTGAGGAAGGACTCGGGCGAGGCATCGAGCCTTTTCAGTGAAGCGCAACAAACTCTAAATAAGGTAAGCCTTAACTCCCCTTGTTGGTATTATCTTTGTGTTTATTTTTCTCTTTTTAACTTCTTCTCTTTTTTCGGCGTAGGCCTCAGCGCTTCATCGGGAAGCATTTTCTCGGTCTCGAGCCGAGATGAGTCGGTACGAAGCCAACATTCAAAGGCTTACTAATGAGAGGAATGCCCTCAACCTTCTCGGCAAGCAAAAAGAAGAACAAATCAAGGACCTCCGAGCCGAGTTAGCCACGGCTCACAAAGATCAGACCGACCTGATCGAGCAGGTAATGAAAATCATAAAAGCTCATGGGCTTGATTCGGGAATGGTGGCTAACATTTTAATCTCACAGCTGCAGCAGAAGATTGAGAGGATCGAGCAGTTCCGCAAGGAGGTAGATACGATAAAGGTGGAGATCTTGGGGTGGAAAGAAGGTATGGACCGCTTTGCTGCAAAAAACGAGACTGCTCGAGCCCAATTATCATCGGTTGAAAGTTAGCTTCAAGGTATGAAGGAGAAGAGCTTGATTCAAGAAAAAAAAATAGAGGAGCTCGAGGCTCGGTTGGCTTCCGAACTTGCCAAGGCCAAATCTAAAGCCGAAAAGGCAATGGCCGAGGCAGAAGCTATTGTGGCCGTCTACTGAGCCGATGCTGAAGCCGCTCAAGTCCAAGCGAGAGAGGCATCTGAGACCACTCAAACTCAAGCATACTGGATTGCCGAACTTGCCAAATGCCAATCTCGGAGGGAAACCCTCGAGAAAATCCACGCTCGAGGTTTCGATCTTACCAACGAGATATTAAAGGCTAGAGAGCATGAAGCCAAAGCTGGAGCGCTGGCCACTTTCGATGAAGATGATGATGATGGCAGTAAGAGCGGGTCCGAGAATGGGGAGGACCTCGATGGAGAAAAAGCTGCCCCCGAGGAAGATTAGGAACCTTAGGATTTTTCACTTTTGATCTTTTGTATAGGATCCTGATCGGACCTTGTAAATATTCTATATATATATATATATATATATATATATATATATATATATATATATATATATATATATATATATATAAATCTCTTTCCTTTCCGACTTGTATTTATTTCATTTATGCCTTGTGAAAATTTTGTTCATAAGTTCGAGGTTTAGGTAATTTGATCGAAGCCGAACTAGTGTTGTTTTTATAATTGAGTGAGTATTTGCTCGAACTCGGAATAGGGTGACCCTTAGGTTTTAATTGAATGAGGATGATTTTTCAAAAATAAACTGGCCCTTTAAGCTATTGAATTAGGCCGACTATCTAATGAGAGAAGTTCATGAAGGAGTGTAGGGGAACTATTCCGGTGCAGACTCATTGCTTCTCAAGTTAATAAGAGCTGGCTACTATTGGCCCCGGATGGATCAAGACGCAAAGACATTTGTACAAAATGCGATAAATTCCAGTTAATGCACAGTTAGTGCATCAACTTGGCAAACTTCTATATTCGGCGGTGTCACCGTGACCATTCATGAAATAGGGGATGGACATAGTCGGTCCCTTACCACTAGGACCCGGTAAGTTAAATTGTTTTTTTTTAATTTTAACTAATTATTTTACTAAATGGGTTAAAATATGTGCTTACTAAAAGATCGGAGAACGATAAGTGATTGATCTTATATGGGATTATATCATCTTCCAGTTTGGAATACCAAAAGAAATTTCTTGTGACAATGGATCACAATTCATAGGTTCCAAAGTCACAAAGTTTTTGGAAGGATTTAAGATCAAATGAATTACATCTTCACCATACCACCTGAATACTAATGGACAGGCGGAGTCAACCAACAAGGTAATTATCCAAAACCATAAAAAAAAGTTAGAATATGCTAAAGGCAAGTGGCCAGATGATCTACTAGGTATGTTGTGGGCATATCGAACCACGAAAAAGTCGAGAACGAGTGAAACACCTTTCTTACTTGTGTGCGGATAAGAGGCTTTGATCCCGGTGGAAGCAGGGGAATCGACCTTAAGGTTTTCCCGAGCAAACAAAGAAACAAACAATAAAGCATTGCTGGTTAAACTGGATTTGCTTGAACAATACCGAAATTTGGCATATGTGGGGATGGTGGCACAAAAGCAAATGATGGAAAATTATTACAACCGCAGAGCAAATATACGATATTTCAAAGTTGGGGATTTAAAAATCTAAGGAAGGTTACACAAAGCACTCGGGAAGTTAACTCCGGGAAGCTAGGGCTAACATGGGAAGGACCTTATCGGATTTCATATGAATTGGAATATCAAGATGGAGTTAAATTGACAAGCAATTGGAACGTGACTCACCTCAAAAGGTATTACTGCTGAAGATCCTTGTTGATACTTAAAGTATGTGCTACACTCTTTTTTCTTTCGACCAGTTTTTATCCCAATAGGATTTATCTGGCAAGGTTTTTAATGAGGCAGCAATGTAAAGCATACTACGAAGGAAGGGTCATCGACAAATGCAAGACTTTCAGTATTCGAATTCTCATACTTAGCATCCAAACACTTGGGAGGGGGGGATAATATATGACAAGGCACTAAAATATTTCCGAAGATCGGGGACTGTTAGAACCGGGATCAATATCTTATCAGGACCGGGGACTGCATGATCAACCCCGTAGAAATAAGTTGTACAAGTTAGCCACATGTGTTTGCAACTTTATTTACTTAAGAAAAAGAATATTTATGTAAATGTACTTTTAAAGATAGAGAAATGAATCAAAGTCCTTTTATTTTTATCTTATTTCTTATCCGAATGATAAGTTAATTTATTTTATCATTTGAAAGTTAGTTAAAACTTCAAATAATTGTGCCGGAATGAACATAAGACGTCCTTTTCAAGAGCACCGTAAACATAGACGCCCTCTATTATGAAACCCTCACAGTCAAAGGGTAGATTCCGAAAGTGATTATGCCTAGAATAAAAAGCTATCGGATGTAAAAATATTCCCGAAGCTTTGTCAGCTAAATGAACAAGAATAGTTTTTGCACAACACTTAAGCAAAGAGTTTCTTTTATTAATTAAAATTCCAAAATCACCAAAGATGTTTTGGCATAATTATAAAAAGTAAAGAAAAACATATACATTAGTTCTTGCTGCCAGAACCCTAAGGGAGAGAAGAGTCTTTGTTATTTTATTGGAAGAAGGTTGTTTCGCTTTCGGTTCGAGGCCTTCATCTTCTTCAGTTTCTCCTTCGGTTCCCGAATGGAGTTAGTAAATCATAAGTAACGGGCCGAGCAAGGAGGTTCTCATAAGAAGTTGTCTCCAGCTCCCAGGCCTTGGTAATGCATTTATCGATGTTAGCGATGCCTTCTTTGGCCTCCTCCAAGTCTTCCTATTCGTATGATATATGTCATAGGTTTTTTCGAGGAGGATAGAATATTCTTGGTCTTGAAGTTTTGCTAGGATTTTATCCATTTTGGATTGGAGCTTTTTATTTTCATCTTTCATAATACTGATTTTGGAATCAAACTTTACGTTGGTGGTCGAATGAAGTTTTCTGCTCCATGACTCTTTTGAGTCTTTCCTCCATTATTTCTCTCCTCTGCTTGACATCACTTGCCTTCTCGATTTTAGAGCATAAGCTAGCCTCCAAGTTATTAACTTGTTCCATGAAAGTAGACTCACGCTTAGCAGCAGCAGTCACAGTATTATGAAGTTCAGCCCACTTAGCCTTTGCATCTTTGAGGTATTCATGCAATTGAGCGGCTTATTGGTTGTGGACCATTCTTTCTTGCTCGTACTGTTGCAATTGGGCCTCAAGATCATCCATTTGAGAAATATTTGCCTCTAATACCATGTGGCACTCGACAAGTTGATTTTGTTCAGCCAAAAGCCAATCTCGTTCCGAAGTAAGCTCTTGTGTGTCCAAAATTAACCTTTGTAGGCCCTCGGAAGCAAGAAAGTTGGCCTGAAAAGGTTAGAGTTAAAATTATAAATGTAGAGTAAAAATGAAAAAGAGATAGAAGACAGTTAGATGGATACATGCGTCGAACAATTCATGCTATTGTTTAGCAAACATTCACCGGAGAGAGAATCAATCTTTCTCCAGTCTTTTTCTGAGGCCAGTGGCTTCAGATATTTGGCAAGCTCCACCAGCTTGGAAAGTATATGGAACTCATTCGAAACCGAAAGGATGACACTTCTTCTTCCATGAGGGTCTTGAGTGGGTGCCGAGTAAGTAGTTTCCAAATTTCCATGGTCGGGCGACCGTGGAGAAGGAGCATTTTCTATTTGTTCAGACGTGGCCGATGGAGAAGAAGTAGCTAGTGTAGATGGAGAGGTAATTGTTATCGACTCAGAAGTTGGTGGTAGAGGAAGGTCAGGGATTGATTTCCTTTGACCAGAAGCAACTGTGGGGATTCGAAAATGTGATGAAGTATTTTCAGCCATTTTCATTTCCCCCCAGAATTCTTGAACCTCTTCTGGTGGTGGAGTTTGAAGCTCTCCCAGTTGAGCATCCGGTTAAGCTGATAAAGATCTTTTTCTTCTCTGAAGGAGAGCCTCTTCATCATCGGCTCCTTCATCAACAAGGACCACTGTGGCGGTCTGGTTGGTGTTTCTTTCACTATCTTCTCCTGGGTCCCGGCTGAGAAGGTACATTTCCTCTTTGGTTTCTTATTTTTGGGCTGGGGACTCCGGGAGGAGGTACCTTCACTGGAAGTGCGAGTAGAATCGCGATCTCTCATCCGGTTAAGGATATTTTGCAATAATAGTTCAGCTTCTACTGGGTCATCAAGAGCCTCGATGTCGGGACAAACGATGAATCCCTTCGGAAGTCCTGTGTGATACAAGAAGACAGTTAAATTGTTTCCCAAGATATATTGAAAAATTTGAAAGAAGGGAAGAAGAATTTTTGTTTATCATGATTTTTGGCTTTCCACCCATATTTGGAGCCATTTCTTTTCATCTTTGGGATTCTGATGTTGTGATATTAAGATTATTTTGTACCCACGAGGCTAGATCTTGAACCCGTGGTGGTTTCCAATGAGTAGCTAGAATAAGGAAAGTATAAAGTTAGTAGCGAAGGAAGGTGTTTTTAAAACATGAAAAGAAAAAAGATACTCCAAGACTTACAGAAAAGGTTCCATGATTCAAGAAAAGCAGGTGCTGTAGTCGAGAGGATGTCTCTGGTAGCAATGACAGCGAACTCTTCCATCCATCCACGGTCGTTGTCATCATCGACGCTGGTGAGAAGGGCATGATGATCACGTTTGCTAAGTTTTAGCACACCCCCACGAAAGATCGTAGGGAGTATAGGTTCATCATGTGTGCAAGAATTAGGGTTTCCCCAGTCCTAGAGCACAATTGGTGAAGGCAAGATATCGTACGCCATATGGATGGGCCTACTTCTGCCAAATAAATTTGGTACCGGTGGCAAAATTCCAAGATTATTGGGTCGGTTCCTTCACTCACTCCCAAAGTAAAAGGGTATGTATAAACATACATGAACCCTGGCTTGGAGAAGGTGATCCTTTGTACCTCATTAGACATGAGTATTTCGAAGTTGCTACAATTGCAATCCTCCTTCAAGACAAGGATGTTAGAAGGACGGATGGAAGAAGGATATCTACGAACATGCCAGTATCTGTCGCTTGTGAAAGTTGCATGTTCTTTTTGTTCTTGGAGGTCAGATTTGGTGCTAAGTTAAAGGGATATGATGGAGTTCACGGTAGGAGGTTTAGACTCGACATCAACCTCTTTTTTTTTGTTCTTCTTTGGACCTCCACCAGAGAGAAGGACAGAGTTTCCGAAGGCAGCAGTGTTAGAAGACATGATGGTAAGAAATTTGTGAAGGAAAATTTTACTGAGAAAGTTGAAGTTTGCAGTAGGGTTCAAAGGTAAATAAGAGAAGAAGAAGAAGAAGAAGAAGTTGTGAAAAGTAAAGAATAAATATGAGGAGTAGTGGAGAAGTTATAGACGGCAAAAATCGAGGTCATGATTACCTCGAGAACTGACGAAAATATTTGCTAAATCATGGGGTAACACGTATTTGGGTCATTAAATGCAGAGAGACGTGCGTCCTTTCAAATATCAGAAACTGTTCAAAATTTTGCCCGCTAAGGAAAGAGGTTTTCTCAACTTTTTGGTGACACTAAAGTATTGTCACCGAAAAGTAGGGGGACTATCTATATACGGTAAAATTTGTTGCTGACAGTTGAACGAATGAAGAGGTGACACGTGGAGTTTAAAACATGTAGGATGTGAGTCAGCAAATAGTCGATACTGGTTGAAAGTATGTGACCGGTGTTCGATGAATCTCGAAGATAGAGTAGCCAATGACAAAAGTTCAAAGTATTGACATTGGGTAACATTCAATGAGCGGTCGTTACGGAGAATATATGCATTTATAGCCAACTGTTATGCAGCCATCAATGACAGTTTTTATTCTCATTCAAGAGGAGCTTGATTTGGAGATCTTGTCTCCCAAAATAAAGCTATAAATAGGGGAATTAACATCCATTGTAGACACGAAACATTCGGTACACAAAAGCTTAAGTCAACTCTCATCTTATAATACTATTCTTTGTCTTTATTCTTGAATATTGTTCTCGCTTATGAGGCTAAGTTCATAGCCAGACTTGTATTTTCTTTAAATTTATTTCATAATCTTATTTTTGTTCTTATTCATTTCAGATTTTTGGGTCAAACATATTCACTTGTCTATAAACTATGCTATAAATTCAACTGTACCGTTTTGCGAGTAAACACTAGGTTGTTGTACGCAGGGCAGAACTACAATATTAGCTACAGGGAGGGTTTAGAAGAATCCAATAACTTTTGTTAAGAACAATATTTGAATAGAAAATCTATTAAATATGTATAAATATTTAATTGTGAACCCAATAACTAAAACGAGCTATTAGTTCAATAACAAATTCATAACTCAGAAACTCAATCTCTGGTCATTTGAACATTAAAATGAGGAAGGATCCTTGCTTTACTGTGTGAGGAGCTTACACACAAAATAATAGTCAAGTTTATTGACCAGTTTCTCCAAATCTTCCAACAAAGATATTCAAAAGTTGGTCTTTCCCTAATATTCGTCGTTTTCGAAATTTTCACGACTGTTTGCTATACAATGTTTTATAAGGTAATCTATTATTGGAGAAAAAAGGCGTTTAGTGGAAACATGAAGGTAATAATAATGACATATGAACTTTTATATTTATTCATGTCGTTTTTTGACAGTTATAAGGTGCTTAATTAATTTACACATACATACAAGCTAGCGTAAGACTTGTTATTATTATCATTATTATATTTTGGAATTCTTACCCAGTATAGTCACCCCAAGATAATAATTTGTTAGTATATTATTTGTAGGTGAAAATACAATTATATTTGAAAAATAAACTGAAGAAATAAAATATTTTCAGGCCGAGAAGCGAATATCTCGCTCTTTTTAAGGAGATTCAAGTCCACTGCAACAAAAATGTTCTTATCCAGCAATAATCTTCTTGATTTGTCTCCCCTCAGAAGCGAAGCCAGAGTTTTAAATTTATGGGTTATGAATTTTAAAATGACGATTTTAAGTGTTAATAATTGGGTTCTAAACTTAATATTTATACATATTTAGTAATTTTTTCTTAATAAAAATACCTATATCGGGCTTCTAGCTTTGCCCCTGGTTTCCCCCAGAATATAACATTCCCGATCATGTTGTATGACTCTGAACAAACTTTGAATAAATTGTTGTGTCCAAAGATCCACCACTTGAAACACCTTCCTTAAACAAAGTAAAACTCTCTTTTTTATTTTATAATTTTAACCTTACTTTTTCATGTACTCTATAATATTTAACACACTATATTATGAAAGAAATACACTTATTTATAGGTGTAAAATTTTTTCCTTGGATTAAATTTAAAAAAGGTTGGGTAATTACCTATGAGATCATGAAAAACATGGTTAATGTATGTGGTATGTAAGTAGTGGCAGATAATGGAAGAGAGATTACAAAACAGCCATTTTCTTTATCATAAAGCAGTGGGTTAGTGGGTTATTACCACTTCTCAAGATCATGGGGTAATAGTAATTAATACGAGATCATGACATAATAGAATTTTAATATTAAAATGCTGAAATGCACCAATATTTTTTTTTATTATATATTAGTAATTATTAGACTGAAGTTCTATTACAGAAGATCGCCAACTCCTATCCGATACAAAGCACGTGGTCCTCTTCTTTTGTGTCAAAGTGTAGTGTAGTGTGGTGAGATTTTGCCGTACGGAAAAAGTGAAAAATTAGGAGAAAAACATATAGAATTTTGGCTCTAATAATAATAATAATAAAATTCCCCAAGAACTTACGAGCGGGACAACAGTCTCATCATGTCTGACGACCAACCTGTTGGTAATGATATTAAATTCAGCAATACCAAATAGCTGATTTAG
Organism: Nicotiana tomentosiformis; assembly: GCF_000390325.3. Taxonomy (NCBI): domain Eukaryota; kingdom Viridiplantae; phylum Streptophyta; class Magnoliopsida; order Solanales; family Solanaceae; genus Nicotiana; species Nicotiana tomentosiformis. The sequence continues at coordinate 66,276,227 of NC_090817.1, forward strand.
ATATAGAGGTGATGGAGGAAGATTATCGAGAGTGGTATATTCCCAGAGCCTTAGATCTCTACAAGCCTATGTAAATACCTCAACAAATTCATATGGACACTCCTCATGTCGATGTCAATCTCTGAAATACATATGTTGATGTCGTTGACCCATTTTTCTTTCGGTCTAATTCGTATTCTGATAAAAAAATTTATTTCTTAAAATGATTTAACCTTTTTCCTCTCAATAACAAATTCAGAGATAAATATACATTCTTGTGATTTCTATCCAAAGGTCACTTAGGCATTAAAAAACTAAAAATTGCGAAAAATAAATATTGAATTGGATCAATACTTTCAATTGAGTAAGTATGAACAAAGGATCCATAGATGAAGATAGGGTTAGACTCCGCTCCTTGCTCGAGCTATCAACTTTCTTGGATTTCATTTCTGTTGACTAATCCGAGTCCTTGGGAGGACGTTAGCAGCAAAGAACTCCAAAAGAACTTCATCGGCTCCTTCCCACTTGCCCTCTTTGATGGTATCACGTTAAAATGGGGTTGTTTGATTGCCCCAGTTCAAGCTTTAAGTCAAGCATTCACGCACCTCAATTGGTTTGGGAACATTAATTGTTGAAGGTTACTTTTTAATTGTGGAACACATGGTCTTCCTGTGGCTTCATATATTACTAAGATCATGCCACCTTTGGTTAATATACATATTTTACATATACGTGGTATATAATCTTTTATATTGAGTAGTAGCTGTAATAGTTTTCGGCCTAACGAACAAATGTGTTAAAAGCTCTTCTTTTTTTTTTTTTATGGAGAACCACCGAGGTTCATCCTTAAGATATATTTGTTAACAATTTATTATGGATAATAACACTTTGATCCCTCGATGACCGGTAAAAATGATTTTCTATTTGTCATATACGACTCATCACATAACATTCACTTAATTAAAATGTGTGCTTGCATAGGGTAAAATCGGTTCACATTAAATACACGAATGATAGAGTGACACGTGGAACTGGAGACAGACGGAAGTCGAAGCGAGTGAAAATCAAGATCGAGGACAACAGTTTCGGTTGGCATCGGGTAGACACCGAAGGGAACATTGTTAACGAGGGAAAAGGAATATTTGCCACCGGATGACATTCAATGAAGAATATTCCTCAGTATTGAATACACACCCGTTACAGAGAATTTTGGCATTCATTGCTTGCCGTTACATATTCATTAATGGTCCCCATTATTGTCAATTAAGAGGGGCTTGATCCTAGGAACTTGTTCCCTAGGTTTAGCTATAAATAGTGACTTCAACAACCATTATAAAACACGAAAATTCTGACAAACTTATGCTACATATTATTCCAAGCTAAATAATACTTTATTTTCTACCTAACAATATTCTTATTGCTGTCTTTGGAAGCCTTGCTACCGGAACCAAGCTGCCTGCTATTTTATCTCGATTTCAATGCTAAGACTTGTATTTTAATTTACTTTATTTATCATTTTCGATCAAATCGATTCGCTTGTCTATAAATCATGCTATAAATTTAACTGTACCGTTTTGCGGGTAAACAGTTTGGCGCCCATCGTGGGGCTTAGACAGTTGTGTAATTGAGTTGATCCTTGCGTCTATTACTAATCTGTTTGATTCTTTGCTTCCTAGTAAAAAAATCATTAAAGATGGCAGATAACAATGTCAACATCGCACACAATATCGCACACAACAGGAAAATCTGCCTTAACACGAGGATTCGATCAGCGATACCCGCAACGAGGAGGATGTAGCCATGCCGTTCATGGCAGGTGGTATATCCGACACGTACGGGAGGCGAATCCTGATGATGCTGAAGACGAGCACGTTGCGGAAACAGTGAGGATCCTGAGAGAACAACAAAAGGCTATCATGGTCCATCTCTCACGGCAAGACCAGGCCATGACAAAATTGAGGCAAGCATTGTCAGGTGCTTCAAACAAAGAGAATGGAAGAGTTCCAGTTTCTCCCGGAGCTCCCGCCAATCAAACAACGTAAAGGGTTGATAACAACACCCCGGGAGGTGAGGTCGACTTCGACGGGGCCGGGGGGATCGGCGGCGGATCTGGTACCAATAACGGTAATGATCCTTTCAAAATCGAGCTCATGCGGTTTATGAGGGAAATACACGCTCGAATGGACCAAATTTTGGGTGCACCACCAGTGCTGAAGGGTCCAGACACAAAGAAATACACCCGTTTCCGTTCAGACCGAGCGCAACACCAGAGTTGATTCTGAAGCGGTTCAAAATTCCAAACGTACCAAAATATGATGGGACTTCTGATCCTCAGGAGCACATCACCACCTATACAACGGCGGTGAAAGGAAACGACTTAGCTTCACACGAGATTGAGTCGGTCCTGCTAAAGAAGTTCGGAGAAACCCTCTCGAAGGGGGCCCTGACATGGTACTCACTTTTACCCGAGCACTTAATAGATTCCTTTGAAATGCTCGCAGACTCTTTCATCAAGGCCCATGTCGGGGCCAGGAAGGTCCAGACCCAGAAGGCGGACATATTCAGGATTTCGCAAGGACAGTCCGTGTTACTATGCGAGTTCGTGACCAGGTTCCAGAAAGAAAGGATGCTGCTACCGGCTGTGCCAGACGAATGAGCAGCTGAGGCATTTACTAAAGGGATAAACCTGAGGAGCTCCGACGCCTCCCGAAAACTTAAAGAAAGCATGCTCGAGTTCCAGGCAACTACATGGGCTGATGTCCATAACCGTTACAAATCAAAGATAAGAATAGAAGACGATCAGCATGGGTTCCCAGCATCAACTAAGGGTCGAGATCGAGAAAAGAACAGGGATAAGTCAAAGGATGATTTTAGCACTGATCGACGATCTTCTAAAGGCCGGTTCTTGACCTACGAAAGGGCAGAAGGTTGAGGCAAAGGATTCTGGTTGGCGGATAGGTTTGCGCCCGATAGAAGAACTGACTGTGTCTAAAATAACAGGTCATTGCAAGATAAAACGGTATCGAGTACCCTGTATTCCACCAATCCCAGACTGTCTGAGTATAATTTCAATAGTGGAGTAGTGAAGCTGGTATCGGCAATGAGAAACATCAAGGAAGCACGGTTCCGGAGGCCGATGAGATCTGATCCCAGTCAAAGGGATCTTAATCTATGGTCCGAGTATTATGGGACTAACGGCCCATGATACTGGGGACTGTCGACATCTGCACGAGGAGGTGGCGACGTTGTTGAAAAATGGCCATATCAGAGAGCTTAAGCGACCGGGCCAAAAACAATTATGGCCGCAACCGGGATAATGCAGAGCCCTTGAAGATAGGAGAAGACCATCCCCGACAAACCATCAACATGATTTTTGGGGGAAACGAGATCAATGGTGTGACCTTCTAGGCAGCAAAAAATACAAAGGTGTCAATGACTCATAGCAAGAGTTTCCGGGAAGTCGCTTAGGACGACATCACATTCACAGAAGAGGACGCAGATGGACTTCTACTGTCGTACGACGATGCCCTGGTAATTTGTCTTAACATTCTAGATTTTAAAATTAAACGTATTTTGGTGGACCAAGGAAGTTCAGCCAATATCATTCAATGGAGAGCGCTGGAGCAAGCCAAGTTAACCGGAAGTATCATTTTGACCACAACGCTCCTCGTCGGGTTCAACTTAGCAAGCCGGAAAACCCGAGGAGAGATCCTACTGCCCACAAACGCCGAAGGGTCATGAAGACTACCTTCTTTTAAGTAGTTGATAGCGATATGGGTTACAACATAATTCTTGGCAGATCATGGCTACACGAGATGAAGGCCGTGCCATTAACTTATCACCAACTTCTAAAATTCCCGACTCTAAAGAGAATCATGCAAATAAGAAGAGATCAACCGGCATTAAGGGAGATGAACGCGATCTCAATTTCCAGCAGTACGGGGAAGGAACATGCAGTGTAGCAATTATAGGAACCGATGCCCGCTCCTGAACCAAACAAAGACAATAATGGGGAGGAGCCGTCGGTATCCTACCAGGTACCAAGGTATTTCTAGGTACCGGAAGAAACGGACGCAACCAAATCAAAGGCGGAAGAACTCGAACAAGTGGCATTGTTCGAGAAGTTCTTAGAGAGGAAGTTCCACTTGGGGACAGAACTAAATCTCGAGCTCAGGTCAGGATTTATAGAATTTCTTAAAACAAATGTTGATTGTTTTGCATGGTCGCACGCGGATATGACAGGTATCCCGCTAGAGGTGGTCATGCAGAAGTTAAGCGTGGACCTCAGTATCCCTCCGATAAGGCAAAAGAAACGCCCAATCATCGAGGTCAGAAACATGTTTGTCATAGAAGAGATAACTTGAATGCTCGATATCGGTTCAATCCGAGAGGTAAAATATCCCGACTGGCTAGCTAATGTAGTAGTAGTTCCAAAAAAGAATAATAAATTCCGCATGTGCGTAGATTATAAGGATCTGAATAAGGCGTGCCCAAAAGACTCGTTCCAATTGCCAAACATTGATCAAATGATTGATACGACGGTCGAACACTAGTTGATGAGTTTTCTCGATGCCTATTCCGGGTACAACCAAATCAAGATGAACCTGGTGGATTAGGAAAAAACTTCGTTCATAACGAACTTTGGCACATATTGCTATAATGTGATGCCTTTCGGGCTCGTGAACAAAATTTTAGAAAAGCAAATAGGGAAAATGATAGAAGTTTATATAGATGATATGCTGGTTAAATCTTTGAACGCAGGTGACCATCTGAAAAACCTCCAAGAAACCTTTGACATCCTAAGGAAGCATAACATGAAGCTTAACCTCGAAAAATGTGCATTTGGAGTCAGCTCCGATCAAGTTTTGGGTTTCCTGGTGCCATAAAGGAGGATCGAAGTCAATCCCGACAAGATTAAATCCATCAAGGACATTCCACACCAACTGACAAATGTGAAAGAAGTCCAAAGACTAACCAGAAGACTAGCCGCTCTAAGCAGTTTTATTTCTCGGTCCTTGGAAAAATGCCATCACTTCTTCTCACTTCTGAAGAAGAAGAAGAACTTCGAGTGGACTCTAGAATGTCAACAGGCTCTAAAAGACATGAAAAGGCATCTATCAAGTCCTCCGTTACTATAAAAACTGGAGGAAGGTGAATAGTTGCTGATATACTTAGCGGTCTCGGAGTTAGCGGTAAGTGTCGTTCTAGTCCGGGATGACGAAGGCATGCAATCTCTTATCAATTATTTTAGCAAAATTTTAATGAGAGCTGAAGCTCGTTATCCGCACCTTGAAAAATAGGCCTTACCTCTCGTAGTCGCCGCTCGAAAGTTTAGGCCTTACTTTCAATGCCACCCGATTACCGTGGTAACAACTATTCCCTTGCGAAATGTCCTTCACAAACCTAAATTGTCAGGTAGACTTTCCAAATGGGCAGTCAAAATGAGTTAATTCGACATCGAGTATAACCCAAGACTGTGGTCAAATGCAAGTTTTGTCCGACTTCATGGCCGATTACAGCCCCGGGCTGCTGCCTTTGGCCACAAAGGAAGCGGTGATGGTGTTGTAAATGAAATAAAGAGTTTGGACCTTGTTCATAGACGGAGCTTCCAATGTGAAAGGGTCCGGGCTCGGGGTAGTCTTAGTCACACCCTCGGGAGAAGTCCTGAGACAGTCCATAAAAACTGTTCCCTTGACTAATAATGAAGCCGAGTAATGAGGATTTGATTACAGAACTTGAACTGTCCTGGGGACTAGACTCCGAGGTCATTGAAATCAAATGTAATTCCCAATTAGTGGTAAATCCGGTATACAGAATCTTCGACACCAAAGAGAAACGCATGCAACAATATGTGATGAAAGTTTAAACTCTGTTCGCACGATTCAGGGAATGGTCAATCACCCACATCTCAAGAGGAGAAAACACGGAAGCAGAAGCACTGGCCAATCTGGGCTTGTCCACAAAAATGAAGGGATCAGATTCCTGTACGATCGTACAGCTCATGAACTCGGTATTGGATGTAGACAGTTATTATGAATTAAATGCGACCAACTTGGTATGGGACGTGAGAAATGAAATCATCGACTACCTTGATCACGGCAAACTGCCTGAAGACCCGAAGACATCCCGGGCACTCCGCACCAAAGCAGTTCGTTATGGCTTCTGGGGAGGAAAGTTATATAAAAGGCCGTTCCAAGGCCCGTTGGCTGAAGAAATTTGTGGAAATCATTCAGGTGCAAATTCATTGGTGCTAAAATTAGTTAGGGTAGGATACCACTGACCCCAGATGAAACAAGACATTAAGGCATTCGCTCAGAAATGCGATAAGTGTCAACGCTATGCGTCGTTGGTGCACCAACCGGTAGAGCTACTATACTCGGTATTATCCCCGTGGCCATTCATGAAATAGGGGATGGACATAGTCAGTCCGCAGCTACCGGCTCCCACTAAGGTAAGATTTCTTTTGATTTTAACTGATTACTTCTCTAAGTGGGTTGAAGCAGGTCCTTACCAGAAAATTAGTGAGCGCAAAGTGGTCGATTTCCTGTGGGAGAACATAATTTGTCAGTTCGGAATATCGAAGGAGATTGCCTGCGACAACGGGCCATAATTCATAGGCGCAAAGGTCACAAAATTCCTTGAAAATCAAAAGAATCACATATTCGCCCGAGCGCAAATGGCCAAGCGGAATCGACAAATAAGGTGACTATTCAAAACCTCAAAAAGAAATTGGAAGCAGCCAAAGACAAGTGGCCCGAGGAGTTACCGGGAGTGTTATGGATATACCGGAAAATGACCAAGTCAAGCACGGGAGAGACACCTTTCTCTCTCGTATACGGAGCAAAAGCTCTGATTCTAGTAGAAGTAGGAGAACCGACCTTGAGATACTTCCGGGCGGATGAAGAAACAAACAACAAAGCATTACTAGTCAAATTGGAGTTGCTTGACGAACGCATAGACTTGGCGCACATAAGGATGGTGTACCAGAAACAAAAAATGGAAAGATACTATAATCAAAGGGCCAATCTCCATTATTTCAAAGTACGAGATTTGGTTTTAAGAAAGGTAACTTAAAACACCCGGGAACTCAATGCAGGAAAGTTGGGTCCGACATGGGAAGGCCCTTACCAGGTTTCAGCTGTCACCGGAAAAGGATCATACGAACTAGAAAACCAAGATGGAGTCAAATTGCCGAGTAACTGGAACGTGGCTCACTTCAAAAGGTATTATTGCTGATGGGCACCCCTTATACCGAAAGTATGTGCACTCTTTTTTCCCTTCGTCCAGTTTTTGTCCCAATTGGGTTTTTTGGCAAAGTTTTTAACGAGGCAGCAACAGAAAGCGTAATATAAAGGAAACACTATTAGAAGAAGTAAAACCTTTAAAAAACAAGGAATCAAAATGAAAAACCACTACGAGATGGTTAAATAGTATTTGTCCCGGTTGCAAATTCCTAATGGGAAGCAAAACTTGCCACCACACCAAAGGCTATTCAACCCTTTACAAGTGTTTTCCCTACAAGACACTACGGGGTAGTTAGATAATCTTTGGATTGATAGCAAAGTTCCTAACAGGAAACGGAGCTTGCTATCAGACCAAAGATTATCCAACCATTCACTAGGAATCCTCAAAGGAGCAAGACTTCTAATGTTCCAATTCGCATTCTTCGCATTCGAACAGTGGGGGGAGGGGGAATGATATGAGAATACGACAATCTGATTGCCACAGAAATCGGGACTATAAAATTCAGAACAAAAATATCTCATCGGGACCGGGGACTGCACAACCAGCCCCATAGAAATAAGTTGCACAAATTAGCTGCACATGTAATGGCAATTTCTTTAAGCAAAACGAATGCTTATGTATTATTGAAGATAGAAGGAATAAAATAAAGTCCTTTTATTTTTATCTTGTTTCTTGTCCAAACGATGAATTGATTTTATCATTTGAAGTTAATTAAGTACTTTAAATGCTAGTACCGGAATGAACATGAAACGTCCTCTTCAAGAGCACCGTAAACATAAGAGGGCCGACTCTTATGAAACCCTTACCATAAACATAAGCCTTGCATAATTCGATGCAAAAAAGTAAGCTTTGCGCAATGCTTAAACAAAAATCACTTTTATTTATCAAGCGTGCCAAGCAGCACAAGTACAAAAATTCAAAAAGAAAACAATAAAGGAAAAGAAAGCAAAAGCTAAACTATGTCGCCTCCAGAACACGGGGGAAGAGAAACATCAACACCCCCAGGACAAGTAGGCGGATATACCGTCAGCTCGGGATCTTGGCCTTCATTATTATTCTCTTCAAGTTTCTCCTCGATTCCTGAGAATTCGAAATCGGAACCAGAAGAGTCAGTTGCATCAGGCTGAGCAAGGAGGCATCTTCGAGCGGTTGACTCCAGCTCTTGGGCCTTAGCGATTTTATCATCAATATAAATGACGCCCGCTTCAGCCTCTTCCAAGGTTTTTCTACTCATGCTATATATAGAATATGCTTTTTCAATAATGAGGGAATCCACTCGGCACTGAAGTTCAGATTTAAGCCGCTCAACCTCAGTCGAAAGGCCATCCCGCTCGGATCTTGCGGCGCTAAGGCTAAGATCAAGATCATAGATAATGGTTAAATGAACCTTATTGTGTTCCATGATCCTCTTATACCTATCCTCCATCTGGGCACGCTTATCCTCGGCAACAACAGCCTCTTTAGCTTGGGAGTTCAAGGCTTCCTCCAAGTTATTCAATCTCTCAATGGAGGCAGATTCGCGTTCGGCAGTAGCAAGCACAACATTCTGGACCTCATACCATTTAGCCTTGGCTTCTTGAAACTGTACATTTTGGTGAGAGGCTTCTTGGCTGAGGGTCATCACTTCCTGCTCACTCTATTGCAGCCGAGCCTCTAACTCACTAGCTTCAACAGCTTTTTCTTCTAGCACTGGGAGACGAGCAATAATTTGGTCCCTCTCAGCCAACAGTTGATCCCGCTCGGACTTAAGCTTTCCTTTATCGAGGATCAATTTCTGAAGGCCCTCGGAAGTAAGAAAGCTGGCCTGCGAAGAAAAAACCCAAATTAGAAACTTTGTCATAGCAAATAAAGAAGAAACAAGCAGTAAATAGAATAAGTATGTTACCGTTGCTGCATTATGCATGCCATTGTTTAACAAACACTCTCTCCAGAGAGAGTGTATCGTCTTTTTATCATTTTCTGAAGCCATCGGCTTGAGATAATTGGCAAGTTCCATAGGTCGGGACATCAGATTGCACTCAATAGATACTGAGAGGGAGACACTCATCCTCCTCTGGGGATCTGCAAAAGTGGGAGAATAGTTGTGCCCCGAATTCCCATGGTCTGGGGACTGGGGAGGAGGAACATCCTCCTCTCGGGTGTGTCTATGGCCGGTGGGGGTAATGTAGCAGTTGCTAGTGATGAAGGTATAACCGGCGTAGAAGGAGATGAAGCTGATGGTGTTATGGGTTGAGAAGTAGCTGCAGCAGAGGCAATGCTGGTTGTTGGTTGCTCACTAACCGAAGATGGATGAGGCCCGGTACTTGGCCTCACATTACCAGGAGTAGCAGCTGGGACCGAAAAGGGAGAATTGGCATTCTCCACCAGGTCAAACTCTCCCTAGAGCGCTTGCGGTTGGGTTTATAAGCTCTTTAGATTGAGTATTCTGTTGAGCTGATGAAAGATGTTGTCTCCTTTGTAGGGAAGCCCCTTTATCACTAGCTTCCCCATCATCATCACCACGGTGATTATGGCAGGCTCAGGCACAAATTTATTCACCTTTTTATTCTTGCCCTCAGCCGAGGAAGAACGCCGCCTTTTTGGTTGCTTGTTCTCCAGCCAAGGACTTCGAGAGGAAGCGCTTGCACCGGAAGCAAATCCGATGGTGCCTGTTCGGGTGAGATCCTCCTTCAGCAACCTTGCAGCCTCAAAACATCCTCCTCAGGGATGGTAACAGAGCCCTACAAGAGACCTCAATCCAACAAAAAAAGAGGTTAACCAATTTTCTTATCCACGAAGATGAAATGAGGGAAGAATTAGTCAACTTACCATGATTCTTGGCCTTCCATCCGTATTTGAGGGCCATTTCTTTCTACCGACGAGTCTCAGGCATGGTGATGTTCTGAATCTTCTGAAACCATCGGTCCAGGCCTTCAACCATTGGTGGTATCCATCGAGTTACTGAAATAATAAAAGAAGAAAGATCAGCAACGACATGAAACAACCTTTCTTCAGAAAAAGACAGACTTTGAACTTACATGTACGAGTCCAAGACTCAGAGAAAGATGTAGTTGTGGCTGGGATGATATCCCTAGTGGCAACAACGAAAAACTACTCCATCCATCCACAGTCGTTGTCGTCATCCATGGTGGTAAGCAAAACATGGTGGCCACATTTGCTGAAATTGTATTACCCTTCCCCTCTCACGGAAAGATCTTGGGGGAGTAGAAATTTATCATATGAGCTAAGGTGAACTCCTCTTGCGCTTCGTGGCACAGCCGCCGCATACAGGACACCATTTTCCATACCGAAGGGACAACCTATGCCAAACAAACTTGGTATCGTTGGCACAGCTCCAAAATCACGGGGTCTAGTCCCCCGCTCAAAGAAAACGCACCCAAAATGAATAGGTACATAAATATACATGAAGCCCTTCTTAGTGAAGGTTACTCGCTCTGCCAGTTCGGGAGTAATGATGTTCAGGTCATGGCAATCACAGTCCTCTTTCACAGCAGAAATGCTAGAAGGGCAAATAGAAGAAAGGTATATGCTAACAGCCCAAGTGCGAGAACTTGAAGAAGGGAACTTCTCTTCGAAGTCCTTGGTTGTGTTGAGTCGTTTTGGGATGATGGTGCTCACCGTAGGGGAGTCAACATCAACATCGATTTCTTTGTCTTTGTTCTTCTTCGAACCCCCACCGAAGAGAAGACTGAAATTCTTGGAAGAGTTATTAAAGGAAGCCATGATCAGTAGAAGGTGGTAAGAGTTCTGTAAAGAAAGATGAAAACACCAAAGAGTTGAATGTAAAGAAGTTGAGAGAATTTGTAGAACTGTTAAGTGTAAAAGAAGAAGAATGAGGCGTATAAGTAAAGGAATAGGCGGCTAAAATCGTAACCATGATTACCTCGAGAACCGATGAAAATATTGCTAAATCGTGGAGTAATACGTGTTCGGGGTATTAAATACGAAGAGACGCACGTCTTATCAAGCATCAGAAGCTTTTCAGAAGGGTTGAGAGAATTTCTCGCCAAGAAAGAAATCTTCACCAACTTTTCGGTAACACAAAGATATGGCACCAAAAAGCAGGGGGGCTATCTGTATATGGTAAAATCGATTCATATTAAATACTCGAATGATAGAGTGACACGTGGAACCGGGGACAGACGGAAGTCGAAGCGAGTGGAAACCAAGACCGAGGACAACAACTTCGGTTGGAATCGGGTAGACCCCGAAGGGAACATTGTTAACGAGGGCAAACAAATATTTGCTGCCGGATGACATTCAATAAAGAATATTCCTCAGTATTGAATATACGTTTGTTACAGAGAATTTTGGCATTCATTGCTTGCCGTTACATATTCATCAATGACCCTCATTATTGTCATTTAAGAGAGGTTTGATCCTAGGACCTTGTTCCCTAGGTTTAGATATAAATAGTGGCTTCAACAACCATGGTAAGACATAAAAATTCTAACAAACTTATGCTACACATTAATAATCCTTTATTTTCTGTCTAACAATATTCTTATTGCTGTCTTCGAAAGGTTTGCTCCCGGAACCAAGCTGTCTGCTATTTTATCTCGATTTCAACGCCAAGTCTTACATTTTTATTTAATTTATTTATTATTTTGGATCAAATTGATTCGCTTGTCTATAAACCACGCTATAAATGCAATTGTACTGTTTTACGGGTAAACATTACTTTTGGCCACTCTATATAGAAGATATAAAATATTTGGACTATTTTTAGAAGTATATTAATTACTTTCAAATATGGAGTAATAGTACAAGCTTAACATAACACATGAGTAATTAACTGATGGAAGGGAAGGGTTAGTAATTCTGGAAATATCTGAATATTCACAAGCAAGAGGATTGAAAGTGCGCATTTCAGGTATTTAAAGGTTTAATATACTTAGATATCACAAGCAGAAATTATTTTACCAACAATCTAGTGGAGAATGCACAGATATCTCAAGTTTATCTTGATGTTAAAAAAAACTCCCAATATACTGTACATATCCCCGCATACAACCACGCATATAGAAATCAGAATGCATAAAACGATAATCCAATGTAAAACCAAAAAAACTTGAACTAAAATAATGGATTATAATAGATGGGTATCAAATCTTCCATAGTTTCTAAAATAGAGTATTGACATGATTCTAATATAAGAAAGCACGAAAATTGTCAAAATTAATTTGATATAACACAATTTGTATACACGAGTAGGGACGGACACCAGAGCTTAAATTAACTGAGAAATTTAATACATACAATTCAGTTTATCCGTCATCAAGTTCGTATTAATTACATGTAGCTAGCTGAAAATAGATCCAAAACAGTCCTCATTAATTGTATCTATCAGTGTATATATATAATGTAAATTTATGTGCATTTTGTGATATACGCGAAGCGGCAAATTAGCGAATGATTTACTAGCCAAGTCTCAGATTAATTTCCACCGGTTGCAGCTTGGGCAGCTTCCTATGATCTTTAGCTACTTCAGCTACATTTTCATGCAGATATGAAGCAACGTTAAATTTCTCTGTACATGAAATCAATGAAGCAAGTTTAACAATATCAATAATCTGTTCTTCAGTTAGTTCTGGGAGATTCTTGTCATTGTGTAAGATTATGACATGATTTTGTAGCTCAGGAAACTTGTGCTCCTTTACAATGACTTCCTCTTTCTTATTGTACATGACATAGAGCACCATTTGGAGGATACCAAGGATGAATCCCAATACGTTTGGAATCTATTCAGTGAAGAAAAATATTAGTGTTAGAGTTCAAGAAATATAGATGCATGAAAGTCAAGAGTAGGAAATGAAATTACAACTTACAGCAATATTGAAGTCTTTTAATAGAAGACCATAGAAGAACCACATAACAGCACTTAAAGTGAGAAAAACAGAGAGGAAAAATGGCATGTATTCCGCACTCTTTGTTTTAATAACTTGTCTCTGCATTAAATGAGAAATGAACATTATAATTTCCATTAATAAAACAAAGAAGCAATTAGGGTAGAAAGCTTTTGAGAATATATTGATTTTTTAGCATGTATAAACTTACCATTATACATAATGGGGATACAAATACACATAAGGAAAACACAAGGCAAATCCATCCAACAACTTGCACACGAACAACTCCTTTGAATAGAAACTGAGTAACAAGGACAATAGCTCCAAACCCTGCAAATACTGATAAAAGCAGTAGCTTTACAGTTTGGACCTGCAATAATTGAAGAGGTCCGGATTTTTATTTTCTTTCTATAGAACTCTTGAGAAAGAATTAGTAGTAGATTTTCTTGTAAAAAAGTTTACCCGTGCTTTCTTTGGTGCATAGAAAAGGTAGAAGCCAACGTATATAGTTTCAACGAAACAACCAAAAGAGTTTATAGTGATGAGAAGGGTGGTGTTGGACTTGAGAAACGCATAGTAAATCCAAAGCATTGCACTGAATAGAGCAACCACGTACGGAATTGATTGATAGCCTTCTGTTGATTTCTTCCTATATATTTTATAAAAAGTTGGCCTGCGCACATAACTATGAAAATTAATTAATTGCACAAGTTGTAAGAAAAATACACTTTGAAAGAGGGATGAAAACGAACATAAGGAACTGAAGACATACAGTGGAGAAAGGAAAACGAAAAATGAGACAATGTTTCCTGCAAAATGGAAGCCAAGAAAAGACAAATCCCCACATTCATCAATACAATGATTTACATAAATGATTAAGGAATATGCAAGTAAGATGAAATGATTACTATTCCACTATTTTTGGAACGTATGAGTATTTTATTTAGATAATTCAATTAGCAATATTACATCGGTTATAACATAAGGTTTTACTAATATTTATTTCTCAAATCATACTATACATAAGGAAATAATTAAAAAGTTTTAATAATATATACTAAAATGGGAAAAGAAAATGGAACTAATTATTACATTGTTTTTTGTATTTAATTTGTTCCATAATGGTAATTAGATGTCGTGTACACTTCGATTCTAATTATAATAACAAAACGAAAAGGAATTTACCGAGGACACCAAATGTAAAAGCCCAGTGACCAGAAAAATCAGCCATCTTTTTTCCAAAGAAAGAGAAATGCCTTGTCTTGCTCTCTTACTCGCTAACAACTCAAGAACTTGCTAGTTCTACTTCACAATGAAATAAAGAGCACTTTTACATATTTATATAGCAAGAGCAAGAGTAGGAAAGTAGGTGCATTAGTGGAGGTCTCTTTTTATTGTGTATTCTTTTCAATTTCTTTAAATAACAAAGCACCTTTACTCTTGGCTAACGTTTTTGGTGTAAGAGGGGTTTGATTTGATATCCAAAAAGGAAAAGGTCCCATAATATAAGGCGCTTTTATTATGTCATCTTCCAATCCATAGAGGCACTAAGCTTACAACTCATGCATTAAATTGTTGGAGGGGTTTGATTCTCTTTTATTCTCAGCACAAAAGGGATCGAAAGGTGATGGAGAGACCAACCAATGCTTGCCATTTGGCATCAATAATACAATGGTGCTACTAATTCTGGCTCTAATAGTGTTACATAGAAGATCAATAGGAGTTCGGGTAGAGAGCCGAGAGTCTATCGGAAACAGTCTCTCTATCCCAGGGTAGGGGTAAGGTCTGCGTACACACTACCATTCCTAAACCCCACTAGTGGAATTATAATGGATTGTTTTTGTTGTTTAAGATCAATTACTGTGATCCGAATCAACAGAATATAAATTGCTTTGGAAGCTGTTTTATAGGCTTATATTGTCTTGGTGGGTTGTACCATTTATCTGTACAGTATATATTATAATCAGATGAATCCAATTTATTTGTTTCTATAAGCTGGAAATGCTGATAATGTGGACCATGATTGGCTTATATGCTTTTCGTCAAAATAGCATGACAATTCAAAAATAGCCCACATTTGTGAAGTAATTAAAAAATAGTCATTATTTAATGCGGAGATAAAATCTAGACAAAATATCCTTATGTGAAACACGAAAAAAATTCAGCATAATTTGATGGATTATGAAACTGTATAAAACTCCATCATATTTGTGCTGGAATTCAAAGAAGCTTTGTATGTGAATATGCGGGTGTTTAAACTTTTAAAAGTTAAATTTTAGCATATTATATTGGAACTCCAAGAAAAATGCTAGAACTCAAACTAGACACAATCCTATAATTCTACTTTCAATTTTTGCTGAAGTTCGAAGAAAGTTAAAAAGATAAACACAATCTCGCTAGAGTCTTTGCACTATTTAAGTTAGGTATTCTTGTCCAAATATTACCTCCGCATGGAAAAGTGACTAAATTTTAATTAGTTTTAAAATTAATACTAATTTACAATTTACAGTTATAAATCAAGCTAATCCAAAAAACAATTCCATGTTTTTTCCATGTAAGGATTGGGTTTCCAGGCAGTTAGGCCTAATATTTTTGTAAATCAGAATTTGTTAGGAAATCATGTTATGGCCTTTTCTGCGCACGCGTGCACACACAAAAAGCAAAGCCACGCAAAATAAATTACCTTGTATATGGCGAGGGTTATACAGACTCTCACCAGTATATTGTAATTAATTAAAGAAATGAGTCTAGTGTTATGTTCACTGTCCCTTCTATTTCTGGAATATTGTAATCAAAATATCTTGCTATATTTTTAAGGTTAAAAAGAGACTAATATTAATACTTACTAAGAGTCATTACAAACTTGTACATAATAATAATAATAATAATAATAATAATAATAATAATAATAATAATAAGAGTCATTACAAACTGTTGGGCTACTTATATAGATTACACAAGTTACCCTTGTGCAAGGATGACATGCGGAAAATGAGAAATAGTCCAATTATTTCCCCCTCCATTTTTTGTATTATCAGCTGTTAAATTAGAAATTACCTTTGTAATAGTTTAGCCCGCTTGCTATTAGAAAATAATATTCCTTATGTATGATAAAAGTTTATTTTTACTCCTTAAATATATATGCTGTATGCACATGAGCTGGAGCACATATCGTCTACAAAAAAATGAGCAGATATGGTCTAGCTAATGGAAAAAGTTAAACAGAAACTAGAAGGTAGCAAAACTTTCCCTATACCCAACTCGGCGAACCATCTGTATTATTTTCATTATCTCCAACTCCAAAGCAAACAAATATATATCTAGAGGCTATACATACATATACCAATATCTAATTGTAGAACTGGAACTTATTCCCTCGCCTCTCCTTTAATTCTGTCACCAGTTGTATACGCTGCTCGTATTATTGTTGCTGCTGCAATTTGTATCTACATATTAATTTCTGTATTTATATATTTTTTTTATATGTGTGTGTATGTATATATTCATACATGCTTCTTCGTCTCTATACGTTTTAAGCTATGACGAACTCCTACATAAAGTGTAATTTTATTTGTAAAGCATTTCTTTTTAGGCAGAGAAAGTAAAGAGAGAAAGACACTCATATTCTTTACACTATACAATGAGTGCATAGGTGAATTAGCTAAAGTAACTCTGCCATCAACTTCTCTCTATATCTCTTTGTGTTAATGACTCAGTTTTTATATTGATATAATAGACTATGAATACATATTTATGCATAAATTTTCATGAGTGTTTTAATTAATGGTTTGAAGATGACGTATGAACTTATCAAGATTATAAATACTACATGAATAACAATAAGGTTGTAGTCTTGTAGAAGAGATTCACTGGCGTTAGGACTTGATGTAGTCATCTCTGTCGCCGCAATCTTATCATATGCCGTCGTTGGGTGTTGATTTCACTGCAAAGGAAGTATCATTGTGTATTTGAATTTGGGAGTTTTTATCCCTATAGGAGGGCGGGATGACAATCATAGGACAACTAATCTCGAGATAATTAATTTTGGAATAATTTATTTTCCAACCAAACGAACCCTAAAAGCTTAAAAATCCGTACCTTGTAAGTTGCCGTTTACTAGATAAGATGTGAGTCTCAGTACGCCAACGTAAACTATACCTCTCATAAACAGCTAAATTCTTTCAAAATGTCGAATTTCTAAAAATCTTGTGTCTTAATTCACATTGAAATCAAAGGTTTCATTTTTATAAATTCCAATTCATGTTTGAGGGTGAGGACGAAGGAAATAATTTCCTTGCTATAGGAAAAAGAAAAAGCCTAATATGTGAGAAAAATGTTCTAATTAACTACTTTACTCATTATATTATACATGGACATTTTTTTTGGATGCTCAAAGACTTGAATAGTCTTGCTAGCTTTTTCTTCACTTCTCTTGGACAGGATTCATCTTCCACCTTTATAGTAGGAAAAGATACTTTAGGTTTTTGTGGATATTTGTCCTCCCAATTTCAGCAGCCAATACATGGGCTTTGAATTATATACTTTCCCAGTCATGATTGAACCAAGGACGTGGCACACAATTTTATCCTTAGTCCCCAATCGAAATGCATACACATAATTTTCTATCCTCTCATTTTATTTTACTTCTTTATGTTTTAAATTTGTTTTCTCTTTTTGTTCGACATGTTGCATCAATTATGTCAGTCCCTAACAGTCAAAAGTGCATTTGTCTGCAGAAAGAATGAAAACAGCTAAAGCAAAAATACCCAAATACTAGTTGCAACGGATAGGAAATAGAAAGTTTTAAATTTATTAAGTCCTGATCCCATCTTCTCTGAAAAACCCAAAAGCTCTTCTTTGTGGCGATAATACACAATTGCAAGAGTAGAGAAGGAAATCCAGGAGGAGGAATAACATAAACTTTCTAGCAGTTATCTATTCTCCTCTAGTTTCCTTTCAATCTCTTGATCAGTGAATTAGGAAAATAATCTTTCGTTCAGATAATTTATCCATCACTTGACATTATTTTGATCTAATGTGCTAATCCTAGTAACGGATGACTTCTTGTCAATATATACATGCAGTATATGTATAACTTTTCAATTACAATTTAACTCAGAGTGTAATAAAGAGTGTAATATGAGTAGTGAAAACTTATCTGTATGAGTGGATTCCGGCATTTGCAGAAACTTGAATTACTCATCTAGTCAGAATTGGTTATGACCATGCACCACTGCTTATTTCCACTTCCAATCCTCACATGGAACCTAAGAAGTATTTCAGATTCCTTGACCTTTGGACTGAACAAGAAGGATTCATGCAAATGGTTGAGGATGCTTGGCAAATACAAGTGGATGGGGGTCCTATGCGGAAATTCCATCTTAAGTTCAAAAACGTATGCAAAAGGCTCTCTTACTGGTCCAAAAACACAATTGGTATTATTTTTGATAACACCAAAGAGCTACAATCTAAGGTTGAGGAGTTAGAATAAAATTGTTTGGTTGACAATTCTGAAGCTAATTACAGAATGGAATACAATAATATTAATATAAATGTATACTTCATTAGACACATTAAGAAGGAAGAGTCATTTTGGAGACAAAAGATTGGACTAATGTGGTTCACAGATGGAAATAGCAACATCAGGTTTCTTCACTCTGAAATAAACTCTAGGAGGAAGAAATTGCACTTGACTAGAATCCATAAGCAAGATGGAACATGGCTCGAAAATAGTGGGGACATAGCTGCTGAAGCTATCCAATTTTTTTAGCATCAATTTACTCAAGAGACTACTTGCAGAGATTTCTCAATTCTGAGTGTCACGACCCAAAAATTTATATAGTCATGATGACACCTAACCCCAGTGTTAGATAAGCCAAACATAGAACAAGGTAACTCAAATAATAGATTATTAACAACAAGAAGTAAATAACTGAATTCTATGCAACCTCTCAAGAACTAGTAGTACAAGTCATGAGCCACTATGATCTAGATTGACAAAGTCAATATGAAGAATAAATACAATATCTATTTGAAGTTAACATAAACAGAGACAAATTCTATACTACCATGAACAAGAGGTAACTTGAATCCGGAATGCAGGTACGTATTCAATGCAAGGCTCCGTCTTCCATAGCTACACAACTCCAAGATTTGCACACAAGGTACAGAAGTGTAGTATGAGTACAACAGACCCAATGTATTCGGTAAGTTTCTTGCCTAACCTCGGTGAAATAGTGACGAGGTTTAAGTTAAAAGATACTCACTCAATATTTTTTACATGTGCAGATGACAAGCAGAAAGAGACAAAAAAAATCACGTAATAAATGGAAAAAGAATACAAATGACGGAGGGACCCATAATATCGTTACTTCTTAGTTTCACAATACAATACGATAACAGAAATCTATAGATAAGAACAATCATAATAAATCTTCTCCGTTGCGGCGTGCAACCCGATCCTATATATAATATTGATATCGTTGCGGTGTGCAATCCGATCCCATATATAATATCAATACATAACTATTCTACAATAACCAAGCACAAGAAATTTACAACGTAACCCCAAGAAAACTAACACGCGAAATTTAACTAGGAAATACAACCTCAACAAAGTAAGATGAGCAATAAAACGCCCCAGAGCTAGTCTCCCACATCTAAAGACAAGGCTTCCATAAAGCACAATTACTCAACCAATCCAAAAGTCACCCAATCCGGCTAAGCAAGGAGGTGTAGAACATGAAACAGGGAAACATGTACGTCAAGTAAAAACAAGCATCAAGTAGATGTATGTAATAAGTGAAATCATGTAACAAGTGGAGGCATGTGGCAAGTAAGGACACATAGGAAGTGAAGGCAGGTTGTAAGTGAAAGTAGGTAACAGGTCAAGACATCTAATAAGTAAATCACGTAACAGGTAGAGACATGTAACATGTATGGGTTAATAACAAGTAAAGACATTAATCCGAATAGGACATGTAGCATAAGTAAATCAAGTAAAGACGTAGGTGTAATAGTGACAGACAAGGTAAGGACATAGTGATAATAGTAACAGGCCAAATGGAAAATACAGAGGTAACAACATAAGGAACTCAAACGGAAGGTATCATACAAAACAATAAATATTAATAAAAACCAAAGTAAAGGGCATGTGAGTGTTTAACGAACGAGAAATCATAACAGAAATCCAACTTCCTTTCTTTTCGTAGGGTAACAATCAACAAACCAAATCTCATTTTAAACCGCATGGAAATACTCAATCATCATCTCTTATTACGAATAAAGAAGCCTAAGAAACATGACAATACTAGGTTTAGATATAGATTTTTGATACTACAATCAAGTTATGTATGCAAACGAATCTTGAAACAACACTTTAAATCCTTTTTAATATGTCATATATTCTAGCATGATTTCTAACCCAGTTAATTGAGTTTATTAGTTATCGAATTAAACGAAGCATAAGCTAAGGGATCACCAAGTTTAACAAGGAACAAAGAAGCATATAGGTCCTTCCTCCCGAGCATAGAAACCCTGGCACATGCATATACGCTCGTCACCTCGTATATGCATCACCCCTGCATGTAGCAAATAATATCATTCAGTAGGAAAAATTCTCTCAACAAAGCTATGCAAGACACTTACATCAAACAAGCCAAATCGATACACTAAAAGCGATATCCCTGCACGAATTGACCTCTGAACGGCTCGAATCTAGCGAAGAGCAACTCAAAAATATCAAATAATACCATATGAATAGAACCTAACGATAAAGGTCGAGTCTTTAATCAAATACTCAAAGTCAACCAAAAATTCAACCCGGACTCGCACCCCGGAACCCAACAAAACTCACAAATTCGGGCAACCCATTCGAATACAAGCCCAACCATACTAGTTTCACTCAAGTCCGACTCCGAATCGATGTTCTATTCTTAAATTTTCACTTAAAAAAGTTTTGACAAAAACCCAAATTTCTCTTTTAGATTCAGCACTCAAATGCCAAAATCAAAGATGGAATCATGTAAAATAATCAAATCCGAGTAAAAAATACTTACCCCAATCCATGTGGTGAAAATCTCCTCCAAAATCGCCCAAATCCGAGTTCCCAAACTCAAAATATGATAAAAATAACTCAAAGTCCAAAATAAAGTGCTTATATGCACTGCCCAGTTATATGAATCGTGATCGCGGTATATACCTCGCGATCGCGAAGAAGAAGATAACATTGCCCCTGAGTAAGCCTTTGCGTTCGTAGCTTCATCTACACGAACGCGATGAACAATATTCGTCCCACCTGCACCTCTTCGCGAACGCGGAGCAAAAACTCTCCCAACTACAAGAATCACTACGTGATCGCGATACCACTGGTGCGAACGCGAAGAACAAACATCTCAACCCTCCACGAACGCGCTCGTCCTCTCGCAAACGCTATGAATAAACCACCAGCAGCTCCCAGAACACTACGCAGTCGCAGCCTCAGCTTTGCGATCGCGATGAAGACCTGAAGCATCAGAACCAGCAAAAAACCAGCAATACCAATTAGAGACAAAATGTCCAGAATCACCCCAAAACTCATCCGAGCCCCTCGGGACCCTGTCCGAATATACTAAAAAGTCTCAAAACATAATGCGGACCTTCTCGAGGCAACAAATCATACATAACAACATCAAAACCACGAATCGCACCTCAATTCAAGCTTAATGAACTATTTCAAATTTTCAAATTCCAAATTTACGCCGAATACGTCTAAATACCTCGGAATCACCACAAAATTTTCACACAAGTTGCAAATGACACAACAAACATTTTCCAACTTCCAAAACAATAATCCGAACCCAATAACATCGAAGTAAACTCCCGGTCAAACCTATAAACTTTTCAAACCTTCAAATTGCCAACTTCTTCCAAGTAGTATTAAAACCTTCTAAAAACATCCAAATACAAATCTGAGCATACGCCCAAGTCCGAAATCACCATCCGGATCTAACAGAACCATAAAATCTCCGATCCAAGGTTAATTTCACAAAATTCAAACTTGGGCAACTCTTCCAACTTAAAACTTCTAAAATGAGAATCATTCTTCCAAATCAATCCCGAACCACTCGAAAATCAAAACCGACGATACACGCAAATCATAATAGACCATATGAAGCTACTCATGACCTCAAACTACCAAACTGAATGCAAATTCTCAAGACAATCGATCAGGTCATTACATTCTCCCCAACTTAAACATATGTTCGTCCTCAAACGTGCCAAGAGTCGTTCCAAAGCCATCAAATCACTGTATAAACTTACCATGCACATACCCATGGGTGATCCCACGTCACTCCAATCCATATAATCCTGACAACACAACCTAACTGAAGATCCTTACTTCAACCTTAGTCTATAAACCTTAGAACCCAGTCTCCAACATCTGAAATCCATTATAAGATCTGATCCTTGTACATATACATTGTATCCACCCCAAAAAACTGCATCAAGCTGTCAATACACTGCCAAGATTAAACCTTTGATATGCCACATAGCTCATGCACTCACAACAATAACATCTGACCCCAATAGCTGCTCATTATCAGTCCCGATACCAGAAATATACTTATAATATCAAATGAAACTTCGTTCCAAACTTTCACAACACTGGTAATGATAAAGAAAGCATGCAGAAACTCGTAACCACCATGAAATCAACAAGTCGGGGAGCTCTCTCCTCTAACAAAGACCATTGCCAAGTTCTGAGTGAAAGTATGGTATTATTCTCCCAATCATTCCTTAACCCAATACGATAGTGCAAATCCTAGGTCCAAAAACCTCATCTCAAGCAATACAAGCAACCCAGCAAACAAGTCACACCAAAGGTCGCATAGAACCTCACACAATGTGGTTTGTACACCAAACAAGCAAGAACTCGGATATATCCAAAAATAGAAAAAAGCAAGGTACGAGGACTATCTAACAAGTACAACTGATATAACAACAAAAGCAAAATTTCATGAACTCACCCCATAAAGGGAAAACAAAACACACGAAATAAACACAAGGAAGGGTATCCCACATAACTCCATTGTGGAGCATAACCCGATCCCAAACACATCAATCCAAATGGGGATACCCATCGAACCATAATGCTTGTGCTCACTAAGCACATGTGCGTCAACATCAAGCACTATAGAGTGAAAAAATATAACCGTCGGGAGGTGAATAGGCATAATATATTATGGAAAAGACAAGCACGACTAGGATGAAAATAAGCGAATCAATATCACAAGAGCAATCTCACCCATGTATCTCCACACGGCCTAAATAGGATTACAACATGCATGCGGATAATCAAGTAGCCTCACACCCCGCCATAGCATAAGAGAGAAACACATAACATAGACCAGGGCACGAATAACATCCATTATTCCCGATGATATACATATAGTAACAATTACGTAAGAGTAATCAAACCCGATCTGATATAGAATACACATTCTTATTAGGCCAACAAGTAGCCCTCAACCAATTCTGATCATTCGCAGATGGTAAATAACCTTCCAAAAGTCCATAGCAACTTATCCATAACACATACCATCAGCTACCCAATTCGTAACATATCTTTACAGTCTGCAACCAAGGAATCGTATGCCTACGAGAACATCCAGTCTCTAAAACCTCACGAATACAGGAAATCTCCATATCCGATCCCAACTCCGATAATCAAATGACTGATACATCACTCATACACCATTATTTTACAGAAAATGCTCACATAGATTTTTCATGCCACGTAACAAAACCTAAACCTCAGCAGCTCCAAACCAGGCAATCACTGTAACATTGGCCAAGCATCCGTAAGTCAAAATACAATGCGAATCTTATAATGCACACCCTTCTCAGGTGATACCAAATAGTGTCATCATTCTCTTAAACACCTGAAATCGTCCATGCCATCTAGATCACATGACCTTCCCTTTGAAACTAAATCGCAACCTTGTAATCGCAACTTCTAACCCCACACAACGCATCGTAATCAAATTGCTAATTCGTGAAAATATGAAAACCTCATAAGCAACTCTGAACCACAAATAAGTTGAACACCTCATCGACCAAGAACATTCCATATAACTCAATCGGGGAGGACATCACTACATGCAACACACCTTCTATACCCGTAGAAGACATCAACCCTGAACCGTGGCCATAACCATCGTGAATTCTTCAAAACCCATTAACACATAAGTAACTCAACCCGAAATGCTCGCTGTGAAGGGACCTTCTGAGAACCCGAAGCTGTTTCTTGCATCTCTCTGATACTACCATGTAGAGTCAATAATGATATAGAAGTACCTCAAATATAGACACCATCTAATATATATCTCAAGTCCTAGCCATACACAAATAAGAAAAATCTTTATATACCACATATGAGTCTTGAACTTATCAGAACCTTCTCGATAGTCATTATTCTTGCTCTAAATCATCCTCGATGAAACCTTTCTCAAATCATAGCCAATCTGCAAGCACATCCTAGTCAAAGAACTAATATAATGCATGACCATGCAATTTGATCATCTATAACAGACTCCCCCACTTGGCTCGAAGCTATAAAACACATCATCTGTAACCCATAGTACCCTTTCTTCGTAGCTGCCCCCGTCTCGCACTATTATTCAGATGAATACTTCATAAACTCAGGTAAATATAAGTCATAAAACACTCCAAAGACTCTGCCAAGTACATACTCGTCCTTGTGACAGTCAAGCCAACTTCTTCAAGCGCTCCGAAATGATAGTATATGCATTTCACTAAATAGAAGCCTCATACGAAACACAAAACCTCAAATTTTCTCGCAGGAGATAACCCACTGGCTAGCCTCAAATCAACGTCTTCCCATGGCCCTACCATGGTCATAATAACTAGGCAACCAATTAATCTTCCCCAGTCTACACTCGTCAACACAATACAAGAATTCGCTTCATTCCTCAGGTAAGCAACTCACATATCCACCAACATATTCACATCTAAGCCTGGACAACACTTTGTGACGATAATCAAGAATCCACAGACCTTCCCAGCCCGTCCGCAACATCACAAGCCGTCGGTGCACAATGATACTTGGTGCTCAGCACCACATACATACGAGTAGAAAGAAATCGAAGTTACAAGCTTCAAGCTAAAACAAGATCTCACGACAAGGAAAGAAAGAAGGGAAGTTTCCTAAATGCCTCGTCGCCTCTCGAAGATAGGTATGGACGTCATCATACTGATCCGCTAGACTCTACTAGACACTTTCTCATGACTTGTAGAACCTACGAACCTAGGGCTCTGATATCAACTTGTCATGACTGAAAAATCTACCTAGTCGTGATGGCACCTAACACCACTATTAGATAAGCCAAACATAGAACAAGGTAACTCAAATAATAGATTATTAACAATAAGAAGTAAATAACTGAATTCTATGCAACCTCTCAAGAACTAGTAGTACAAGTCATGAGCCACTATGATCTAGATTGATAAAGTCAATATGAAGAATAAATACAATATCTGTTTGAAGTTAACATAAACAGAGACGAATTCTATACTACTATGAACAAGAGGTAACTTGAATCCGGAATGCAGGTACGTATTCAATGCAAGGCTCCTTCTTCCATAGTTACGAAACTCCAAGATCTGCACACAAGGTACATAAGTGTAGTATGAGTACAACCGACCCCATGTACTCGATAAGTATCTTGACTAACCTCGGTGAAGTAGTAACGAGATTTAGGTTAAAAGATACTCACTCAAATTTTACATGTGCAGATGACAAGAAGAAAGAGAAATGCGAGAAAGAGACAAAAAAAAATCACGTAATAAATGAAACTCTAAAAAAATCCGAAACGCTCTCAATAGAGGCGACTGCTGTGAACAGTCGCACCGCCGCACAAACATGGACCCACAGCCACCGTCCGGTGGTGGGAAGCCACCAGACTAGTCCTAAATGACGCGTCTCTCTATCCTGTACAAAACCCACCTTGTATCGACCAGTAATTCCACTCCAGCAACTATAACGATCAAACATGGCGAAGGATCCACTATAGCACATAATCGCCTGGAGAGTTCAAAAATTTTCTCTGGCAATTCTGCACCAAATCGAGTGATTCCAAGCCATGAATCTTCTCCCCAAGTCAAAGGCTACATACAGATAAAAACTTAGAACATTTTACCGTGGAAAATCACCTATGCGAACATTTGCAGAGCTCCGATGATAACTAGTTGGTCGGAAATGGTGGTCCGAAAGTCCAAACGGTCCAAACTCAGTTCCAATCCCTTCCACATGATGAGGAGACTATTAATATCAATCTAACTCAACATGGGTATCAACCAATTGCGACTACACTAGATTCGATCACCATGGCTTGCGCAGACATAGCAGGTGCTCAAATCAACCAAACCCAATACAAAATGGTTCCTGCAGGTAAGGAGAATGTCTCTAAGCTACCACAACTCCACTTCATTGAGCCAAGCTCCTCAACATTGCACCAGGAAAACAATGCAGAAATGAGCACACCAAGTTTTTGATTAAATGATGGCGCCCATTCTAGCCTACCTCAGCTAATTTTTTTTATTGGAGATGATTCCCTAGCCCACAAGGAACTTCACTACAAAATCTCACATCAATCCATCGGAGGAATTGGCCACTTAGAATCTCTGAAAGCTTCAGTTATTTCACAGTTCATCGATAATGGTAGTGTGGCTGATCAAGTGACATTGCACCAATTGAAGATGCTCTCTGATGCCTTAATCAATGTTTCTAATATCCTATCGCAACCAAATGACCATCACAATGCCACAATAATTTCAGAGAAAGCCTCAGCTCCACAGGTGGTCGAGAATGCTGCACCACTTGCCATATGTAATCAAACTCAAATTGATGAAAATCCTGGCATCATGGCAAAGGTGCAAATACCATCTTCTAACCAAACCGACCAGCCAAAGTATTAGACCATGCTCAACTCAAACTCAGGAATCCTCCAATCTACCACTGTGACTCAAGCTGTTAGCCAAGATGTACCAGCTCCTACAATAATCCATAACACTCCCAAACCAGTTCATAATGTTCGTATTAAGGTGTCCAGTAACTTTGATAGACCAAACACAAATAGAAAATATCAGAAAACTAATGCCAAACCTTTTGAACCAATGCAAACCACTCAGCCAAATCAGCCTAGTCAAACCAATCATGTTAACCCTCAACCAAATAGTGCTCCAAACAAAACCAAAGTACCTACCTCAAAACACCCCCTCCACCACCAACTGTGACTTACTCATATGTCACCAGGATGAGAGCCAGACACAATGCATAAATAGCCCCCATAGAATTCACCCCTCCCATTATTACCACCAAACAAGGTAAACTGGTAGTAATTTTCAGAAAACATGACTACATGGTAAAGTTTGCCGACAGATGCAAGTATACTGTGGTTGGCAAGTCTGCTAGCACTATGCCAATGATGGATGTTATTAGAAGGAGCTTCATAACTCAAACAGAACTCAGAGAAGGTGTTAAAATAGCTCACTTCAATGCAAAAACTGTGTATATCGACTTGGATAAGGAGTATGATCATGCTACTGTCTAGACAAAGCAACACATGTACATCCAAGGCCAAATGATGAGAATTGAAGCATGTAATCCTATCTTCAAACCTAATGAGGATTCACCTATTATCCCTATTTGGATTATGATACCTGAACCGACATGGCACCTTTACTACATGGAGATACTTACTCCACTGTTGTCCTAAATTAGAAAAGAATTATTTCTGGATTTAGCCTCCTTCCAAAAAACCAGAGGTAGTGTGGTGAAAGTAAAAATGCAGATTGACCTCACCAGAGAAAGACCAACCCATGTTTGGTTAGGATATGATGAAGACCAAGATGTAAATGGGGATGGTCAATGGCTTGAAGTCCAATATGACAACCTTCCAATGTATTGCACCCATTGCAGACACCAAGGTCACTCAGTGCAGTCATGCCCAGTTAGGCTTAGGGAGTTTGCAATTTAAAGAAAGAAAGAGGAAGATGCAGCTACAACAACAAACTCACGGGCCAACTCTCAGCAGAAGCACACTGAAGAGGCTGAAACAAGGAGACAACATCAAAACAGCAAACTGCAAGAAACACCAAAAAGAGGAGGGCAAGACCAAAATAAAAACCAACTGACAACAGAACACCAAAAAGGAGCAGAGCACCAAAATGCAATAGCTGAAACATCCAAAGATGAATGGCAAACCCAAAAGAAAAAGAACTTCAAAGGAAACACCCAAAATAAAAGACAACAACAGGTCTACTTGCCAAAACAACAAGCAGCTCAGCAACCTAATAATGCAACCACAAAGCATATCAATGAGCTCAATCAACCAGATATGATCTCTGATCCCTCAACCTTGGCTCCAGATGCCCTGGAGCATGATACAGATTCTGTGGCTCAGAATCAAGTTCTCAATCCCCATAACTCCCATATAGTGCATATTATAGATGTTCAAAAACTTGCTTCCCAATCCTAAATTCCCGCTGTTATTTGTGTTGTTAATGAAGCTATAGGAGGTATGGAGTTATGTCAGGATAAACCAATTCACAAATAGGATTGGGTACCTTCTGGGGCTGGGATTCCTCATGTTTTTCATGAGTGTGCTAATGCACAATTGGCTGACCATAGGTTGAACTTCCTATCCCTTTCTACCATAGCCCTCAGCTCTGGCGATCATCAACTACACCAATATGCTGATAAAACTGAACATTGTGAAAGAATGATCTCTGAAGAGGAACAATCAGTCCAGGAAAATGATCAAATAAGAAGACTGCTAAAAGGAAAATCCCATGAAATTGCAGATTTCAGTATCCAAACTCCCAAATCCAAAAATAAGCCTAGTCAAAAGAAGAGAAATTCTATGAGGAAACAAAATGCAGGAATTAGCATCAATGAGCCCACTGATAACATGCACCCAAATGCCTCCAACACCTATCTCCAGAGCCCCACCACTCAATTAAAATGGAACACATGCCAAGGAGCTGCTGTTGAATCACAAATACGTCCAACACCTATTTCTAGGGATCCTGCTATGTTCCAACCTCTAAATGTACCAATGAATCATTCTTGTCAGGAGATACCCTCTCAAAGTTCTTTGGAATCTCCAAAATCAACAGCAGCAACAATATTTGATAGGCAAGTATGGAGTGGTACCTGCCAAGAATCAGACCTTAGGACTGAGGCAATGGAAAGTTTGCCAGTTGCTGAGCAGATCCATAAGAATCATGCAGATACCTCACAACATGCCTTAGCTTTAGACCTTCAAACAAATGACACAGAGCAGAAGCTACAAAACACTAACATTACTCTATCAGAGTACATGCCTGGGCAGCAGGATAATCATGCTACCGCAGAAGCATCAAAAGACACAATGATCTATCACCTACTAACAGAGAGTGATATGGTTACAAAATTGGGGGAAGAACAGATGGGGATCACAGTTGGGAAGAAAGCTTCAATATCAATGCCAATTGCATGTGCCTCAGCTACTGAATCTCCAATTTAGATCCAACTAAATATGTCATTGATACCTCTAAATCAAGTATTAAATGACATCATTACAACACAAGGAACTCCCAATTGAGATTCAACAAATTCTGCTTGATAAACAACATATGGAAGATGAAGTAGATGAGGAATCAACTGCTGGGAACTTCAAAGATATTGTAAGAGAAGGGGACCTATCACCTAGACTGATAACCAGAAATGGAAAGAAAGGTAAAAAGCAAATACAAGCTAAGGAAACAATACCACTAACAAGAACTCTGCCCAAGAGGGCAACCTCCACAAATAGATGATGATTAAGACACTCATCTGGAACACAAGGTCTGCCAATACTCAACAGGCCTTTCAAAAGGTTATCAACATGCAAAAGCAACATGGTTTCTGCATTGTAGAATTGTTAGAACCTTTCCAGAAACAAAGGTACATACACAAATACATGAGAAGCCTGGGTATGGAAACTGCATTATCAAATATCAATGGGAAGATCTGGTTATTCATTGATACTGATGTGGAGTGGGAGCTCCTAATAGACACTGAGCAATAACTAACAATCAAAGTTTTACATCATGGAATTGGCAAGCACATCATCATGACAGTTGTATATGCAAAATGCTCCTCACTGGAAAGATTAGAGTTATGGGATAATCTGTATTACCTTGCTTCTGATATGGAACTCCTTTGGGTGGTTGGAAGAGATTTTAATGTGATTCTTAATGAAGAAGAGAAGATTGGGGGACTCCCAGTATATCCACCAGAGTTTGAAGATTATGCTTTATATGTCAACTCCTGTGAATTGTTTGATACTGGATACACAGGTAGTCCCTTTACATGGTGGAATGGTATATCCAATAAAGAATGCATATTTAAGAGATTAGACAGAATATTTGTCAACCAGCAATTCAACACATTATTCCCAAGTGTTGATGTTGAGTACCTCATAAGGACTGGGCCTGACCATGCACCTATGTTAATGACCTTGGAGAAGATGCTGCTTACTTTTTTAAACCTTTTAAGTTTCTCAATTTCTAGACTACACATGAATCTTTCAATGAAGTAGTGAAGCAAAACTGGATTGCAGACTTTGTGGGTGACCATTTTCTCATGTTCAAACAGAAAATAAAAAGATTGAAAGACGCCCTATCACATTGGAGTAAACTTACCTTTGGGGATATATTCAAGCAGCTGGAAATTAGAGAAGATATTGTTAGGATAAAAGAGATATTTTTTGAGGAAGAACCAACAAATGAGAACAGAATAGTTTTATAGCAGGCACAAGCTGCATTAAGGAGATACCTGAGCATTGAAGAGTAGTATTGGAAACAAAAGGCAGGAATGAAATGGTTTGCAGAAGGAGATAGAAACACCGCATTCTTCCACAATGTTAATGGGAAGAGACAAAAATTGCAACTGAAAATGATTTAGAATGCCAATGGTGATTAG